>NC_090245.1:106739323-106774323 GCF_037325665.1 Littorina saxatilis
GCCAGAAAAAAGTCAGTGCACACTAAAAGAACGTTACGACTAGATATTAAAATGTGATCACAATTAACGAAAATAGGTTAATTAGAACAACGATTATAATTTAAAAAATCGATCCAAAATGATTTCATCTTATTCTTTATCATATCCTGATTCCAAAACCATATAGATATAATATGTCGTATTCAAAATAAGCTCAGAAAGTTAAAAAGAATCAAACGCTTTGAAAGAATCGGTTTAATAGCACACACACACACACACACACACACACACACACACACACACACACACACACACACACACACCAGGGGCGGACGACGGGGGGGGGGGGGGGGGGGTTCTGGGGTTTCCGGACCCCCCCCCCCCCCCCAGCCAAAAAATAAAAATATTTTTATAGTGCATTTCTTTATTTTACATTGAGTTTCAATTTTTGGGGTATTAATCAGTGACAAAATCTGCTGCCTGAAACTGGTAATGATCATCCTCAGAATGCACCAGATTGCACCATTTTGCATCCTTTTTTTCAAAATTTTCCGGGGTGGCATGCCCCCGGACCCCCTAGCAAGCCAGGCGCTTCGCGCCGTCGGCTCGGCGCTTCGCGCCTTCACACCCACATCTTCACAATATACTTTTGGAAACCGCCCCCATAAAATGAACTGATCCGCCCCTGCACACACACAGACTCTCACACACACACAGACTCTTACTCTCACTCTCCCTCTTTCTGTCTTTCTCCATCCCCCCCTTTTTACATTTAGTCAAGTTTTGACTAAATGTTTTAACATCGAGGGGGAATCGAAACGAGGGTCGTGGCGTATGTGCGTGTGTGTGTCTGTGTGTGTGTGTAGAGCGATTCAGACTAAACTACTGGACCGATCTTGATGAAATTTGACATGAGAGTTCCTGGGTATGAAATCCCCGAACGTTTTTTTCATTTTTTTGATAAATGTCTTTGATGATGTCATATCCGGCTTTTCGTGAAAGTTGAGGCGGCACTGTCACGCTCTCATTTTTCAACCAAATTGGTTGAAATTTTGGTCAAGTAATCTTCGACGAAGCCCGGACTTCGGTATTGCATTTCAGCTTGGTGGCTTAAAAATTAATTAATGACTTTGGTCATTAAAAATCTAAAAATTGTAAAAAAAAATAAAAATTATGAAACGATCCAAATTTACGTTCATCTTATTTTCCATCATTTTCTGATTCCAAAAACATATACATATGTTATATTTGGATTAAAAACAAGCTCTGAAAAATATAAAAATTATTATCAAATTTAAATTGTCGAAATCAATTTAAATAACACTTTCATCTTATTCCTTGTCGGTTCCTGATTCCAAAAACATATAGATATGATATGTTTGGATTAAAAACACGCTCAGAAAGTTAAAACAAAGAGAGGTACAGAAAAGCGTGCTATCCTTCTTTGCGCAACTACTACCCCGCTCTTCTTGTCAATTTCACTGCCTTTGCCATGAGCGGTGGACTGACGATGCTACGAGTATACGGTCTTGCTGAAAAATGGCATTGCGTTCAGTTTCATTCTGTGAGTTCGACAGCTACTTGACTAAATGTTGTATTTTCGCCTTACGCGACTTGTTTCTCTTAAAGTTATACCTGCTGCTGCTTTGGCATTACAGGAAATGTTGTACCCTTTGTCTTGGTCTTTAAAGTCCTTTGGTGAAGTCAAAAACAGTGCATTGCCTGTCTTTATGTTGTCTGAGCCAAAGTAGACTTCCCAGTCATCTATAGAACAAATGGAAAGGCTTCTAGAAATCGTTTCCAGACAAAAGATGTTCGTTCCTTTTCAAGTAACAAAAGAGGACTGTGATTTAGAACCACGAGACCAAGGGCACAAATGCACACAGAGAAAAACAGTTAATCAACAAAAATAAAAGAAATCACATATGACAACGAAAGGTTTTTTATTAAAGCAAAAGCATTGCAATATGGATAATAACACAAGAGAACTTTCTGAAACGCCGATAATTGCATCAAAACAGAAAAAGTAGATTTATGTACTTGGGATATAGGAAAAGCAGCTAAACGTGAACAGACGAACTGCCAATCAGTCGACCATTACATGACATGTTTCTGTCCCTTAAGGCTAGAGTCCTACCCTTGTAAAAGTTTATTTTTTTAAAGTAAACTTTTCTGTAAGTTCAAATTGTGCCAGAAATAACAAATAAAATAGGGCTTAAAGCGCTACATTAAAAGATAACGACTGAAACTTGAGTATGGGGTATCCGAATTTTCCAGAAAATCACTACTGATGACATCAGATTCTATTGTGGATATGTAAACAAATAAACAATCAAATCATCATACCTGAGTGATAGAGGAACAGTATAAAACACACAAAAACTGTTTTATAAACGACAATTTTGTACCAACTTTTGAAACTAGATTTCAAGCATGAAGCATAAACAGACATCAAATTAAAAATGTAAATGGGATATGACATTCCTAAAACTTTGTCACATACAAGGTTAGATATTCCTTTAACCACAGTAACAAATAAGAATACCCCAGGTCCTTGTCTACATTTTTATACCGAAATCGCCATTTGACCATTAAAATGCAGAGTCTATTATCTACAAATATCAACAATACACCCCCTTTCGATCAGGAAAGACGAAACCAGTGTAGCCGTTTGAAAATTCATTGTAGTATTCCAGCGTAGTACTCATAGTAGGATATCCTTATTTGGAAAATGCCAAGCGCAAAACTCCTCTCAAATCCCGTGCATTTCGTGCGTTTAAAAAAAAGCGTGGACAGCGCTCCAGTGTCAAACTGTTGCTGCACTTGTTTGGGCGTGGCTATAAGCATAGTGACAAGAATTTGATTGGTCAGTATTTTTAGGCAAAGCACATGTTCTCAGCAAACAGAAAACAAAATATTGGAAGCGTGAGTCACGCTACCCAAAAATAAAATCTTTTTTTACATATTTTTTTTTCTATAACTTTTTTCCCCATGGTTCATTCATCATCTGACATAACTTTTTAGCGAAATATAACCATAAGATTATTGAAAAAAAGCAAAAATGTAGACAACCACCTTTAAAGGCAGAGTAAGCCTCCCGTAAACCATCACAGATACGGTCAGGCTTTTACACACAGTACAAACACCCTTTCATTTAAACACTCACCGTTTGAGAACATCCGAGGTGCCCTACGTAAAGAGCGAGCAATTTTCAAAGAATTTATTTTTGCGTGGTTTATCTTACCCCTGAGCCATCGTGAACCCGTGTGATCCAGTTTCCCTTTTTCACAATGTAGTCATCAGTTAGTAATTTGAATGCGACTCGATGTGAGCTTATCTGCAATAGCACGTTATTATGTACCTCTGACTATGCACGAAACAAACGGCTGTAGTTCACAAGAACTCTAGCGATGGCTTTTGACTGTTCAGAGGAACTGGCGATAGGCATAAACCGTCGTCTGCTACGAGAACCACGACCTTGCGTGACCCTGCTTCCGATCTTTTCTTTTTTCAAAATGTCAAAACTTCGAATTGTACTGATCTTGTCTTGATGAAAAAAGAATTCTTTTATGATTTAAGAATGTTTGTGTAACAAGCTGTCAATTTATTAAATTTGATTTTAAAAGTTAGGTCTAGCGCCAAAACGCACCACGGTCCGATTGTCGGAGAGACAATCCGCAAAATTAATTCTTTGAAAATTGCTCGCTCTTTACGTAGGGCACCTAGGATGTTCCCGTTTGGTGAGCGTTCAAATGGAAGGGTGTTGGTACTGTGTGTAAAAGTCTGACAGTATCTGTGATGGTGTACGGGAGGCTTACTGTGCCTTTAACGTTCTACATTTGAAACTGATGCTTCTACTACCACTACCCCCTTCCCATTTTGAAAGAAAACATTGGGCACAGTCATGGAGGATCTTTCTGCTCGAGAAGAGCACTACTTTGATGAAGAGACAGTGGCATCGATATTGCCCACAAGGAGAGAGAGAGAGAGAGAGAGAGAGAGAGAGAGAGAGAGAGAGAGAGAGAGAGAGAGAGAGAGAGAGAGAGAGAGAGAGAGAGAGAGACAATGACAATGACAATGACACTGACAATGACAATGACAATGACAATTCTTTATTTTACAAAATAAGCATAGGTATACTTTTTTGTATCTGGCCCTCGCCCTAATAAAGAGGGATTAAATCTATTATACTAACCACTTCTACATGAATACATAATTAGTGAAATAGTATACGTTTATGTACATAAGAGAGAGAGAGAGAGAGAGAGAGAGAGAGAGAGAGAGAGAGAGAGAGAGAGAGAGAGAGAGAGAGAGAGAGAGAGAGAGAGAGAGAGAGAGAGAGAGAGAGAGAGAGAGAGAGAGAGAGAGAGAGAGAGAGAGAGAGAGAGAGAGAGAGAGAGAGAGGCAGACAGACGAACAGACAGACAGACCGAGAGCATCTGAGTGAGCTCACTTGACACATTATCGTTTGATACAAACCGTGGATACAATAGAAGTATAACCGGGCAAGCGTGGAGTAAATCTTTGCCGTCCAACTTTGAAATGTTGAGGTGCAAGAGGCACCGTCGAATGTCAAAGACGTCCACGGGAGTGGTTGATTCGGGCAGTTGTGCTTGTGCATACAGGCATCGACTCTTTCCAGTAAATCCTTGTGAGGTTGGCTGTCCAACAGGCAGTCCGTGGCGGGGTTGTATGCAGCACAGCATATGTTGTAACACGGTGAATCGGCTGCACATGTACAGTAACTTGATGAAAAGTATAAATGAATGTTCAATGTCAAGAACTGACAACAAACAAACGAATCAAATCAAACCAAATCCAATCAAATCAAATTCACTTTATTATTTCAATCTGAGAAATTACATTGGTGGCGCATAAATATGAAGAACATCGATCGTATAAAACAAAATTGTATAAATCATCGTTTTCCCATTAACAACATATTTATAGAATGTCTTGACTGATGAAATTAAACTTAGTGAATCCATAAGTCCGCTTAAACGATATTTTTCTATTGACGATCCAGTTGTACCACCGTATTATTTATATTGGAGTTCGACAGGTCCAAATTATTCACAGTATATTAAGGCACAGTAAGCCTCCCGTAAACCATCAGAGATACTGTCAGGCTTTTACACACAGTACAAACACCCTTTCATTTAAACACTCACCGTAAAGAGCGAGCAAGTTTCAAAGAATTTATTTTTGCGTGGTTTATCTTACCCCTGAGCCATAGTGAACCCGTGTGATCCAGTTTCCTTTTTTTCACAAAATATTGAAATAAACGACAATTTTGTACCAACTTTTGAAACTAGATTTCAAGCATGAAGCATAAACAGACATCAAATGTAGTCGTCAGTTTGTGATTTCAATGCGACTCGCTGTAAGCTTATCTGCAATAGCACGTTATTATTTACCTCTGCATCTAAACGCAACAAACGGGTGCGATTCACACGAACTCTAGCGATGACTTTTGACTGTTCAGAGGAACTGGCGATGGGCATAACCGTCGTCTGCTACGAGAACCACGACCTTGTGTGACCCTGCTTCCGGGCTTAGTCGTTTTTCAAACTTCCAAAACTTCGAATTGTACTGATCTTGTCTTGACGAAAAAGGATTTCTTTTATCATTTAAGAATGTTTGTGTAACAAGCTGTCAATTTATCATTTAGATTTTAAAAGTTAGGTCTAGCGTCAAAACGCACCGTCCGATTGTCTGATCAGACAATCCGCAAAATTAATTATTTGAAAATTGGTCGCTCCTTACGTAGGGCACCTAGGATGTTCTCAAGCGGTGAGTGTTTAAATGAAAGGATGTTTGTACTGTGTGTAAAAGCCTGACAGTATCTGTGATGGTTTACGGGAGGCGTACTGTGCTTTTAAGGTTATCCATGACTGATTTGAATCAACATTTAGTCGACATGCATTTGATTCATCTTCACCATCATCATTTACACCATATAATCATTGTAGGCATTAGTGTCAACGTTGGTATCGTGTGAATTTTACTGTCGATCACTTTACATGTGTAACCTCAATTAACATGTTGCATCTTTTGCTTTCGATTTGTATGTTTTTATTTTTTATCTTTTTATTTTATGTATGCTTACTTTGTCATTTTGTTGTTTGTGTTTATTTGCTTGATTTGCTTACTTGTCGATTGTTTGTTTGCTGGTTTGTTCGTTTAACTTGTTCATTTGTCATGTTGTTTTACTTGTTTATCATTTATTAGACATTTGTATTAGAAGTAAGGACCGGTTGTAAGAAAAGGCGTCGCCTTAAACCTCTATCCTTGAAACATAAAGTTTCATCATCATCATCTCTCTCTCTCTCTCTCTCTCTCTCTCTCTCTCTCTCTCTCTCTCTCTCTCTCTCTCTCTCTCTCTCTCTCTCTTTTATATGACTTTGTGAGTCCAATATTTTTTATGTTTATACTCGACCATTATTTTGATGTTTTATTAGTTTAATACTTTGATGAGGTATGTGCGCAGTCTTTGCTTTTGTTTACAATTATTCTCTGTATATGTTTCAAGGACAGGTTGGAAGATTAGGCTAAGCCTAAAATCTTTATCCTTATGTAATAAAGTTCTGAGTTCTCTCTCTCTCTCTCTCTCTCTCTCTCTCTCTCTCTCTCTCTATCTCTCTCTCTCTCTCTCTCCAGGGCCGGACTAGACTAAGAGGGGGGGTTGCCAGTGGCGGGGTCAAGGGGTCTGCCCCTTGTGGGGGTCAGGGGGCGAAGCTCCCTGAAGCTGATGGGTAGGTCATATTCTGAGATAGGAAAATGGTCGCTCCTTGCATGAAACGGCATAAAATAAACAATAATAAAAGATGTTTTAAATAAGTGAGGTACATGTTTAGGGGGGGGGGGGGGGTTGCGCAACCCCCATAACCCTCCCGGTAGTCCGGCCCTGCTCTCTCTCTCTCTCCGAGTCTCTCTCTCTCTCCGAGTCTCTCTCTCTCTCTCTCTCTCTCTCTCTCTCTCTCTCTCTCTCTCTCTCTCTCTCCTTTGTCCATTCTATTGTGTTGTCCTGTCCCCTTTTTGTTTTTGTCAAATATAGTTTATATAAATGCATAATGTTTTGTCTAAAGAGCAAACTGAAAGACATTGTCATCCGTATGTTTGTTTCCCCTTCTAGGATCACCACTATAAGCTAATAGATTGTTGTTGACCCTAAACATGCTTATTGTATATTATCATGATCCATACATTGTTGAATAAAACACTGTTTAAACCAATCAAAACAAAGAAACACACATAGACACACAGACACACAGACACATAGACATACGCACACAGACACAGACACACACTTTGTGTGTGTGTGTGTGTGTGTGTGTGTGTGTTGGGGGGAAAAGGGGGTGCGGTAGATGTACTGGGAGGCAGTGTGCCGGTAGAAAATACAGGTCTAAATCAAGAGTCCAGGGAAAGTTTCGGCAGACAACATAAGGATACAGATACAGATTGCTTCTGAAATTGTACTTACCTACATTACATGATATACACTGTTGCTGTGCCTGTACGTCTGGCGGTTTGAAGAAGAAGTCATATCCCACAGGGGCAACCTGATGATGTTCTGGGCATTCAATGTTGTAGCCACCGGAAAAATGGCATCCACTCACATTGTTCAAGGGTACCGCAACACCCTTGGTGTCCACTACCCCTGGAATACCTGCATAGCACAATGAGTGAATGAATGAATAAATGAATGACCATCCAACCACGCATCCACCCATCCACCCATCCACCCATGCATGTATCCATCAATCACTCCATCCATCCATCCCACCATCCATCAATCAATCCATCCATACCACCATCCATCCATCCATCTATCCATCAATCAATCCATCCAACCATCCATCCATCCATCCATCCATCCACCGATCAATCAATCAATCAATCAATCAATCAATCAATCAATGTACAAATAAATAGATAATAAAGAACAATACGACAGAAGAAAACCACAACCGAAATAGATGAATCAATGAATACATAATTAAATAAATAAACACACCAAATGTAATGAGAATACAAATTGTCGCCTGTATGTTGGATTTGAAAAACTAAAATAAGGTCGTGCGTGTTAGTGGTGGTGGTGGGGTGGGGTGGGGGTGGGGGGGGGGGGGGGGTACGAGCGTGTGTGAATGTGTGCAAGCGTGATTATCAGTGTGTCTGTTGGTCTACCATTGTGTCTACGCCTTCCTGCTTGCATGTCTGTAGATCCGTCTGTCTTTTCTTGTCCAATATTGATCACAATAATTTAAATGTTGCAAACTCAGAGCTGACTCACCATTGCCGTGGCACGAAACGAACAAGCAAACACCACAGAGAACAGTCGCAAGCGCCTTGACGCTCGCAGACATATTTCACAATTTCAGGAACACTAATTCTTCCTTTCTCAACTCGCTGAGGACGTTCTTTGTTCTTTCTGGTCACTCAATTTTCAAACGAACACTAGCGAGGATCAAGTTTCATATTGTGTTTCTGAGATAGGCAGCTCAACTAAAAATGTGACGAAAGCAGATACTGAGGCCAACAGAGGTCTGTTCTGGGTTTTTGCAAGTTGTTACTCAGGCCAGAGTGCTATAACTTAAAAGTCAGTCTGTTTAGACCAAAGGTACGTGCTCGGGATACAGTGGTAGCCAGTATCTATATGTTCGATAGTTTAACTTATACATGTTTTCTGTGCTTCCCTCTCTCTCTCTCTCTCTCTCTCTCTCTCTCTCTCTCTCTCTATGTCTCTCTCTCTCTGTGTGTCTCTGTCTCTGTCTCTCTCTCTCTCTCTCTCTCTCTCTCTCTGTGTGTCTCTCTCTCTCTCTCTGTCTCTCTCTCTGTCTCTATCTCTCTCTCTCTCTCTGTGTCTCTCTCTTTCCCCCATCTCTATCTCTATCGCTCTACCTTTCTACTTGTCCTTGTTTAAGTTATTATTACGTTTGTTTTCGTGCTACATTGTACTTCCTTTCTTTCCTTCAATCCACACTGACGTGCTGCTTAAACGGCCCCCAGACCCCCGAAAAGTGGACTTTTGGAAGTTTTGTAAGACCTGTAGGTGTAGTGCGTCGCGAGACCCCCTTGAAGAAATTCTAGTACATTTTTCGGCTTCTATATAGTGCGTAGTGCAATGATCGACTCATTGACGCACACTTTGGGGAGCCCTGACGCGTGAGGCATATTTTGATCATTGTCGACGGGCGCAATGGCTTGGTGGTACGACGCCAGCCAACAAAGCGGAAGGTCGTGGGTTCGAATCCCGGCCGCGCCTGGTGGGTTAAGATGGAGATTTTTCCGATCTCCCAGGTCAACTTATGTGCAGACCTGTTGTGCCTTATCCCCCTTCGTGTGTACAACCACGTACAAGACCAAGTGCGCACGGACAAGGTCCTGTAATCCATGTCAGAGTTGGGTTATAGAAACACAAATATGCCCAGCATGCTTCTTCCGAAAGCGACGTATGGCTGCCTAAATAGCGGGGTAAAAACGGTCATACACGTACAAATCTACTCGCGCAAAATCACGTGTACGTGGGAGTTTCAGCCCACGAACGCAGAAGAAGAAGAAGAAGAAGAAGATCATTACCTTAGTATTCTAGCCTTAGTTTTATTCAAATGTTTTTTGTTAAAGGTACTGAACTTGTCAAACCCAGGAGCACGGAGCCCCTGGGGATTTTAGTCATACCTCAGGCAGCTATCCGTTAGAAGAACTACCAAGTGTCATTGACTTGCACCCAAAGAGTCAAGAACTGCGATTTTTTTACGAAATAATTTCGTACACGGACCCGGCTGGTCTTGGCCTATTTTTGGATCTAAATTTAGAGCAGGTAGATCACCACCATGCACAAAAAGACACGTCACTAGCAAACTATGTCAGACGTCATCATGAGTTTGTGTAAAACAAAATGGAGGCCGGAATCACTCAGTTGAATTGAACTCCGACCAAACACCACGTAATAACTAGGTTAATTTATGCACTCGCGTGAACAAGAAACTGTCGAGCTTCACAGATGTCGTCGTTGGGTAGTTTTGGGTTTGTTTTACTACCATAGGAGGATTTTTGAACTGTAAATGCACTCAGCTGCAACAAAAACGCAAAACGAATGCTGTGAGCTGCACTGTGCCTTTAAAGAAGACTGAGTATACACTGTGCTTGCAGGTTGAAGGTTGTTTTTAGTATCAAACGCACAAAACAATCAGGTTGCAGCGATGTCACAATGTGCAGACATTAAGTTCAGTCATAGCAATCGCACGGGACTGGAAAAGAAATCTTTTGTCTTCCTGATTGAGATATGCCAGGGTCACGTTATTTGCGCACAGTGTCCCAGTGAAGGCGTTATCAGTTTGAGGGGAAAATAATTGTGATAGGAGCATGCACATGCACTGGACTTTGTTGCTTCTTAGTGTTTTGAGTAAGTTTGTTATCCAACTTCGAGTGTGTATGTTATGTTAGGGTGTATGTGTGTGTGTGTGTCGTGTGTGTGTGTGTGTGTGTGTGTGTGTGTGCGTGTGTGTGTGTGTGTGTGTGTGTGTGTCGCGTGTGTGTGTGTGTGTGTGTGTGTGTGTGTGCGTGTGTGCGTGTGTATGAGTGTGTGT
The DNA here is from genome assembly GCF_037325665.1 of Littorina saxatilis. Lineage (NCBI taxonomy): Eukaryota > Metazoa > Mollusca > Gastropoda > Littorinimorpha > Littorinidae > Littorina > Littorina saxatilis. The sequence continues at coordinate 106,749,892 of NC_090245.1, forward strand.
GTATGTGCGGTGTGTGTGTGTATGTGCAGTGTGTGTGTGTGTGTGTTATGTATGTGTACGTGCGTGTGTATATATGTGTGTGTGTGTGTGTGTTTGTGTATCATATGTGTGTGTGTGTTTGTGTATAATCTGTGTGTGTGTGTGTGTGTGTGTGTGTGTGTGTGTGTGTGTGTGTGCGTGTATCAGCGTGTGACATCGCAAGGCTGACATGCCAGTGAGATATAGATGGATGTACAGAAAACATATTTTTATGCGCACCCGATTAAGGGAATGCTACTTGACATGCTGACATGATTGTCGCGTGAGACATCCCTTTGCAATTGCACATATACAGAGAGATAGTGAGAGAGAGAGAGAGAGAGAGAGAGAGAGAGAGAGAGAGAGAGAGAGAGAGAGAGAGAGAGACAGACAGAGAGAGAGAGAGACAGAGAGAGCGCGCACCCACACCCACACACACACACACACACACACGCACGCACGCGCGCGCACACAGACATATTATTCTTGACTGTTTGACCGTTTACATACGCATTACTTAAGACAGTTCAAGGGACACAGTGAAACGTTTATTTTGATACATTTTCACATGTTCTTTTAAAAATCAAAAAGCTTATTAAACACACACACACACACACACACACACACACACACACACACACACACACACACACACACACACACACCCAAACACACAAAAACACACACACACCCACACACAAACACACCCACACACAAACACACACACACACACACACACACACACACACACACACACACACATAGGCTTACATCTGTGAATTTCCTGAACCATAACATTTTATGAAGTATGCATAATATTTGTATGCAAGATATTTACATTATCAAGTTCCCAGGTGTCTTATCTCTATTATCAATATGTACGATATTTAGCGAGTTTGTGAATTATGTGTATTTTTAAAAAGCTACCAGGTTCCAGCACACCTTCATTTTATTCAGACGTGAGTGATACATTCTGACGAATGAAGTGTGAATAGAAAAAAAGTCTTCAAATGGAAGTGTATTTACCAACAATATGAGTAGAACATGTGTTAAAACTAGAAACACCCCCGAATTCGAACACATTGAGAAAAAGAAGTGGAGTGCCTGTTCAATGTGTCTTAGTATCGTAGATACGAAGAAAAGGGTTCCCCATGGCTCTCAATTACGGCTGTCAGTGCTCAGAGCGCTTACGTCCCTTTGTTATTCTCAATTCAATTCAATTCAATTCAATCAAACTCTATTGTCTGAATGTAACAAACAGAAATGTTTCTTTTGGCTAGTGTATAACAGAAAACGAGCAAAGGGTCGACAACAGAGTTGTGCCCCGTCATGACATATTCTCATATTTGATCCTGTAAAAATAAATCAAGGTCTTTAAAGAGAGCTTGATATATAGAGAGTCTTACAGCCACGGATTTAAATAAAAAATGAAGTCATTAACTACACACCTTCAGCAACAAAGACTGAGTCATTCAAGGGCCACTCCAGTTCTCGTACAACTCGTTGGGATCGTCGCCGTCCACGTGACCGGAAGTGACGTCAGCGGAAGTAGTGGTGGTAGAGCTGACGTTCAGCTCCATCTGCTCCGAGGTCATCTTCTTCTCCCTCCTCTCTCCCTCCCTCCTGTCTCCCTTCCGCCTCTCTCCCTCCCTCCTCCTGTCTCCCTCGCTTCGGTCTCTCTCCCGTCTCGGCTTCTTTTTCTCCACAGTCACTTCCTCGGGCCCCATCGATATGCTTCTGTTGATGCCAGGGTGGACGGTCTGGAGACTAGTGTAGCTGCCCAAGTCGCCCACAACGTCGTAGTTTTCCTCTTCCAATGCGTTGTCGACACCGTCGGGCGCTGAAAAGGGCGAAACAGGACAATTGCAAAGTGGATGCAATGAGACGAACACACGTAGAAAGTTAAATGAAGGTTTTATTTTGTGGGTATCCCGTCCTCTCACAGACTGATGTTCTAAGAAGGGTTTCACCCGCAACGAACTCCAATGTTCATCGTATAGACCACCCTGTGGTGTGTGTGTGTGTGTGTGTGTGTGTGTGTGTGTCTGTGTGTGTGTCTGTGTGTGTGTGTGTGGGGGGCTGTGTACATGCTTGTGTGTGTGTGTGCGTGTGCGCGTGTGTGTGTGTGTGTGTGTGTGTGTGTGTGTGTGTGTGTGTGTGTGTGTGTGTGTTCTGTAGTCTTTAACCTTCTGGTTTCTGGGGAGCAAACCATTAGAAATTTCTGAGACTCACCAGAATTGACGTCTTTCGTGGTACTGACGTCGCTGTTTCGCGTCTTCCTGTCCCTCGAGGATTCTCCATCCTCAACATCAGCACTGAGAACAATAATAGTCAACAAAAAGTGTCACCCTGAACTAAACATTGAAAGATTCCCGGATGATGTGCATTGTTTACAAATCACAGCAGATAGTATCTGTTAATTCAGTCATCAACAACAACAACATAATCAAACAAACAAGAAACAAACAGAGAAACAAACAAACAAACAAACACACAAACAAACAAGCAAACATACACGCAAACAAACAAACAAATACACACAAAGAAACAACAAACAAGCAAACTAACAAGTCTCAAGTCAAATTTCAGGTACAACGATTCGGTGTCGAAATATCATTTCATTACAATACTCTCACCGATTATGCTTGCTGTTCCATTTTCTGTAGAATAAGCAGACGCCAGTGATGACAATAACGACGATAATGATTACGAGGAGAGAAGTATCGCAGACCACAAATGCCAGCAACGTAGTGTAGTATGTACCTCTGGATGCATCCGAACCTGATCATCAGAAACATCAGAAGAAATTCAGTCGATCGAGAAAAAAATCCACAAGACACGGAATGAGTATAGAATTCAGTTCAACATTGGAAAACAGTTATCCAAAACCAATGAGTGTGAGAGATGTCGTAGAGATCGGCGGAGGGAGAGAGAGAAAGAGAGAGAGAGAGAGAGAGAGAGAGAGAGAGAGAGAGAGAGAGAGAGAGAGAGAGAGAGAGAGAGAGAGAGAGAGCATCAGACAGACAGACAGACAGACAGACGGAGTGGTAGAGAGTGAGTGCTCTAAAGATGTTTCAACGTAATCTTCCTGAAGGCAGCATTTATCACAAAACAAATGGACATCACATACGTGTTTCTCTTCGGCTCTTACAAACTATTCCACTAAAAGTCGAACATTCAAAATATGTTGTAATTATAAAACAAAGAAACAACAACACTCATGGAAAATGGAAACAACTGAACTCCATACTACCAAAGCCATAGGTCCCTCAAACGGCGCATTAGCACATACAGTGTCAGTGCAAGACTGCACATATGTATGAAAAGAGACTACAACATGTTCTTTTTTAAACTCCGACTATAAATCCCGAGAGACTTTCTTTTGCTTAGTGGGGCACTACTTGTAAGGGTATCGAAGATTGTCGAGAAAATTGCAATAACATACCGAAAACAGTAATTGTGAATCCTAGGAGTGCGTTTACACAAAGCTTCACACTGAATTCACCTCACTGTGCATCATGTTTTAACTTATACTAAACATTTTTTTAGTTTTTTTGTTTTTACATTTAGTCAAGTTTTGACTAAATGTTTTAACGTAGAGGGGGGAATCGAGACGAGGGTCGTTGTGTATGTGTGTCTGTCTGTCTGTCTGTGTGTGTGTAGAGCGATTCAGACTAAACTACTGGACCGATCTTTATGAAATTTGACATGAGAGTTCCTGGGTATGATATCCCCAGACGGTTTTTTTAATTTTTTTGATAAATGTCTTTGATGACGTCATATCCGGCTTTTCGTGAAAGTTGAGGCGGCACTGTCACGCTCTCATTTTTCAACCAAATAGGTTGAAATTTTGGTCAAGTAATCTTTGACAAAGCCCGGACTTCGGTATTGCATTTCAGCTTGGTGGCTTAAAAATTAATTAATGACTTTGGTCATTAAAAATCTGAAAATTGTAAAAAAAATGTTTTTTTTATAAAACGATCCAAATTTACGTTCATCTTATTTTCCATCATTTTCTGATTCCAAAAACATATACATATGTTATATTTGGATTAAAAACAAGCTCTGAAAATTAAAAATATAAAAATTATAATCAAAATTAAATTTTTGAAATCAATTTAAAAACACTTTCATCTTATTCCTTGTCGGTTCCTGATTCCAAAAACATATAGATATGATATGTTTGGATTAAAAACACGCTCAGAAAGTTAAAACGAAGAGAGGTACAGAAAAGCGTGCTATCCTTCTCAGCGCAACTACTACCCCGCTCTTCTTGTCAATTTCACTGCCTTTGCCATGAGCGGTGGACTGACGATGCTACGAGTATACGGTCTTGCTGCGTTGCATTGCGTTCAGTTTCATTCTGTGAGTTCGACAGCTACTTGACTAAATGTTGTATTTTCGCCTTATGCGACTTGTTTATAATTTAAGAAACATACATTGCAGCCAAGGAGTGTATAGTGGTACCTCTGTTTCAAGACCTCCCACAGTCTGAGAAATGTAGGTGTCGAAAGAGCAGGAGTCTTAAAATGGAGGTCAATTTATTTTTTTCTTCATCTTCTGCGTTCGTGGGCTGAAACTCCCATGTACACTCGTGTTTTTGCACGAGTGGAATTTTACGTGTATGACCGTTTTTACCCCGCCATTCAGGCAGCCATGCATACGCCGCTTTCGGAGGAAGAATGCTGGGTATTTTCGTGTTTCTATAACCCACCGAACTCTTGACATGGATTTACGGGATCTTTTCCGTGCGCACTTGGTCTTGTGCTTGCGTGTACACACGAAGGGGGATAAGCCACTAGCAGGTCTGCACATAAGTTGACCTGGGAGATCGGAAAAATCTCCACACTTAACCCACCAGGCGGCCGCGGCCGGGATTCGAACCCTCGACCTTCCGATTAAGAGGCCGACGTCTTACCACCCCGCCACAGTGCCCGTCCTGTCAATTTATTGACTCTATGAAGAAAACGTCTGAGGAAATTAGGCCTTATAGCAGAGGAAGTCTTGTAATAGACATCCCACTGTGCTAAATGATAATTCAACATTACCAGAGTCTGAAGTCTTCCCAGAATTTTCAGAACCAGAAGGTGAAGTCCTCGGCATACCAGAAGCTGGTGTAGGTTCCGTTGACAAAGTTTGGTAAAGAGTTTTATTGACGTCACGTGATGTTTCAAACTGCATCGTACTACGTGTAGCCTTGGTGACGCTGGGGGGGAATATAGGCGTAGGTCCTGTACCATTGCTTGTGCTTCCAGTGATGGTAGGCTTTCGTGTGGTGACGGTTAGCTCCCTCGCATGGGTAGCTGCTACTCTACTGGCACTGGCTGTTAAAGTGGTCAACGTCGTTCTGGTGCTTCGGCCAGTGGTATGGCTGTTGATGGCTGTCGAGTAAACTGTTGCTGTCAAATGTTAAACATGCAAAGAAATATTTGTTCTCTCATTGATCGTTTTGTTAGCTGGTTTTGTTTTGTTTTTCTTTCGGAATCTTTTTACATTTAGTCAAGTTTTGACTAAATGTTTTAACGTAGAAGGGGGAATCGAGACGAGGGTCGTGGTGTATGTGTGTCTGTGTGTCTGTGTGTGTGTGTAGAGCGATTCAGACTAAACTACTGGACCGATCTTTATGAAATTTGACATGAGAGTTTCTGGGTATGAAATCCCCAGACGGTTTTTTTCCATTTTTTCGATAAATGTCTTTTATGACGTCATATCCGGCTTTTCGTGAAAGTTGAGGCGGCACTGTCACGCTCTCATTTTTCAACCAAATTGGTTCAAATTTTGGTCAAGTAATCTTCGACGAAGCCCGGACTTCGGTATTGCATTTCAGCTTGGTGGCTTAAAAATTAATTAATGACTTTGGTCATTAAAAATCTGAAAATTGTAAAAAAAATTTTTTTTTTATAAAACGATCCAAATTTACGTTCATCTTATTTCCCATCATTTTCTGATTCCAAAAACATATACATATGTTATATTTGGATTAAAAACAAGCTCTGAAAATTAAAAATATAAACATTATTATCAAAATTAAATTGTCCAAATCAATTTAAAAACACTTTCATCTTATTTCTTGTCGGTTCCTGATTCCAAAAACATATAGATATGATATGTTTGGATTAAAAACACGCTCAGAAAGTTAAAACGAAGAGTGGTACAGAAAAGCGTGCTATCCTTCTCAGCGCAAGTACTACCCCGCTCTTCTTGTCAATTTCACTGCCCTAATTGCCGTGCGCGGTGGACTGACGATGCTACGAGTATACGGTCTTGCTGCGTTGCATTGCGTTCAGTTTCATTCTGTGAGTTCGACAGCTACTAGACTAAATGTTGTATTTTCGCCTTACTTTTGTTTTTTTTTTAAACACTTTTGTCAAAGTTGATGTGGAAAAGTATATTACGCGGACAGGAAAATTGAGTTTGACAAATCTTGCACTGTAAATACTGAACACCACTCATCTTCATCGTTAACATAATTATCATCCGATCGGCAGCAGTATGAGACAAAAAAGACCTCCCCAAAAAACACAAACAAACAAACAAACAAGCAAACAATGGGCAACTGAACCACGACAGTAAATTTGTTTTTACTCGGAGCTGTCAATCAGCAACAATTTTTCTATTAATTCATCAGGTAAGTCAATGTCTTAAAATGAACGATATATTAATACATGTGCTGGAACCGTTTTGCACTATATCTACAAAATCAAACAACACACAACAACAAGCAATAAACAAAATAACAAGCAAAGAAAAACTGGATTTAGAAGAAATTGAGAGCGCACGTTTACATTTTTAAGCGCACACACACACACACTTACACACACACACACACACACGCACGAAAGCACGCACGCACACACACACACAACAACAACAACAACTACAACAACAACAATAACAACGCTAGCACACATGGACGCAGGCACTTACATGCACATACACACATCCTCACGCTAGCACACTTGCAGGCGCACACACCTACGAAAGCAATTTACTCTCTCTCTCTCTCTCTCTCTCTCTCTCTCTCTCTTTCTCTCTCTCTTTTGCTCTCTCTCTCTCTCTCTCTCGCTCTCTCTCTCTCTCGCTCTCTTTCTCTCCCTCTCTCTCTCTCCCTCTCTCTCTCTCTCTCTCTCTCTCTCTTTTCCGACCTCTTTTTGTAGATAACTCTTTAATTTTTTTAATATTTAATTTTATCATTGTGTGTCTGTGCGTCCCAAGGACAGATTGTAAGAAAAAGGCATAGCCTTACATCTTAATCCTTGTAAAATAAAGTTCAATTCAATTCAATTCAATGCTCTCTCTCCCTCTCTGATGCTCTCTCTCACCCTTTTTATATTTAGTCAAGTTTTGACTAAATATTTTAACATCGAGGGGGAATCGAAACGAGGGTCGTGGTGTATGTGCGTATGTGTGTGTGTGCGTGCGTGTGTGTGTGTGTGTGTGTAGAGCGATTCAGACTAAACTACTGGACCGATCTTTATGAAATTTGACATGAGAGTTCCTGGGTATGAAATCCCCGAACGTTTTTTTCATTTTTTTGATAAATGTCTTTGATGACGTCATATCCGGCTTTTCGTGAAAGTTGAGGCGGCACTGTCACGCCCTCATTTTTCAACCAAATTGGTTGAAATTTTGGTCAAGTACTCTTCAACGAAGCCCGGGGTTCGGTATTGCATTTCAGCTTGGTGGCTTAAAAATTAATTAATGACTTTGGTCATTAAAAATCGGAAAATTGTAAAAAAAAATTAAAATTTATAAAACGATCCAAATTTACGTTTATCTTATTCTCCATCATTTGCTGATTCCAAAAACATATAAATATGTTATATTCGGATTAAAAACAAGCTCTGAAAATTAAATATATAAAAATTATTATCAAATTTTTTTTTTCGAAATCAATTTAAAAACACTTTCATCTTATTCCTTGTCGGTTCCTGATTCCAAAAATATATAGATATGATATGTTTGGATTAAAAACACGCTCAGAAAGTTAAAACAAAGAGAGGTACAGAAAAGCGTGCTATCCTTCTCAGCGCAACGAATACCCCGCTCTTCTTGTCAATTCCACGTGTTCTGTGAGTTCGACAGCTACTTGACTAAATATTGTATTTTCGCCTTACGCGACTTGTTATATTTAGTCAAGTTTTGACTAAATATTTTAACATCGAGGGGGAATCGAAACGAGGGTCGTGGTGTATGTGCGTATGTGTGTGCGTGCGTGTGTGTGTGTGTGTGTGTAGAGCGATTCAGACTAAACTACAGGACCGATCTTTATGAAATTTGACATGAGAGTTCCTGGGTATGAAATCTCGGAACGTTTTTTTCATTTTTTTGATAAATGTCTTTGATGACGTCATATCCGGCTTTTCGTGAAAGTTGAGGCGGCACTGTCACGCCCTCATTTTTCAACCAAATTGGTTGAAATTTTGGTCAAGTACTCTTCGACGAAGCCCGGGGTTCGGTATTGCATTTCAGCTTGGTGGCTTAAAAATTAATTAATGACTTTGGTCATTAAAAATCTGAAAATTGTAAAAAAAAATAAAAAATTATAAAACGATCCAAATTTACGTTTATCTTATTCTCCATCATTTGCTGATTCCAAAAACATATAAATATGTTATATTCGGATTAAAAACAAGCTCTGAAAATTAAATATATAAAAATTATTATCAAATTTTTTTTTTCGAAATCAATTTAAAAACACTTTCATCTTATTCCTTGTCGGTTCCTGATTCCAAAAATATATAGATATGATATGTTTGGATTAAAAACACGCTCAGAAAGTTAAAACGAAGAGAGGTACAGAAAAGCGTGCTATGCAGCATAGCGTAACCACTACCCCGCTCTTCTTGTCAATTTCACTGCCTATGCCGTGAGCGGTGGACCACCAGTATACGGTCTTGCTGCGTTGCATTGCGTTCAGTTTCATTCTGTGAGTTCGACAGCTACTTGACTAAATATTGTATTTTCGCCTTACGCGACTTGTACTCTCTCTCTCTCTCTCTCTTACTTTCTGCCACCCTCCCCCTCTCTGACTCTGTCCGTTTGTCGGTCTGTGTGTCTTTCTGTAACTCTGTCTGTCTATCTGTGTGTGTGTGTGTATGTATGTGTGTGTGTGTGTGTGTGTGTGTGTGTGTGTGTGTGTCTCTCTCTCTCTCTCTCTCTCTCTCTCAGTCTCTCTCTCTCTCTCTCTCTCTTACTTACCTGACACGGCAGCGAAGCAGGTAACCACTATCAGAAGCAATCCGCTGGAAGTATTTAACTTTGAAAACATGGCGAAAGGTTAAGCATGTAATGTTTTCTTTAATTAACTAACGTTGCTCAGGAATTAAGTCACATCTTTAGTTCACACTTTCTTTTCATGTCCGAAGGAACTAACTGAACATATAAAACATAGCAGTAAGAAGAACACAAATTCCAGCCTATCAGTATCACCAGAACGTTTGAACTGGATTGAAAGCATGAAAATGTGTGTGACCAATCCAAATCAAGGTTTTTAACCAGTTTTAAAAAGCAATGTGTAGACAGTCATCGCCTACAGTAGAACGGTTAATCTAACACGGAGTATTCTCCTATCCTAGGACTCAAAGACCCGGTCCCTCCCATGTAAACGGTTCGGACCCCTATCTCAGATCTGACCAGGATTCTACAAGGATAATTACACATTAGACACATATCAAAATTAATAACGTGGATATCTTCTGAGTGAGCTTTTAATTGTTTTAATTTTTTGTTGTTAGAAAATTACTTTTTTTGGAAAGCCGCTGGTGTTAACCGGCAAAATTAAACACGTTTAAATTTTTTTTTTGAGGGAAACGGTCAGGATGTAGAATTTTGGTATGTGACCAAGCGGAAGTATAGCCTTGTGCCATGTAAAAGCTTGGACTGGTCTGAGAATGAGATAACGCGCAGAGCAATATTTGCTGGAAGGACTGTTCCTTCGAGCGAGGTGTGATTAAGGCCCAAAGATAACATAAGATAAATTGAGAGGAGCATCCTACACGCCGTGCAGACACTTCCTTGTTCATCACAACTGATAAAAACACAAAACAACGAGGGACAAGGCAAGCCAAGGAAAAGTTTATTTTTGCACAGATACATTGTAAAATCAGGTCACAATATGATGGCTTAAATATGTCGAGTGAAGTACTGAGATAGCACAAACAGACCGCTAAACTATGCAAAACATTAAATGGAAAAAGCTAAAGAAACCAACAACAACAACAACAACACCACCACCACCACCACCAACAACAACAACACAAAACACCACCAACAACGCCCCCACCACCACCAACAACAACACCACCACCACCACCACCACCAACAAGAACAACACCGACAACAACAACAACAACAACAACAAAAACACGTAAGATTAACAGAAGGTTATTGCTAAGTCTCGGAAGAAAGTAGAATACTGTGCACCACCTTGCGGAAACCAAGCAAAAGCACAAAAACTGTGATTTGAATCTTCAAACCCCCTTTAAAGGTCTAGTATAAAAAGATAACTTTATTCAATGATTTTTTTATATAATTTTTTTTATACATGTAGCTTAAAACATTAATTTTTAGGCAGTCAAGATGCAGTGCAGTAAAGTGTTCTTTGATTGTTAAGTCACATCTTACAAGGCAAACACGTTTAGTCGTTGAGTACGCAAAATGCTTAAACGTAAGAAATGCGCATAATTATTAATTGAACAAATGAGAGAGAGACTTAGACTTAGACTTAGAACATTTTATTCACATAAAGGGTAGACATTTTAGGCCATAGGCTTAATCTTACAATGTGCCCTTTACATTCACACAAACACATATTCACGCGTGCGCCCGACTAGACTGAGAGAGAGAGAGAGAGAGAGAGAGAGAGAGAGAGAGAGAGAGAGAGAGAGAGAGAGAGAGAGAGAGAGAGAGAGAGAGAGAGAGAGAGAGAGAGAGAGAGAGATCAAATCAAATCAAATCAAATCAAATCAAATTTTGTTTTACGAGGGTTGGTTTAAACAAGATTTTATTAAAGAAATACAGGGTGGCATGTATATGCGATACAGACATTTGTGACCACACAACAAGCTAAGCTTATATCAAGTGTGGTTATAAATATGTACATCTAGATAGGAAATATTATTTCACGTGATGTCAAGGTCAGAGAATTGCTCATACCCTTATTAGAAATGTAAAACAGACAAGATACATTTTTTACAAAAAAAGAAGAAAAAAATATAACAAAAGAATTATCGGGGAGATATGAGTCGGTAAGGTGGGTATACAGGGGAGGGGGTGGGGAGGGGGGGGGGGGGTCAGAAAGACGATGACTGTCACAGACTTGCCAATTAAATGTTTCTGCAGCAGCAATAATTTCGTCCAAAGTGTTGTCCAAACTAATTAAGCTGAGGTTAGTCATGTGAATACACAGAAAAACCTTAAGCAAGATTCACTCAAGCTTGACTTTCAGTAAAATCGTTAAACAACATGACCTGCCAATAATCAGACACTGGATCATTAACATGGTGACCACTGGGTAATCAAAATCTATCACTTAACCTTATAAAACTATGTACCTTTTCGAATATTTCAATGTTTTCGGTAAGACGTAGGTTTGGCAGACCAAATAATAAACATTGTAAATTTTGATGATCATTCGGTAATGTGTGTATTGTTAGCCTTCGGACATCATCGTAATTGCTACAAAATAATAAATAATATTCAACATCTTCATTACGATATCCGCACTCACAAGTCGGGTTATCACTTAAGGGGCGTTTCATCATATCATCATTTAAATCGCTCATTTCTAATCTTAATCTACAGTGTATAATTCCTTCTTTTCTCTTACAATAATAATATTGAAGAGGAACTTTACTATCTGAACGACCTAGAGATTTTGTTGATTTGATATTGTCTGGTAGAGAATTCCATGTTCGGGTAGTGCTGAGAACAAATGACTTGTTATACAGTTCAGTTCTGTGTGGTGGTACGACCGGTTCAAGTGGGTTTCGTCTATGATAGGGGTTTACAGTCGAGACAAGAGGAGGCAATAAATCAGCTACGTTCTGTGAACATTTCCCGTGTACCATTTTGTGATACAAAATTAATTTATGTCTTTCCCGTCTTAGTTTTAAACTACTGAAGCCTGATTCGTCATATAATTTTTGGTGGCTTGTACCTTTAACTGCTCCGACAATTACCCTTAACGCCTCGAGGTGGAGATGTTCCAAAATGTTTGATAACCCTTCTGTACAACTGTCCCAGACGACATCGGCGTAATCAAAGTGTGGTAATACGTAAGATTTATACATAATTTCTAAAGATTTTCTACTAAACCTGTGCTTGTAAAATTTCAAACATTTAATCAATAACATTACTTTACTTGCAATACTGTTAATATTTCTTTCTTTATTTGGTGTTTAACGTCGTTTTCAACCATTGAAGGTTATATCGCGACGGACTGTTAATATGAACATTCCACTTACAATCATTTTGTAAAACAACGCCCAAGTGTTTGTGGTGGGCAGTGTCCTGAACATCAATGTCATTAAATGTCAAACAATCAAAATCACTATCACGTCGTTTAAAATTTAACAGTTCAGTTTTTCCATTATTAAATTTTACCTTCCAGTCATTGGCCCATCTACTTAATTCCTGTAAATCCGAGTTCAAAATGTCTTTACGCAATTGGGAATCGTTCATTGACAGGTACATACTTGTGTCATCTGCGAACAATTTTACAGTGGATTGAACATTTAAGACAATATCGTTTATATATATCAAAAACAATAGTGGCCCCAGCACAGATCCCTGGGGAACTCCAGCTGGTACAGTCTGTGGGGCCGACATGTGCCCTTTAACAACAACACTCTGTGATCGATCATTTAAATAACTTCTAATCCAACATAATAAGCGTCCTCTTATGCCAATGGCCTCTAATTTGTACAATAGGCCTTTATGCCACACACGGTCGAAGGCTTTTGATATATAAAAAAAATGGCTTGTGTTGGGAGTCCTTTATCAGCAGCTATACATAGATCATTGTAGGTGCAGAGTAACTGGTTTACAGTCGAGTCACCTGGTATGAAACCAGATTGCACAGGCGTTATTATGTTATTCAGCTTCACAAAATTAAAAATATGGTTGTGGACACACTTTTCAAACACTTTCCCCACACAGCTTAACAATGATATAGGTCTATAATTCAAACAACACATTTTGAATCCTTTTTTAAATTTCGGAGTAACATGTGCATATTTCCATAAAATAGGGTATTGTCCTTCGTTCAGGCAACGATTAAACAGCGCTGTAAGCGGTTGTGAAATAACGCCGATTGCTGCTTTAAGTAGCCTATTATGTACGTGGTCTGGGCCGCATGCTTCACTAATATCAAGACTTTTTATAATGTTAATCACCTCTTCGACGGACAAATTTAACTCACTCAATTCACAATCAAGGAAAGGAACAATCGGCAGGTCATCATGTTCATTATCCAGAGTGGCCTGCTGTACAAAAAAGTCGTTAAAGACGTTTGCCTTTCCTTCATTATCATAATAAATGTTACCGTTATGCTCATTAGGTGGTATTTCATCAGAACCAATTCCTTTCTTGTCCATAAACCGTTTTACAATGTTCCACCAATCTTTTTTATTTACATTGTCTAAGTTACATATTTTCGAATCTATTTCTTTGTAATGGTCAGTAATCCGTTCTCTTTTCTTGTCGGTTACGTAATTTCGTACCTCGCGAAATAATTGCCAATCTTCTGGTAAGTTTGTTCTCTTTGCTTTGGCAAGAATCCGGTTTCGTGTATTTATGAGTGACAAAGTGTCAGCGTTTATCCACGGCGCGTCTTTAGGGCTAACTGTTATCGTTCGGACAGGCATATGCTGTTTGGCGATGTTCATAAGAGTAACTGAAAAGATATCGGCGCAGTCGTCGATAGAGTTGCTTTCAAAAATTTCATTCCAATTTACATCTGATAAGTCTGCGCACAAATTGTGTACGTTTAACCTGTCATAATTATATACAGTTCTCTTAAATGGCTGCTGGGTCTTTGCGGTATTATGAATAATAACACATGGTACGCTATGGTCACTGCATATGGGTGCCAGTACGTCGACGCTCTTTACTAAATGGAGTGTTTGAGTTGAAATCAGGTCCAGACAGGTGCTACTGTTGTTCGTAATTCTAGTTGGCATGTTTACAATCTCATGCAATTGGAATAAATGTAGAATATCTACTAGGTGTTGTGGCTTAAAGGCACAGTGCAGCTCACAGCCTTCGTTTTGCGTTTTTGTTGCAGCTGAGTGCATTTACAGTTCAAAAACCCTCCTATGGTAGTAAAACAACCCAAAACTACCCAACGACGACATCTGTAAAGCTCGACAGTTTCTTGTTCACGCGAGTGCATAAATTAACCTAGTTATTACGTGGTGTTTGGTCGGAGTTCGATTCAACTGAGTGATTCCGGCCTCCATTTTGTTTTACACAAACTCATGATGATGTCTGACATAGTTTGCTAGTGACGTGTCTTTTTGTGCATGATGTGGTGATCTACCTGATCTAAATTTAGATCCAAAAATAGGTCAAGACCAGCCGGGTCCGAGTACGAAATTAATTCGTAAAAAAATCGCAGTTCTTGACTCTTTGGGTGCAAGTCAATGAAACTTGGTAGTTCTTCTAACGGATAGCTGCCTGAGGTATGACTAAAAGCCCCAGGGGCTCCGTGCACCTGGATTTGACAAGTTCAGTACCTTTAAGCAATATAAACGAGCTTCTTTTCAACCAGCCCTCGCCCAGAGAGGGACTACTACACTAGAGAGAGAGAGAGAGAGAGAGAGAGAGAGAGAGAGAGAGAGAGAGAGAGAGAGAGAGAGAGAGAGAGAGAGAGAGAGAGAGAGGGAAAGAGAGAGAGATAGAGAGAGATCAAGAGAGATCAAGAGAGAGAGGGAGATCAAGAGAGAGAAAGAGAGAGAGATAGAGAGAGATCAAGAGAGATCAAGAGAGAGAGAGAGATCATGAGAGAGAAAGAGAGAGAGAGAGAGAGATCATGAGAGAGAGAGATCATGAGACAGAGAGAGAGATCATGAGAGAGACAGAGAGACAGAGAGAGAGACAGAGACAGAGAGAGACAGACAGAACTCAGAACTTTATTACATAAGGATAAAGGTTTTAGGCTTAGCCTAATCTTCCAACCTGTCCTTGGAACATATACAGAGAATAATTGTAAACGAAAGCAAAGACTGCGCACATACACAGAGAGAGAGAGAGACAGAGAGAGAGAGACAGAGAGAGAGAGAGAGAGAGAGTCAGCAAGCCAGCCAGCCAGCCAGCCAACCAGCCAGCCAGCCAGACAGACAGACAGACAGACAGAGACAGCTGGTGAGTATTCACGCCCGGAAGCATGTGCCATTGCCTACATGGTGCCACCATAGAGATAAAGTCTATAACTCTGTGGGTGCCACCCCTGATCCCTCACAGCATCATGTTTACATACAACTTGTCTGGATTTGCCTCACTCTCAACAGCTTGCACACCCTGTCCCCTCGGAGACACGTTTCGCTCATATGCTTTACCCTTCTTCTGCCAAGAAGCTTTCCCCCTTCCCTTCTTCTGTGACCGAGAACCTCTGAGTTCGCCTGAGACTCCATCCGAAAGCGTCGCAGTCGTGGTGTTAGCATATTCGCCGACTGTAGCCAGGCTGCTGTAGATGTGTTCCGAGTTGCGATTGCCAGGTGTGTTGGTGTAGATTTCAGCAAGTTCTGTGAATTCTGTTGTGGCATCGCTTGTTTCTGCAACTGCATACAAGCAAAGTATTATGCCACAAACCCGTTTCTTTTGAATCTGATATGTGTATGATTCTGCAAAATGTACAGAATTTTGTTTTGATACATTCCATTTATTTCTTATAGACATTTTTCTGATTGTGTCTATTTTGCTTTGTGTTTTCTTTTGGCATCTACTTTATTTGTTCTTGTTGACAGTCGATGTTGTGGTTAATCTTGTGAAGGGGCTGGTGGTAAATGTGGTGGTGGTGTGCGTGTGTGTGTGTGTGTGTGTGTGTGTGTGTGTGTGTGTGTGGCCGGTGTGTGAGTGTGTGTGGCCGGTGTGTGAGTGTGTGTATGGCCGGTGTGTGTGTGTGTGTGTGTGGATATATACAGTGGTCGCCAGTTAATATGACCGCGGTTAATATGACCAGCCGCGTATTATGACCAATTTTACCCGGTCCGGAATTGTCCTTCTTTGTTATGTATTAGAAAAAGCCGCTTAATATGACCACAACGCCGCTTAATATGGCCACATTGTTTCGAGAAAATGGCAACAAGTTCACATCTTTTTCAGTTTGAAATCACTCGGGGGGAAAAAATACATACGATTTTTTTAAAAAGGCAAAAAGGCGTGCGATATTTTCTTTCTTTTTCGTGAATGAAACTAAAGTGATCAGTGATCAGTGCTCAGTGATCTCTAATGTCGCGATCATTATTCTCTCTCTTTTTTCCCCCGAGACTGAGCGGCATAAACGTGCGATCTTTTCATTATTTCCCGTGAATAAATCTAAAGTGATCACGAACATTATTCTCTCTCTTTTTGGCAAACATAGCACGAGCCAACCAATCTTTCAGTCTGATTCAAGAGAAACCAATGTCGAAACGAAAACGCCAAGATCGGACAGCCGAGGAAAAGCTAGAACTTATTGACAAATTTAAAGCTCTACCATCCTGTAGCATGCGTGAGAGTGCTGCACAGTTGGGCGTCAACAGAGGATTTTTGACAAACATTCTCAAGAATGAAGACAGCGTGAGGAAGGAGTGCGCAACGCAGGATTCACCGCAACGAAAGCGCCTACGACATGGAAAAGACAAAGATGTGGAAGATGGTCTTTTTCAGTGGTTCCAGAAGATGAGAGCAAAGAACGCGCCAATTCATGGACCATTGTTGTGTACAAAAGCAGAAGAATTGGCAACGGCTCTCGGACACACTGAATTCAAACCAACCGATGGATGGTTTTCTCGTTGGAAAGTTCGCATACGTCTCGAACAGTGAAAAGAAATCGGCCAGGGGGTTTAAAACGGCCAAAGACAGAATAACTGCGCTGGTGTGTTGCAACATGGTTGGGGAGAAAAACAGGATGATGGTTATTGGAAAGTCGAAAAAACCGCGCTGCTTCAAACACGTTGAACCAACATCTCTTCCTGTTGATTACCAGGCTTCCAAGAATGCCTGGATGACAAACCCCAATTTGGACCAGTTGGCTGTTGACGTTTCCTCTAACATCGGTTAATATGACCAGTCGCTTATTATGATCATTCTATCCCGGTTCCAAAGTGGTCATATTAACCGACGACCACTGTATATATAAAAACTTATATATATATATATGTTAAAACTTGTCTAAATTTCTAAATTCTTTCTTAATAAATATCAATTCCACACTTTGGCCTTAAAACAAAGTGTTTCCCTTCACAGATATCCCCTTGGGGTTGTCAGATGAGGGTAGTCTCCCATACCAACAGAAGCTACCATTCAGAGAGTGGTTTGCTTCTTAGTTGGATACCATGGGTTGACAACTCTCGCCATCAGTACCACCTGGCCACTGATGAGACACAATAGTGTCGAAACACGTGTCTGGTCTAAGTACAAAAACAATGGTCCTCCTCAGGACTAGATTACCTTGCGATACGTCCCCCACAAGGGGACTTTGCTATGTAAATATCGGTCCCCCTTGAGGAGGGTCTGATGCTCCCAATAGGCTGTCTGTGAAGGGAAACTTTTTTTTTCTCTCTCTTTCTCTGCTAAGAGATTTTAACAAATCTCGGAAGAAAGTCTCTGCTGACTTTCAATTGTTTCTTTCACAATTTCTGATGTTATATATATACATATATATATACCTATTCTGATGGACACGTGGGGGAATTCGGGGGCTGTGATTGGATGGTCTCTTCCGATCATCAAAGCATAAGGCTTCGGAAGTCGGCCATTTTTGCCAATATCCAAAAGCATATTGGCAATAACAAAGACACATGGTTCCGGTTTACCCGTTTGTACCACACGATGTTTCAATCGACAACAGCATACACTGACAACTTGAAATTCTTCTCGCGAATGTTTTTCAGCTTTACAAATGTCGATAGCATACCCTTTTCTGCTAACTTCCCGATGAAACAGGACTAAACCAATTATTTTCTGTCCCTAAACACCACAAAATGCCCAAAGTCGAAAGATGTAGTACAAACAGGGGAGTAAAACGGAACAGCCGTTTTTGTGTGCCTGAGTGAGCTCAGTTGCCGACTGACACAAACTTTCGCATTCGGCTTTTTTTATCTCGTAACTCCACACTAAATACCCCACTTCCCCTCTGAAGTATTGATGTACAACCCATGGCACTAACATTCATGTAGTCGTTTGTAACTGAGGTTGAAAAATTCGCTTCATGACGAGACAAGTATACATGCCATTCACCCAAACTGAAAACTTCGCTGCCGTCTGCTCGCGTTGTACGGATTAACTGTTCTCTTCTCCTCCCCTTGTTGCATCCTAGTTCTTTGGTTGTTTCTAGTTTTCCGTTGATGTTGTGTTTTGGTCTTCTTCATAAGTAGTCTTGTTCAAAATTAAAAAAACTCAAACTTCTTTTAACATTTAGTCAAGTTTTGTTGTTGTATACGAATGAACTAATACAAAGCTGTTTAACAGCTGTGTTGTCAAATCGAGTTTTTTTTTCCAAAGTCAGTGTGGCGCCTGCGCAAAACTAATGCGCATAAGTAACGGCGTCTGCTATCAAAACCTGAGATCAAGGCATCGACGCAAAAACTGTCATTTTGTAAGTTTGGAACAACAAGGTCAGAACAGCTATATAATCGCTATTGTACTTTCAGCGTAGCAATAGGGTCCGATATTTAGACTCGAACAAGAATAATGCGACTCGTCTTCGACTCGTCGGGATTATACTTGTCTCGTCTAAATATCGGACCCTATTGCTACGCTGAAAACACAATAGCTGTTAATATATATGTATATGTGTGTGTGTGTGTGTGTGTGTGTGTGTGTGTGTGTGTGTGTGTGTGTGTGTATATACGTGTGTGTTTGTGTGTGTATATATATATACGTGTGTGTGTGTTTGTGTGTGTGTGTGTGTGTGTGTGCTGATAAGTTGATGTTAGCTTATAGCAACATCATGCCCTTGAACGGCCAATCTCACAGGAAAAGATAACTCAAAATGCCATACCACGCCAACGCATAACGCATACGTTACCTTTACTTAATAGAAAGCAGTCAGTTTTAAGGAACGGGAGCAAACACACACACACCTAAAGTGTGGATGGTTACCTAAGAGGCGGCACTGGGTGTAGTGCCTTTCTAGTGCACTTGCACTACAACAGCACTGGGTGCAGTACTCGCTCCGGCATCGAAGAATTTTGCACTAAAAAATGCACAAAATTTGACCTATTTCGTCGCCTATAGAGGACGGAAAGAATGTCATTTTGAACATTGTTATGACATTCTTTCCGTCAAAAAAGTCAATTTAACGGTGTCAATTTAACCATAAGGCAACCATCCACACGTGTGGACGGAAAGAATGTCATTTTGAACATTGTTATGACATTCTTTCCGTCAAAAAAGTCAATTTAACGGTGTTAAATGAAGCGACCATCCACACAATTAGGTTGCCATCCAGAGTTTAGGTTGCCATCCACGTGTGGATGGTTGCCTTATGGTGATTTAGGCAACCAAACCTGTGGAAACATGGGTACACTCACACACATACACACACACACACACGCACACACACACACACACACACACACACACACACACACACACATACAAACTACCACCAACACTGCCACTACCTCACACTACGCACACGCACACTACTCAGACCCTGCGGCTTGTTTTCACCAAGTTGGTGGCACCCCGTTTTGTTACATGCACATCAGCCCTCAAAGTTATACAATATTCTCATGCACTCACTTATACAAAAGTGCAACGGTCTTTATTAATTTGTCATGCAATACCACAGAGGACCCCGGAGGGACGCCCTCGCTCCAGTGGCTGCTTTGTAGAAGGACCCGGAAGGCTGTGTGTAATTATACCCTTCACATGGGATAGTGTGACAGGCACAATGGTCCACTCACTTTCCTCGTTTTACAGGCTAGACGAAGTACGCAAAAAGCACCGCCGAGTGTAGTGATCTTCAGATTTTCACGCAACTTTCGAGCATCGTTTGTGAGAACAAAGTTAAGTGCTGTTCACATGGCAGACTTGCAACCAACTTTTCCCTAACTTTCAAGCGATTTTAGTCGATGGCAAGTCAAATCAAAATCGCTGGCCATGTGAACAGCACAAACGCGCAAACTAAGTTTTAAGCGGCGATTCTCGCCAGACAGTACCATTCGAGATTGTCCGGTCGTCTTCGTTGTTTTCCGAAGGGTTGGTTGGCTAGAGCTAACCAATCAGTAAGCGCGATAAGAAAAGTCTGCGCAAAATCTTTGACAAGTCACGGCCGAGTCGAACAGTGGTCAACTGAGTTTTGGAATCGCTGCTGAATCTGGCCTAAATCGAACCTAAATCGCTGGGGCCGTTCACATGGCAGACTTTTCGCCGACTTCGCCTCGACGGCTCGGGAAAGATTTTCAAACGACTGAAGTTGGGGAAAAGTTGGTTGCAAGTCTGCAATGTAAACAGCACTTTAGTTGGAATTTGTTGCTTATGTGCGCAGTAAGTAAATGGAGGGAGGAAGATGGGGGTTCGGAAAGGGGTGGCCGTTGGGGTTGGGCTCTTGGGGGATTGGCAGGTGCAGTTTCTTACCTTCACCTCTTTCAGTGTCGTGGGCACTTGCGTGTATTTGCTCATGTATATCAGGCCTGAAAAAAGGCGAAGTTTGATGAACGAAAGCGAATTACGGTACTGAGACAATGCGATGGTCTTCAGTTGTTTTTAGGAGTACAAACAACTTTTGAATGACAGCATAACCATTACAGAAATAACCGTAAATATGATCTTTAGTTACGTTGTTTTCAACCACACTTCAGTTATAAACGAAAGCGGTTACCTTTATGAGAATAACTGTCGACATGATATTCTATCCATTTACAGTTCTGTTCTTATATTGTGTCCAAGTAAACTTAATTATCTATTACGACAAAAGGGTCGTTAAACGAGGACGTCATCATCATCATCATCATCATCGTCATCGTCATCGTCATCATCGTCATCGTCATCAGCATCAGCATCGTCATCGTCATCGTCATCATCATCATCATCATCATCATCATCATCATCATCATCATCATCATCATCATCATCATCATCATCATCATCATCATCATCATCATCATCAAACACTGAATTGTTTACTTTCAAATTGTGCTCCAGCATATATAGTAGATTCACATTTGATTGATATCTTACCTATGTTCTAAGCCTCTGAGCTTTCTGCTGATGTAGATACCACAGACGACGATGAAGATAATCAGGACGATGATAACAACGGAGTGGACGATAACCAGAGCTAGCAGCGGGGTGTAGTTTGCATCTGTGTGACATTTGAATAAAGAAATAATCAACAAGTCGCGTAAGGCGAAAATACAACATTTAGTCAAGCTCAGTCGAACTCACAGAATGAAACTGAACGCATTGAATTGTTTCCGCAAGACCGAACACTCGTAGCATCGTCTGTCCACCGCTCGTGGCAAAGGCAGTGAAATTAACAATCCAGAAAAGCGCGGTAGCGGTTGCGATGAGGAGGATAGCACGCTTTTCTATTTCTTTATTCTTTTTAACTTTCTGAACGTGTTTTTAATCCAAACATATCATATCTATATGCTTTTGGAATCAGGAACGGACAAGGAATAAGATGAAATTGTTTTTAAATCGATTTCGGAAAATTTATTTTAATCATAATTTTTATATTTTTAATTTTCAGAGCTTGTTTTTAATCCAAATATAACATATTTATATGTTTTTGGAATCAGAAAATGATGAAGAATACGGTAAACGTAATTTTAGATCGTTTTATTAAAAAATAATTTTAATTACAATTTTCAGATTTTTAATGACCAAAGTCATTAATTGATTTTTAAGCCTCCAAGCTGAAATGCAATACCAAAGGTCGGCCTTTGTCGAAGATTGCTTGGCCAAAATTTCAATCAATTTGATTGAAAAATGAGGGTGTGACAGTGCCGCCTCAACTTTTACAAAATGCCGGATATGACGTCATCAAAGAAATTTATCGGAAAAATTCAAAAACAAATTCAGGGGATATCATACCCAGAAACTCTCATGAAAAGTTTAATAAAGATCGCTCGAGTAGTTTACTCTGAATCGCTCCACACACACACACACACACACACACACACACACACACACACATGCACGCATACACACACGCACGCACACATACACACACACACACACACACACACACACTCACACACATACACACACACACACACACACACACACACACACACACACACACACACACACACACATATACACCACGACCCTCGTCTCGATTCCCGGGGGGATCCCCCCTCTATGTTAAAACATTTAGTGAAAACTTGACTAAATGTAATAACAAGTCGCGTAAGGCGAAAATACAATATTTAGTCAAGTAGCTGTCGAACTTACAGAATGAAACTGAACGCAATGCCATTTTTCAGCAAGACCGTATACTCGTAGCATCGTCAGTCCACCGCTCATGGCAAAGGCAGTGAAATTGACAAGAAGAGCGGGGTAGTAGTTGCGCTAAGAAGGATAGCACGCGTTTCTGTACCTCTCTTTGTTTTAATTTTCTGAGCGTGTTTTTAATCCAAACATATCATATCTATATGTTTTTGGAATCAGGAACCGACAAGGAATAAGATGAAAGTGTTTTTAAATTGATTTCGACAATTGAATTTTGATAATAATTTTTATATATTTAATTTTCAGAGCTTGTTTTTAATCCGAATATAACATATTTATATGTTTTTGGAATCAGCAAATGATGGAGAATAAGATAAACGTAAATTTGGATCGTTTTATAAATTTGTATTTTTTTTTACAATTTTCAGATTTTTAATGACCAAAGTCATTAATTAATTTTTAAGCCACCAAGCTGAAATGCAATACCGAAGTCCGGGCTTTGTCGAAGATTACTTGACCAAAATTTCAACCAATTTGGTTGAAAAATGAGGGCGTGACAGTGCCGCCTCAACTTTCACGAAAAGCCGGATATGACGTCATCAAAGACATTTATCAAAAAAATGAAAAAAACGTTCGGGGATTTCATACCCAGGAACTCTCATGTCAAATTTCATAAAGATCGGTCCAGTAGTTTAGTCTGAATCGCTCTACACACACACACAGACAGACAGACAGACACACGCACATACACCACGACCCTCGTTTCGATTCCCCCTCGATGTTAAAATATTTAGTCAAAACTTGACTAAATATAAAAAGGGTCCCCCCCAAAAAAACCACAAAACAACAACACCAAATCAAACAAGACAAGAAGAGGCAAAAGTTATGTTACCTCGGAGTACCTACAAGTTTAGACCAAAGACATTTTCGGTAATTGTGGCCCAAGAAAATAATCCCTTGTAAAATCCTTACATTGCACTAAGTCTTGCAATTGAAAAGGACCAACATGCTTACGTATTTGTTACTGTACTGGCGAACACAATATATTAACGGACGGGTCAAACGCCAGTGATATTTAACACGGGAAAGGAATAACATATTGATAGCCTTCCATTTAAAACTTCAAGGAGATTATCGGGGATTTGACGCCCGACCAATCCGTCTTGCGACTGAGCGGAGCGACTGATGGTTTAAATTTAAGGCTTTGACTTTAGGCTTTTTACAATCTTGCCTGGAATGGGGTGTAATATCTTTCTCTTGGTTTTCTTCATTAACAGTGTTTTACTTTATGAGCCTTTCTGCTAACGCTTCATCAAACACAGGAAGAAAGATTTACAATACCTGAGTCTGGAGTATCTGTAAGCTGCTCTGTTGTTGTACCGTATCTTCCTGTTGTAAACGCAATTGTTCCTGATGTTGTAGCAGTTGTTCCTGTTGTTGTCGGGGTTGTTGTAGCAGTTGTTCCTGTTGTTGTCGGGGTTGTTGTAGCAGTTGTTCCTGTTGTTGTAGGGGTTGTTGTAGCAGTTGTTCCTGTTGTTGTAGGTCTTGTTGGTGCGGGGAGTGTTCCTCCCCCAGTAAATATTGTTGTAGCAGGGGTTGTTGTAGCAGTTGTTCCTGTTTTTGTAGGGGTTGTTGTACCAGTTGTTCCTGTTGTTGTAGCGTTTGTTCTTTCCCATGTAAATGTCGTCGAAAATGTTGTGTATCCGGAGGCTGCTGTTAAAACCAAGTGTTTGCACTAATTGATATTATTGAAAACGCGGGCTACTATTTCTTGCAACCTTGATGGGAATATATTCATATGCA
>NC_090245.1:106776823-106784323 GCF_037325665.1 Littorina saxatilis
CAAGAAACTGATCCGTCAGTATATAGAGGTTGCGGGAAAACCGATCCAATACTCGGTACGAACCGAGACAAACATGGCGTCGGTTTTTCTTTTCCATGACTGCAGATGTGACACCCCGTTTACTACTACCAGTTTGTAGGAGTGGGGATGGGGAAGGGGGGTTGATGGTGAAGAACAGGTGCTACACAGGCAATCTGAGATGACAAATATAGCGTCATCTTTGTCTTGGTTCCGTCTCGAGCATGCGGTCGTTATCCCAGCTACCTGAATTGTGCAAATCTCGTCCGACTGACTCTCAGCATTCAGTGATCATTGCACGCCTTTGTTGTACACACTTCCTTTTTGTTCGAGGTTTTAACAAAGGCTCTAGAGTGTTTGACAATCGCAATAAAACATCGATGAAAAGGACGATCTAAGTGTATGATGCATCAAATAAGAGGAACATGTAGCGGCGGTATACATGTAGAACAAGTACAGGCGAGTAATGACAAGTAAACGGATTTCTTATTTCAAGTGTGTGTGTGTGTGTGTGTGTGTGTGTGTGTGTGTGTGTGTGTGTATGTGTGTGTGTGTGTGTGTGAGTGTGTGTGAGAGAGTGTGTGTGTGTGTGTGTGTGTGTGTGTGAGAGAGAGAGAGAGAGAGAGAGAGAGAGAGAGAGAGAGAGAGAGAGAGAGAGAGAGAGAGAGAGAGAGAGAGAGAGAGCATCTGCAACTTTTTGTGGGAAAGGACACAACTCTTACAACCACACGCGGCTTTCTTACTCTCAACTGAGATGGCTTAACCCCCTTCACTGATACAATCCTGGCGCTGGGTTTCCTGTCTGAGCTGTGGGTGTACACACACACACACACACACACACACACACACACACATACACGCGATTTGTCCTTTGCTGGGGATATGCAGTGGTTTGGCATTGCACTTCTACCAAATATATCTGTTTTATTTTATATTCTCGAGCTCAGTTGCATACAGGTTGATTCAACCCTTCTTTAGTTTTGCTTTGTGTTCAATTTCTTTCTGCCGGAAAGCAACCTTTTTATATTCAGTCAAGTTTTGACTAAATATTTTAACGTAGAGGGGGGAATCGAAACGAGGGTCGTGGTGTATGTGTGTGTGTGTGTGTGTGTGTGTGTGTGTGTGTGTGTGTGGGTGTGGGTGTGTGTCTGTCTGTCTGTGTGTGTGTGTAGAGCGATTCAGACTAAACTACTGGACCGATCTTTATGAAATTTGACATGAGAGTTCCTGGGTATGAAATCCCCATACTTTTTGTTTATTTTTTCAATAAATGTCTTTGATGACGTCATATCCGGCTTTTCGTGAAAGTTGAGGCGGCACTGTCACGCTCTCATTTTTCAACCAAATTGATTGAAATTTTGGTCAAGTAATCTTCGACGAAGGCCGGGGTTTGGTATTGCATTTCAGCTTGGTGGCTTAAAAACTAATGAGTAAAAAATTGTAAAAAATAAAAAAAATAAATAAAACGATCCAAATTTACGTACATCTTATTCTTTATCATTTTCTGATTCCAAAAATATATAAATATGTTATATTTGGATTAAAAACAAGCTCTGAAAATTAAAAATATAAAAATTATTATCAAAATTTAATTGTCCAAATCAATTTAAAAACACCTTCATCTTATTCCTTGTCGGTTCCTGATTCCAAAAACATATAGATATGATATGTTTGGATTAAAAACACGCTCAGAAAGTTAAAACGAAGAGAGGTACAGAAAAGCGTGCTATCCTTCTCAGCGCAAGTACTACCCCGCTCTTCTTGTCAATTTCACTGCCTTTGCCGTGCGCGGTGGACTGACGATGCTACGAGTATACGGTCTTGCTGCGTTGCATTGCGTTCAGTTTCATTCTGTGAGTTCGACAGCTACTTGACTAAATGTTGTATTTTCGCCTTACGCGACTTGTTTTATATGCTTTGTTCTTTACATGATCCGATTCAGACTTTTCACTGTACATTAACACACATCCTTGTCACAATAAACGGGGAAAAACAAAAACGCTCAATTGCATTATAATTTACACATAATTATTTGCAAGTCAACATTTATTCTTAGTATTTGAAATTCAAAACTTACAAACACCGATGTAACCACGCCGATAGCGACAACTGGTTTTGAAGCCAGCGCCGCCACCGACTGAGCTATTTCCCCGCCCACATATAATACAGTAGGCTTATCTAACATTCAGGATTCGTACTCAAGAATGAAGCTTATACGAGCGATTCCAAGGGGAAGCCTAGAATAGGTAGACACGATGGCGGACAATATCCAAAATATTTATATTTCAACATGTTTTGTATTCTAATTCTCACCCATGACAACACAGCAACATACATGGTAGTGCCATAAATGTGTTTTTTTGTAAGACGTACAGTTAGAGCGGTAGATTTGGATCGTTTAAAAATAAGTATTGGTAAAAAAAACAAAAAAACACCGTGTCACTTGCATGAGGCTATCGAACTTTTGATATTTTTCTCGACCTTGTTCCTATCAGTTATGTTCAACCATTTTCACGAATCCACTGCCACTTTCTCTGTCGTTTTTGTGTGTGATTTCTTGTCCCCTTTTCTCTGTCATTTTCGTGAGTTCTGTCGTCCTTTACTGTGTATGTGTTTGTGTGTGTGTGTGTGTGATTTCTTGTCCCATTTTCACAGTCAATTTTGTGATTTCTGTTCCCCCTCGTTGTTCTCAGGTGGGTTGTACCAGGCCTCCAGGTCGTCGATGGTCTGTGGCAGCTCGCGGCCCTTGCTCTCGGGCAGAAGGCGGATGATGACGACAACCAACAAGTTGCACGTGCCGAACAGAGCGCCTGGCGCCCACACGGCCTTCTCCGCCTGTTAACACAGATATGTGACAGACCATTAGAAAAAGGAGCATATTGGAGGGGTTTTGTTGTTGACAAAATGAGGTTTCAAAATAATCATCATGAACTGGAGCAAACAATTGCTAAGTAATATGCTAAAACAGATTCATTTGATTGTTCTTGCTTTTAAATAAGTCACGATTCTGAACGCACAGCGGCCAAGCGGCCATGTTTATCGGAATTCACCAAGAACGTAAGAGATTTACTGACATTTTGAAAGGGGATACTGAGTGTTCGTTTTTTTTTAAGGAACGGAAAAGAGATTAGTAAAAAAGAAAAAGAAAAAAAGAAAAAGAAACCATGGGATGTGGAAGAATTCACATGTAACATTTCTGTCTGTCTGTCTGTCTGTCTGTCTGTCTGTCTGTCTGTCTGTCTGTCTGTCTGTCTGTCTATCTATCTACTGATCTATGGCTGACTAAGTAGTAGACTTACCAGCAAGCCGATGAAGGGGGCGATCATGCCTCCAACACGTGCATCCATCCATCTATCTATCTATCTATCTATCTATCTATCTATCTATCTATCTATCTATCTATCTATCTATCTATCTATCTATCTATCTATCTATTTATCTATCTATGGCAGACTGAGCAGTAGACTAACCAGCAGGCCGATGAAGGGGGCGATCATGCCTCCAACACGTGCAGCAGTAGACCCTGTGCCGACGGCCAGGTTCCTGTTTGATGGAGACATTCACGATACAAAAAACAAGAAAGGTATGTTGTTGGAACGTTTAATTATTGACCAAACGGTATTTGTGATCGTTTGAAAACACATGTTTCTTTGCAGAAGATCGCTCTGGGGGGATTTGATTTTCCCAACAGCCTGGGTGTGTGTGTGTGTGTGTGGGGGGGGGGGGGGGGTGGAGGGTGCGGCGTGGGGAGGTAGTCTGAATTACACACGCCGCGCGGGTGTTCAATAATACATAGAAAGACAGATACTGGGACACACAGACAGACACACATACATGCAGGATCAAAGACACTGACAGACAGACCCCAATTACACCGACGCATGCACCTCAGCAAATGCGCAACCCCCCCCCCCCCCCAAATAAAAAATAAAAAAAACCCCAAAAAAAACCCAAAACACCAACAACAACAACAACAACACTTGCACTGCCTCCATCCGTATTTCTTTCACGCATGTGCAAACTAAGCCGCGTATATTTACCGAATATTTGTTGGGAAAATTTCATTTGTGTAGAAGAAAACACAGCCGAAGGAACCAGATATTCCTAGCTTGCCAATCAGCGTCATCACAGTTGCTGCTATCTTGATGCCAGGTGTTCCTGAAAGTTGGTGATTTAACATAACAAGCTTGAATTCGAACGGGTGGGGAGCAAAACATATAATGGCAACACTTCGTAGATTAATTTTTTTCTTCAGAGGTTCGACTGTTTATTTTATTTTTATTTTATTTGGTGTTTAACGTCGTTTTCAACCACGAAGGGTTATATCGCGACGGGGAAAGGGGGAAGATGGGATAGAGCCACTTGTCAATTGTTTCTTGTTCACAAAAGCACTAATCAAAAATTTGCTCCAGGGGCTTGCAACGTAGTACAATATATTACCTTACTGGGAGAATGCAAGTTTCCAGTACAAAGGACTTAACATTTCTTACATACTGCTTGACTAAAATCTTTACAAAAATTGACTATATTCTACACAAGAAACACTTAACAAGGGTAAAAGGAGAAACAGAACCCGTTAGTCGCCTCTTACGACATGCTGGGGGGCATCGGGTAAATTCTTCTCCCTAACCAGCGGGGGGGGGGGGGGGTGTGACTGTAATTCATAAAGCAAATAGACAGCTTGAAAGACAACAAGGATGCGATTTTTGTGCAACGGTCTTGGTTAGTTAGTCCACCCTTAGGGGCGTACAATTGTGCTGCACACAGAGATTCATTGCTTATTAAAACAAGTCGCGTAAGGCGAAAATACAATATTTAGTCAAGTAGCTGTCGAACTCACAGAATGAAACTGAACGCAATGCCATTTTACTCGTAGCATCGTCAGGCCACCGCTCATGGCAAAGGCAGTGAAATTGACAAGAAGAGCGGGGTAGTAGTTGCGCTAAGGATAGCACGCTTTTCTGTACCTCTCTTTGTTTTAACTTTCTGAGCGTGTTTTTAATCCAAACATATCATATCTATATGTTTTTGGAATCAGGAACCGACAAGGAATAAGATGAAAGTGTTTTTAAATTGATTTCGACAATTTAATTTTGATAATAAATTTTATATATTTAATTTTCAGAGCTTGTTTTTAATCCGAATATAACATATTTATATGTTTTTGGAATCAGCAAATGATGGAGAATAAGATAAACGTAAATTTGGATCGTTTTATAAATTTTTATTTTTTTTTACAATTTTCAGATTTTTAATGACCAAAGTCATTAATTAATTTTTAAGCCACCAAGCTGAAATGCAATACCGAACCCCGGGCTTCGTCGAAGATTACTTGACCAAAATTTCAACCAATTTGGTTGAAAAATGAGGGCGTGACAGTGCCGCCTCAACTTTCACGAAAAGCCGGATATGACGTCATCAAAGACATTTATCAAAAAAATGAAAAAAACGTTGGGGGATTTCATACCCAGGAACTCTCATGTCAAATTTCCTAAAGATCGGTCCAGTAGTTTAGTCTGAATCGCTCTACACACACACACACACACACACACACACGCACGCACGCACACACGCACGCACATACACCACGACCCTCGTTTCGATTCCCCCTCGATGTTAAAATATTTAGTCAAAACTTGACTAAATATAAAAAAAGAAAAAGATATGCATAGATCATTTTACATGTGTATTTTTGTGTGGATGCGTGCGATCGCATATGAGTTCTTATGGCTAACAGTAAACTCAGGCAAGTTAAAAAGTCAATAAAAACAATAAACATAACAGACAACAACAACAACAACAACAACAACGACAACGACAACGACAACGACAACGACGACAAGGACCAACCTGAAAATGAGATCAGCACACCACTGGACAGCAGGCCGACCGCGGCAATGATGTGAAACAGCAGCAGTGTCCGTTTTCGACCGATCCTGTTGCAAAATTATCTATCATCAATAAAATAATCTTTTTATCAATACAACTACTAATTCATAGGACACAAGTTTGGGCTTAACTTCTTCTTGTGTATTGGCGAAATACCGTAAACCTTCGTATAAAACCAGAAGGCTGGATACACTCGAAATAGACTGCTGATGGTCCAAACGAGCTGGGTAGTAGGTGGCTTGGGTAAATTTTTATTGTGTAACTTCTTCAAAAGGTTTCCATTTCAATTTATGCTTTCTGATCCCACTGCTTGGACATTTGTGACCCTCCACCACGAAATGAGTCGCATGTCACCTCGCGCGGTTCTGCGCTAGGCTTAATAAAAGTCCGGGGAGTGTCTGGTAACAGTGTGAGGGTCACCTTAGTCACAGGCTTATAACTCAAAAAGTTGTCGCTCTTTTCTAAAACGGTTTTCACCACTGGATAGAGCATAAAAAACTCTTTAGAAAAATGTAAAAATATGAAAATCATGCAAAGCTAGGTGACATGCGACTCATTCCGTGGTGGAGGGTCACATTTGGGCCGATTCCACCCAGTGGAGAGCAGGCAGCAAGAAGAGTCGTGCTACCCAGGTTTGTGCGTGGTAAGGTATAATCAGCTACTTGCATTTCTTTCAAAATCAAACGTGTGTTTTATTTCAGGCCATGGCGGTGACACGGAGGTGGGACAGGAATACCGTCTCTGGGTCATTACTCGTGTCCGTCCCGGTCTTGATTCGAACACTTGAACCGAAAATCACAAGGTCCAGTGCTCCAACATCTGACCTACCAGACCCCCTTCCCTACCACTACCCCCCCCCCCCCACACCCCCCCTACTCCAGGATGCGTCAATATTCTTCTTTCTTACTTGGTGGATGTGAGGTCAGAGTCCGACTAAAAAGTCTCGACAACTGTTATTGCGCAATTCGACCACTAGCTCGATCTCGTTGAAAAATATATGTTGGGTTCCTTGTCAAATGTAATATTTGGGTAAAATCAAGAGAAAAACAACAATCAAACAACGTTCACTATTTTACAAACTAATCTTGAACTAATCTTGCCTCACGGCCGTTCAACGGGCTTCATTTCTTCTACTCTAGCTGCAGGCTATTTTTTGCACCCATCCTTTCCCCACAGCAGAGATAGCACAGCAGCTAGTAGATCTCTCAGTGCTATGCACCAAGAAGGCCAATCTCCCAGTATAGCGCGGAAGCAGTTGGGTATAACAGGCCACCGAGCTTAAACAGTGTGCTGGCTGCAGCTTTGGTAGCCAACCTATTCCCTCTGCTGGGCTATTTTTAACTCACACTAAAACACAAGCTAGGAACAGCCGTGGCGCCTACCTCTCAATTGAAAACAGGAAAATGATGGAGGCGGGCACCTCCACCGCCACGTTGAGGAAGAAGCTGAGGTAGATGTTGTCCGTTAACGACCCTGACATCAGGAACAGCGCAAAGTAGGTCAGGCTGTTGATGAACCTGAAACATCGTTCCCATGACAACAGTACATTAACCATGCACGCCAACACTAGTGACCTTGACTTACTTAAACTGT
>NC_090245.1:106786823-106806823 GCF_037325665.1 Littorina saxatilis
TTATTTGGTATTTAACGTCGTTTTCAACCACGAAGGTTATATCGCGACGGGGAAAGGGGGGAGAGGGGATAGAGCCACTTGTCAATTGTTTCTTGTTCACAAAAGCACTAATCAAACATTTTGCTCCAGGTGCTTGCAACGTAGTACATTATATTAATTACCTTTGTGGGAGAATGCAAGTTTCCAGTACAAAGGACTTAACATTTCTTACATACTGCTTGACTAAAATCTTTACAAAAATTGACTATATTCTATACAAGAAACACTTAACAAGGGTAAAAGGAGAAACAGAATCCGTTAGTCGCCTCTTACGACATGCTGGGGAGCATCGGGTAAATTCTTCCCCCTAACCCGCGGGGGGTGAAAATCATGTATGACAAGACACAATTTAATGTAACGGAATCAGAAGAGAGTCACACTAAATGTAAATGGGTCCCATCAGGCGTCAAGATAGTAGAGGAGATATTTGGAAGTTCGAAAAGAGAAGGGAAGAGAAGAGAACGAAAGAGGAGAGATGGGAAGGGAAGAGAGGAGACGTTCGAAAAGAGAAGACAAAGGGAGAGAAGAGAACGAAAAAGAAGAGGGGAACGAGAGAGAGAGAGAGAGAGAGAGAGAGAGAGAGAGAGAGAGAGAGAGAGAGAGAGAGATGATTAAATGGCAGTTTCTGAGCTCAGGTGGCCGGGGGGGGGGGGGGGGCGGCAATGACACCACGCGAAGGGTTGCAGGTAAAAAGAACATTCGAGCTAGTTTTTCGTACTGCATAGAGATGGAATAAACTTGTGAAAGTTAAGGATGCTCAGTAAAATCATAACTATGAAAATAGAGGCTCAGGACTCTGGTGAATTGAAATCAACGCATTGCTGATAAATTCGTCATCTGTTTCTTGTGATTGTCACGGCAGGGACCACTAGGACGACGTTATTACGAAGGTTTAGTTTTTGTTCTATGGTTCCATAAACTTCACTTTCTTGTCCTATGATTAAGTGAGATCCTAATTTCCTCTAAAAACTTCTGTCTTGTGCTTTTGAAGTGTAATCTGCTTGTTCAAACGTCCTCGCTGCCTACCTCAGTTATGACGGAAAAATCCTTCGCTTTGTCGTAATACTGCATGCCGTAGATACAGCGATTGTCTTCGTGAATAACGCCGCTGATACCACTGCCACTGCTGTCATTCCTGGTGTAGGTGATGCTGCATTTGCCATAGTGCACCACAGTCTCATTGTTCCAGTCGCCGTTCAGTTCGTCCGCGTGAGATGACGTTGCATTTAAGCCTGGGGCACAGCTATGTTTTGCCTTCTGTCCTGAAAATCACGAAGACATTGATTACCATAGGGAATGGTATTGGTAGGTAAACAATTCGTTTGCATTTCACTTCTTATTTTGATTACTTTATTATCTTATATAGCTATTCTGATGGACACGTGGGGGAATTCGGGGGCTGTGATTGGATGGTCTCTTCCGATCATCAAAGCATAATGCTACGGAAGTCGGCCATTTTTGCCAATATCCAAAAGCATATTGTCAATAACAAAGACGCATGGTTCCGGTTTACCCATCTGTACCACACGATGTTTCACTGATCGACAACAGCATACACTGACAACTTGAAATTCTTCTCGGGAATGTTTTTCAGCTTTACAAATGTCGATAGCATACCCTTTTCTGCTAACTTCCCGATGAAACAGGACTAAACCAATTATTTTCTGTCCCTAAACACCACAAAATGCCCAAAGTCGAAAGATGTAGTACAAACAGGGGAGTACAACGGAACAGCCGTTTTTGTGTGCCTGTGTCAGTTGCCGACTGACACAAACTTTCGCATTCGGCTTTTCTTATCTCGTAACTCCACACTAAATACCCCACTTCCCCTCTGAAGTATTGATGTACAACCCATGGCACTAACATTCATGTAGTCGTTTATGGCTGAGGTTGAAAAATTCGCTTCATGACGAGACAAGTATAAATGCCATTCGAGTCACCCAAACTGAAAACGTCGCTGCCGTCTGCTCGCTTTGTACGGATTAGCTGTTCTCTTTTCCTCCCCTGTTGCATCCTAGTTCTTCAGTTGTTTCTAGTTTTCCGTTGATGTTGTGTTTTGGTCTTCTTCATAAGTAGTCTTTATACGAATGAACTAATAAAAAGCTGTTTAACAGCTGTGTTGTCAAAACTAATGCGCATAAGAAACGGCGTCTGCTATCAAAACCTGAGATCAACGCATCAACGCAAAAACTGTCATTTTGTAAGTTTGGAACAACAAATCAAGGTCAGAACAGCTATATAATCGCTATTGTATTTTCAGCGTAGCAATAGGGTCCGATATTTAGACTCGAACAAGTATAATGCGACTCGTCTTCGACTCGTCGGCACTATACTTGTCTCGTCTAAATATCGGACACTATTGCTACGCTGAAAACACAATAGCTGTTAATATTATGCTGTGATGTTCGGGGCCGTTCCTCCCGGTGGAAAGCAAGCAGCAACAAAAGACGCCAATGCTACCCGGTGTGTGCGTGTTTATGAGCCACCTGCACTCAGTCTGGCAGAATGGCCGAGGTCTTTTACGTGCCACAGCGGTGACAAAGGGGCTAGTGTCTTTGAGTCTGCACATAGAGTTGACCAGCGTCCGTCCCGGCCTGGATTCGAACCCGCGACCCTAGGATCACAAGTCCAGTGCTTAACTAACTGAGCTATCGGGCCCACAGGAAGACGGTTAGTAACACCATTTTCCCCACGGTGAATTTTCTCAGGGGAGTGTGGATTTCCTGAGGTAATTTGGGTTTTTGTAATGCCAGGAGAGTATGCAGAAACAGTACCACCTTCATTTCCGTATTCGTGATGTTACATTAGCTAATCCACCCCCCCCCCCCCCCCATTGTCCCCTCTCCAGCCTTTTCCTGTGAACTAAAGTAAGCATGCGTGCATCCAAAAAAATTGGGAGTCCCAGACAAACAGACAGACAGCAGACAGACAGAGACACAGTGACAAACACACACACACGCACACACACACACACACACTCACACACGTACACACACGCGCACACACACACGGCGCACGCACACACACAAACATACACACACAGACGCACGTACACACACAAACACACACACACACACACACACACACACACACTTACATACACGCGCGCGCGCACACACACACACACATCTCCACCCCCCACCCCAACAACACACACACACACACACACACACACACTGCAGAGGAGAGGTTAAAACGGGCGCGAACTTTCAAGCGGGTCGTTACAAAGTCAGGCGTGGTTTTCCCCATCTGGAAATACCTACTCAAACCGAACATGACAGAGCTACACCTTCCCGCATTTACTTCAGTGCAAGGTTTTAATTGTGAAAGCCAGGCTATGCGTTACAAGGTCTGTGTCATATTTCGTACCTGCAAAGACCGAGGCCAACCGAAAGCGCTGAAACTAGGCGATACTGACTTGGTGTGAATCGAAAATACATTGCTAGTCAGTCTTGTCTGTCAGCGAGAAAAATAAGTCGCAAAGCCTGCGCATTGCTGTCGGAGTAGCGTCGCCAGGTGAGCCAATATTCTTGTTTTGTGATTCTGTGTGTTCTAAAACTGAATTGCTAATGAAGGCCTATTCATCAGGCGACCAGTTGCAATGATTCACGTAATCTGTAATTTGCTCGATTTTTTAATTACAGGTTCAAAACTCTTTAAAAGTAGTCCGAGAGGCTGAACGAAGAACTGCTTTATTTTGAGTCCATGGTGCCGCTTCAGAGTAAAGCTATAATCACAAATCATCAAGACCACTATCGTACTAATTTTCTTTGGACCACGTTAAATATGCACTTGGTGGAGTCCGTGCCCTTATTTCTTCACTCTTCTTATGTTGACTACAATCTAGTTTAAATCAAATTACCAGAGCCGCTACTCCCAGAATTTGTCAAATTGCATGTAACGTCACGTTACAGCAAAGAGACCGTGCCAGTATCGAATCGCGTTTTGCACAGTGCCAACCACTTAATGTTATCGTGAACATTTCTCTTAAAGGCACAGTAAGCCTCCCGTAAAGCATCACAGATACAAGATACAAGATACAAAGATACAAGACATTTATTATATTGATGATTATATTTTTAGATATGATTTTAGGGAATTCATTTATCTTTATCCATGCAACCTGTGATCACTCCTGTCAAATTGGTGCTAAAAGAACAACCAGTCCGTTTTGAACTGTCTGGTTGGTATACACACGTAAATAGGCCCAGTGAAATTGAACACTTTATCTGTAAATATTTATTATGATATATGCGTGTGGAAGGAGTGTGAAGTTTTATGCATACACCATAACAAAATCCTGTGCTTTGCATTTGGTAAATAAACTGTTTGACTTGACTTATTGTCCTCATCAATACAAGGAAATTTGGCATGTGTGTGGCAAGACATAATACACTGATACATAGACATTTACAAAACACAACTGAAGTTCAATATCAGCACACCCTTTCGCAAACATACCCACTACTTCAGACACACAGGCTACATGTGCCCCTCGGACGTACGCAACCCACAATTCATCCAGCCATACAACTCCAAATGCACTTACTCATTCATGCAGCACTCCAGCGCCCGGCCATGCACAACTCACACACTGGAACCCTGTCAGGCTTTTACACGCAGTACAAACACCCTTTCATTTAAACACTCTCCGCTTGAGAACGTCTTAGATGCCCTCCGTAAAGAGCGAGCAATTTTCAAAGAATTTATTTTTGCGTGGTTTATCTTACCCCTGAGCCATCGTGAACCCGTGTGATCCAGTTTCCTTTTTTTTCACAATGTAGTCGTCAGTTTGTAATTTCCAATGCGACTCGCTGTAAGCTTATCTGCAATAGCACGTTATTATGTACCTCTGAATCTAAACGCACCAAACGGCTGTGATTCACACGAACTCAAGCTATGGCTTTAGACTCTTCAGATGAACTGGCGATAGGCATTACCGTCGTCTGCTACGAAAACCACGACCTTGCGTGACCCTGCTTCCGGGCTTTTCTTTTTTCAAACTTTCAAAACTTCGAATTGTACTGATCTTGTCTTGATGAAAAATAATTCTTTGATGATTTAAGAATGTTTGTGTAACAAGCTGTCAATTTATTATTTAGATTTTAAAAGTTAGGTCTAGCGCCAAAACGCACCGTCCGATTTTGTTATCAGACAATCCGCAAAATTAATTCTTTGAAAATTGCTCGCTCTTTACGTAGGGCACCTGGGATGTTCAAAAGCGGTGAGTGTGTAAATGAAAGGGTGTTTGTACTGTGTGTAAAAGCCTGACAGTATCTGTGATGGTTTACGGGAGGCGTACTGTGCCTTTAACGTTTAGCCGCAAAGTAGCTTGAGTGGAAAAAGTAAACGAAGTTAGCACAAGGGGTTTATTTCTTTGAACAATGAAGCACAGACAGACGGACAAACAGGCAGACCGACCGACAGACAGACAGACAGACAGACAGACGGACCGACAGACAGACAGACAGACAGACAACTTCTCAATACACTTTCCGACGATACATCTTTTGCAGAGCTGAATCTTACAACAATGGCGGAAGAACCCTCAGGCTTTCAAGTAAAGGTGATGGCCAACATTTGCCAAGGCATTGATGGCATCTACAACGAAACACTTCTCTGCGACCTCAAGGTCACCGTGGGTCACGTGACCTTTGAGTGTCATCGTCTGGTTTTGGCGGCAGTGTCAGGCTTCTTCCAGGCCCTGATGTCATCTTCGTGGGCCGAAAGCCGCAAAGGAGAGGTGAAGATCGAACACGAAGACGTGACCCCTGAGTCCTTTCAGATGCTCCTGGACATTCTGTACAAGACAGAAGAGGTCATCACCAAGGAAACAGCGACGGACGTACTGCGCATGGCCATTTTTCTGCAGGTAAGCTGAGATTTTATCTGGTGTGTTCTCTTTGTGTTTTACGACCAGTAGAAGTTGCTATGTTCTGTGCGGCTATGTCCTCAAATCATGTGGCTCCTATTTGAAAATCCGAACACAAAAATGTTCTTGAAGTAAAGAAAGTGTTATGAAACCGGTCATTCATTGTAGACTTTGTCAAGAAAACGGACGGCCTCAGTTGAATTTGACAGGTTGACTTCTCCAAAGAGTAGCCATTTTGCAAACCGCAGGCTGCTATTTCTCTTCCAAATACTTTTAAACGGTCATTTCCTGACAGATACTCTCTAGCATTGGTCGCTCAAACAGCATTTGCCCAGACTTTACATTGGCAAACATGAAACATGATAAAAAGCTAGCAAGGATTTTGTCGTGCAAAAAGAAATCAGAAATATTTCTTATTAATGCTCGGACAGGTGAAGTTTCTGGAGGAACATTGCCTTGCGTACCTTGACACAAACATGACACCGGACGTGTGTGTGGGTACGTGGATGTTCGCTGAGAAATACCAGCTGCCCGCTCTGGCACAGAGGGCTTCTGACATGGCTTCTGATCAGATTGACCAGGTAATTTTTGTTGTATGGGAGAGGGGGCGTTGCGCGGAAGAGAGAGAAAGAGAGAGAGGCAGAGAGAGAGAGAGAGGGAGAGAGAGAGAGAGAGAGAGAGAGAGGGAGAGAGAGAGAGAGAAAAGAAGAGAGAAGAGAGAGAGAGAGACAGAGAGAGAGAGAAAGTGAGAGGGAGAGAGAGAGAGAGAGAGAGAGGGGAGAGAGAGAGAGAGAGAGGGGGGAGAGAGAGAGAGGCAGAGAGAGAGAGAGAGAGAGAGAGAGAGAGAGAGAGAGAGGGAGAGAGAGAGAGAGGCAGAGAGAGAGAGAGAGAGAGAGAGAGAGAGAAAGAGAGAGAGAGAGAGAGAGAGAGACGCACGGTGAGAGAGAGAGAGAGAAAGTCAAAAGAAGAGAGAGAGAGAGAGAGAGAGAGAGATGGTATGTACATTGTTCGAAGCAATCGAGATTTTAACATTCCTGAAGCAGCATCGTCTGGCATACCGTGATGATAAAGCACAAGACTATACACGAGCGTGGCATATATCCTATGTACAACCGTGTACAAGTCTGGGTGGCCGAGTGGTAACGCACTTGCGCTCGGAAGCGAGAGGTTGCGAGTTCGACCCTGGGTCAGGGCGTTAGCAATGTTCTCCCCCCTTTCCTAACCTAGGTGGTGGGTTCAAGTGCTAGTCTTTCGGATGAGACGAAAAACCGAGGTCCCTTCGTGTACACTACATTGGGGGTGTGCACGTTAAAGATCCCACGATTGACAAAAGGGTCTTTCCTGGCAAAATTGTATAGGCATAGATAAAAATGTCCACCAAAATACCCGTGTGACTTGGAATAATAGGCCGTGAAAAGTAGGATATGCGCCGAAATGGCTGCGATCTGCTGGCCGATGTGAATGCGTGATGTATTGTGTAAAAAAAATTCCATCTCACACGACATAAATAAATCCCTGCGCCTTGAATATGTGGGCAATAAAAAATAAATTGCATAAAAAATAAAAAATAAAAAATCCCTGCGCTTAGAACTGTAACCACGGAATACGCGCGATATAAGCCTCATATTGATTGATTGATTGATTAATAGCTGTACATCAGTCAACAACTCATTACACAGAACATAATGACATTGCAGGTCGTAGAGCACGACGAGATTCTTCAGCTTCCCAAAGCCATGCTGCTGATCATGCTAGGATCCCAGAGGAAGCTGTCCATGGACGATCTGTGCAGAACTATTCTGCGTTGGGTGGAGGAGGAGCCTGAAGCTAGACAACCAAACCTCAGCGAGTTACTTCCCTTCGTCAGCTTCCCCCAGTTGTCTCCTGTATACATCAGCGAGCTGATGAACTATTACTTCGACCACCCCTTCAGGAAGTACATGGCCAGTATGTTTCAATTTGCACTGATCTTTTCTTTAAGAGTTTCGTTTAAGCAAAATGCTCTTTTGCTTTGATAATACAAGTATTCTACTGTGATTACTGTGAGTACCTGCACAGTTTTGAGTGTTCATATAAATGAAGGTTTCATTTGAGAAAACCCCATTCACAGACTCGCGTTGTATACATTGTTTCCGCAAGTGCTTCTTTGTGTGTCTTTACTTATTCTTTCCTCCCGTTTCAATACCATAAATGTCTCTTACGCCAATCACCTTTCTGTTTCTCTGACTGTTCAGCGCCTCTTGGGTTTAATCTTTAAAGCGATTCCCATCAACCAGTAACCAGCGTTTCCACTCCGTCCCCAACTCTCTTACTTGACTATTGTTTGTTTTCTCCATAAATAGAACCTTACATAAAGGCAATTTTTCGTGTTGCGGAGATACAACGAAGAAAGTTTTGTGAGCGCGCCAGCCCCGTTTCTGCTGCAGCAGAGAGCTGTGCGTGTCAGCCCAGCCAGGCTTGAAAGGGCGGGCATGCGCAGGTCTATGCCCCCCCTTTCCAAGATCCCAGCGAAGAGAGAGGTCAGGTTTTTGTTTCTGCAATTATTTTTCGTCTTTTCACTCGTTTTTTGCAGATCAAGGCGCTCATGCTTGACCTTTTCATTGCAGGCGGCTATGTGCCTTGATTTTTATTTTATTTTTTTACACGACGCCCGTTTATGACGCGAGTTTAAAGAAAAACGCCCAGGCGTTCGTTAATGCCGGTAAATTAGGCTGGCACTTGACGCGTGCTACCAAGTATACATACAACATATTTGTTTTTTTGCTTTTACGTAAGCCTATTCCTTTGGCAGTCGTCCTTGGCTGGCGTGTTCACAAATGGCTACAACATTCGGTAGTGGATACTTGCGATACTTCGCAAAGCAACACATCACCCCACGAGCAAAATTGAACAAGCAGCTTCAATCAACATGTTTTGGTATCGATTAACATTTTCGTATGTAGTTAAAAAAATCCTTGTTTTCACAGAGAACATCAACGATGCCGTGAGCTTCAACCTGGTCGGCCAGAAGCAGGACCTCAAACGCCAGATCCTAGCGCAGCAAGACAGAGTGGCCACATCCGACCTCATTCACAAATGCGCCGTGGTGGTCGGAGGGTGCACACAGGACGACAAAATCGTCGACGAAGTCTGGGCATTTCGTGCAGATGCCGCAAAGCCTTTGCGAGTCTATCCCTTGAAGTCTGTCCCAGAATCATGCGGGATTCACTTTGCCTCGTGCACCTGGCGGAACGAGCTGTACATCAGTGGCGGGACCAAGGAGGTGACCTACTTCGCCAAGTACAAGCCTGGCTATGACGACTGGGAGGTGCTCCCGGACATGAAGCACGGTTTCGAGAAGCATGCCATGGCCGCTGTCAACGGGAACATCTACGTCATCGGAGGTCTGAGCCTGCTGAGGAAAAAGTCTTCATACACGGTCCTCGTCTACAGCATTGGCGACAAGAGCTGGAGCAAGCTGAACAACCGACTTCCTCTGGCTGTCCAGGACGCATCGGCGGCTGTCCTTGGGCATAGAATCTACATCTTCGGTGGGAGAGAAGGCGCCAAGAAGCCCGTGGACGTTGTCCAGTGTTTGGATACCAACTCTGGGTGTGCGTACATCGCAGGTACAGTTTTTCACGTTCTCAAGAAGTATTATAGCGCCTGACGAGAAAAGGAAGGGGTATTCAAACCTCCTGCCAAATGTTTTTAATGGGTACCAACTACTTATTTAGTGATTGGATGTTACACTAAACGACAGTCTAACTTTGCTGTACCGGAATGAACACTGGATCGTACAAAATAGCAAAGACAGACGTTTCTGCATTTGTGTTTGCGGGTTGTTTCTTCTACATCTGAAAACTAGGGCAAGAGACGTTTGTACTGTCCTGTATTTTTGTACACTCACAGGTCCATCAATGGCATAGATCCAACTTCGTAAATCATTAACTTTAACACTGTTCGTGTCCATACCCCTCGTCGCGATATAACCTTCGTGGTTGAAAACGACGTTAAACACCAAATAAAGAAAGAAAGTGTCCATACCCCCCTCCCCCCAAAAAAACAAAACCGCTGACTGACTGACTAATCAAGCTTACGTCCTCGAAAGTAGCTAGGACCTATAATGGACACGAACATGATGCGCTATGAATCCACCCCCACCAGCCTCAACAAAAAACCCAAACAACAACAACAAAAAACAACAAAAAAACAATAATAAAATTTAAAAAAAACATAATTAGACGTGTGGATGCTGCCTCACTAGACTGTCATGCTTTGAGCATCAGGAGGTAGGTAGTATACCTCTAATGTTATGACTGCAGGGAGTCTGCCCTATCCTTGCGGTGAGGTGATCGCCCTGAGTGACGGAGGGACCATCTATCTGCTGTGTGAAGGAACCAAGGTGCTCAAGATGAGAGAAAATTTCTCCATCGCTGACCGCAAAGAGAAGCAGGCCCAAGAAATGGAGGTAAATAATAACTGAAGTTAAATCTTGACTATACGTTATCTTGACAAAATATTTGTTTAAACAGAGCAGTATGTTTGCATGGACCTCCTAGTCAAGTCACCAATGTTCACCTTTCTATACAAAGACCCCGCCGTCATGCCCAGAGATGGAAAACAAACCATAGCATCACAAACAAGCACTGAACAAACTTGGTTGTCTTGCATATATTTCGCTCCCCCAACATTTTAACAGTCTCCGCTCATTTGTTTTTGGTTAGGTGCTATTTCCGTACTGTCCTGTTTTGAGACCACATTAATTTTGCTTTATTATTTATTTTATTTTGATTGTGCATGTTCCTCTAATTTCCACCTCCTGATGCTTGAAGCATATTTACTCCTTTTTATATTTAGTCAAGTTTTGACTAAATATTTTAACATCGAGGGGGAATCGAAACGAGGGTCGTGGTGTATGTGCGTGTGTGCGTGTGTGCGTGCGTGTGTGCGTGTGTGTGTGTGTGTAGAGCGATTCAGACTAAACTACTGGACCGATCTTTATGAAATTTGACATGAGAGTTCCTGGGTATGAAATCCCTGAACGTTTTTTTCATTTTTTTGATAAATGTCTTTGATGATGTCATATCCGGCTTTTCGTGAAAGTTGAGGCGGCACTGTCACGCCCTCATTTTTCAACCAAATTGGTTGAAATTTTGGTCAAGTAATCTTCGACGAAGCCCGGACTTCGGTATTGCATTTCAGCGTGGTGGCTTAAAAATTAATTAATGACTTTGGTCATTAAAAATCGGAAAATTGTAAAAAAAAATAAACATTTATAAAACGATCCAAA
Organism: Littorina saxatilis; assembly: GCF_037325665.1. Lineage (NCBI taxonomy): Eukaryota > Metazoa > Mollusca > Gastropoda > Littorinimorpha > Littorinidae > Littorina > Littorina saxatilis. Next base: position 106,798,007 of record NC_090245.1, read on the forward strand.
TTTACGTTTATCTTATTCTCCATCATTTTCTGATTCCAAAAACATATAAATATGTTATATTCGGATTAAAAACAAGCTCTGAAAATTAAATATATAAAAATTATTATCAAAATTAAATTGTCCAAATCAATTTAAAAACACTTTCATCTTATTCCTTGTCGGTTCCTGATTCCAAAAACATATAGATATGATATGTTTGGATTAGAAACACGCTCAGAAAGTTAAAACAAAGAGAGGTACAGAAAAGCGTGCTATCCTTCTTAGCGCAACTACTACCCCGCTCTTCTTGTCAATTTCACTGCCTTTGCCATGAGCGGTGGCCTGACGATGCTACGAGTAAAATGGCATTGCGTTCAGTTTCATTCTGTGAGTTCGACAGCTACTTGACTAAATATTGTATTTTCGCCTTACGCGACTTGTTACATTTAGTCAAGTTTTGACTAAATGTTTTAACATAGAGGGGGAATCGAAACGTGGTGTATGTGTGTGTGTGTGTGTGTGCATGTGTGTGTGTGTGAGTGTGTGTGTGCGTGTGTGTGTGTATGTTGGTGTGTGTGTGTGTTGTGTGTGTGTGTGTGTGCGTGCGTGCGTGTAGAGCTATTCAGACCAAACTACTGGACCAATCTTTATGACATTTTACATGAGAGTTCCTGGGATTGATATCCCCGAACGTTTTTTTCGTTTTTTCGATAAATATCTTTGATGACGTCATATCCGGCTTTTCGTGAAAGTTGAGGCGGCACTGTCACGCTCTCATTTTTCAACTAAATTGGTTGAAATTTTGGTCAAGTAGTCTTCGACGAAGCCCGGACTTCGGTATTGCATTTCAGCGTGGTGGCTTAAAAACTAATTAATGACTTTGGTCATTAAAAATCTGAAAATTGTAAAAAAACCTTTTTTTTTATAAAACGATCCAAATTTACGTTTATCTTATTTTCCATCATTTTCTGATTCCAAAAACATATAAATATGTTATATTTGGATTAAAAACAAGCTCTGAAAATTAAAAATATAAAAATTATTATCAAAATTGAATTTTCGAAATCAATTTAAAACTTCTTTCATCTTATTCCTTGTCGGTTCCTGATTCCAAAAACATATAAATATGATATGTTTGGATTAAAAACACGCTCAGAAAGTTAAAACGAAGAGAGGTATAGAAAAGCGTGCTATCCTTCTCAGCGCAACTACTAAACCGCTCTTCTTGTCAATTTCACTGCCTTTGCCATGAGCATGAGCGGTGGACTGACGATGCTACGAGTATACGGTCTTGCTGAAAAATTGCATTGCGTTCAGTTTCATTCTGTGAGTTCGACAGCTACTTGACTAAATGTTGTATTTTCGCCTTACGCGACTTGTTGAAATTTGTTCCAGCCGGAAGAGAAAGCAGTTGAGCTTGTAGCCGAGACCAAGGACAAAGCCAAGGAAAAAGAAGGCCAAGCTTTGACCACGGAAGAATCTTCATCTGCATCGGTCAGCTTCAAAGAGGTGGGCTCTTTCCCAGACGTCAGCATGTTGTCTGCCTTTCTTCACAATGGGGAGATGGTGGCGTGTGAAGCACAATCACAAGATGGGAAACTTCTCAAGAAATCCCTGGCCATGAATCTGACCACAGGAGAGATGGTCAACAAGAATCTGGTACTCGGCAAACGGCTGAAGAATTTCCAGCTTCAGACGCTCAACATTCCGAACGAATATTTGACCGCAGGTACAATTATTTTTGGTTTCTGTGATGACAAGAGTAATTTTGACCTGCTTTCTACCAACTCTTTATTTGTCTTTCTCAGTACCTTAGATCAACTTATGCTTCTCTTTTAATTTGTCTTTTCTTTTGATATGTCAAAGAAAAAAAGGACATACAAGGCGATGTTCAATATATATATAATATCCCATTACATTCTTTTTAACAATCCTTCATTGATCTATTAATAAGTTGTGAATTTTGTATGACTAGTGTTCTTAAAAACTAATGACTAATTATCTATATTGACTGATCTGATGTTCATTGTGCCTTTGCTTGATTCGTTCTGTAGTGTTAGTGTGGGATTGCAAACATATTTCATCGGTGAATAAACGATTGTTGACGTAGGCACAGCAAATTTAAGCTTTCGCCGACTCCCTCAGAGCTCTTTGATTTTTACAACCATTTTGTGATTACGCTTTTTATTTGCAGACAAAGCAAATGCTATGTTTGCTGCGGTTTATCAAGTGGGACTGCACTGAAGCAGGGCGCTGATGTTTCTACTGTTAAGAGTGAGTATTATTCTACATCATGTAGGCCTACATGTATATATGTTTTTTTCGCCTGTGTCCTTGCGCATGTGTCTGCAAGAGTAGTTGAGCTTTGTAAATCTATCCAAGAGGAATTGCATTCGATAAACTTTTGTGCTGAACACACACTATACCAAACCATCTTAAGCCCCCTCCCCCTACCCCCTCAAACACACACAGACCTGATCTTCACATTCATCACCTACATAGACATTCTGTGTTCATAATTGTGTCAGTCGATTCATGTGTTGCAAAATCTTTGCTAATCAGAAATATCAACACTGTAAGTCTAATGAATGTGAGAAAGAAATCAGTTAATGCACAGTATTCCAGAGAAAAAAGTACGACAACTCTTTTGCGCATTTGCCTTTGACACCTGGAATGATTTGAGTGTCTATGATTTGTTTACAGACGATCTGCAGAACGGCCAAGTAAGCGTCAACTTTCCAAACTGTGGGACATACAACGTGCCTGCAGCCAACCTTGTATTCCTGTGACGATTGCCAGTTATACAAAAATTATGACTTTGGTGCGCCATTTAGTTTAGAAACAAGCTCGTGTGCACATCGATAGACAAAAAGACACAGAAACACAAAGACATACACACACACACACACACACACACGCGCATGCACACACACACACACACACACACACACACCCACACACACCCACACACACACACACACACACACACACACACACACACACACACACACACACACACACAAGCGCACACGCGTACACACGACAATACACAATCTCGTAAGTACGCAATCGCTTGTCACATTCGAGCTCGGCCCTGAAAGTGTATAACAGGCCGCTCCTATCCCCCATCCCCACCACCACCATCAAGACAAACCACAGCAGCGGTTGTAACAACAACAACAACAACAACAACAACAACAACAACAACAACAACAACAACAACCAAATTAAATTGAAAGATACAATTGAGACAAAGACAAACCCAAAGCATTGAAGAAATAAACATAACTAGGTCCTATCAGCAGAGCTACAGGTATGGACAGAAACAATACAAGTTACCGGTGAAGATGATGGCGAAGAGAGAGTAGGAGCAGGAAAAGTAGCTGATGAAGAAGAGCAGTGTCTGCACAACTTGGTACTTCCCCAGAGGCTTCAGGGCGTCCAGCACAGGATCCAGCTCTATGCTCTTGCCCGTCATGATGAGTGATTCTTCTTCACTTCTGCTTACACCTCACGACCTGAAGATGTTGGCGAAACGCGAGTGAGTCGTTTGAGCAGAGAGTCAAGGGAGACGATTTCGAAAAATGCTTTGATTTTGTAGTTCTTATTACATGTAAGTTTTCGGTAATCTTGATATTTGATAATTATATTAATAGGTTTTCATCCTAGCCTTGACTTTGTTTCGTACTTTTTAAGTTTTAACTTTCTTTTTTTCAAGTAAAATTCACAATTTGTTGTCCATTTTCAGTTGCAAGTTGTTTACTGCACCCGTGAACTCTAAAGCCTAGGTACTACAGTACATACCCGTGAGGATGAAGAAAACTGTTCCCCGTTTCAATCACACGTTCATCTTAGTTTTCATGGACACTGACAGAACTGACTCTCACATAAAAGTGACTGACTTCTTGCAAGAATTACTTTGCATATAGGGTGCCGGTTATGATAGGGCAATATGTAGTTACACAACTCATTTGCATAATTATGAGACGATGGGCAATGATCGTGGAATTGCATAGTTGATGCGACATACCCGCTACTAGCTGCTGCAGTCAATGTATGGTCACTCATATCTCTCTGCAGTGTGGACGTGATGTGATTTAAACAGCAACATCGGCCAAGGAAAGCATTGACACCATTTGAAGAAAGTCAGCCTACTTTTAGGTTGTTTATTTTTATGGAGTGGACTAATTCTAATAGAGTCACTCTATTTAAGCTTTTCGTTGTTAGTACTTTTTGTGCAGGACATCTAAAAACTACTGGAGCCTCTTGGTATCTTTTTTTCAAGCAGAATTTCCCTTAAAAGGTAGATTATGTCTTGTGTGAGCAATCTTGTTCACCACCTCAGGTCTGTCCAGGTTCTGATACGAAATAAAGAGTGCCCTTCAACTTGAACGTGCCAAACAAAAGCGCCCAGCTGTTTGTGTGTAGAACAGGAGTATATTATGATTTAATTTGTAAAGAGACACATACATGTCTTTCTGCATATTCAGAAAACACACACACGCATAAACACACACGCACGCACGCACGCACACACACACACACACACGCACGAACGCACGCACACACTCACACACACACACAAACGCACGCACCTACGCACATACGCACACACGCTCGAACTCACTCACACACACACAAACATACACACGCACCTCCGCACGCACACACACACACACACACACACACACTCACACACGCATGAACAAAGAAAATAAAAATAACAACAACAACAACAAGTCGCGTAAGGCGAAAATACAATATTTAGTCAAGTAGCTGTCGAACTCACAGAATGAAACTGAACGCAATGCCATTTTACTCGTAGCATCGTCAGGCCACCGCTCATGGCAAAGGCAGTGAAATTGACAAGAAGAGCGGGGTAGTAGTTGCGCTAAGAAGGATAGCACGCTTTTCTGTACCTCTCTTTGTTTTAACTTTCTGAGCGTGTTTTTAATCCAAACATATCAAATCTATATGTTTTTGGAATCAGGAACCGACAAGGAATAAGATGAAAGTGTTTTTAAATTGATTTGGACAATTTAATTTTGATAATAATTTTTATATATTTAATTTTCAGAGCTTGTTTTTAATCCGAATATAACATATTTATATGTTTTTGGAATCAGCAAATGATGGAGAATAAGATAAACGTAAATTTGGATCGTTTTATAAATTTTTATTTTTTTTTACAATTTTCAGATTTTTAATGACCAAAGTCATTAATTAATTTTTAAGCCACCAAGCTGAAATGCAATACCGAACCCCGGGCTTCGTCAAAGATTACTTGACCAAAATTTGAACCAATTTGGTTGAAAAATGAGGGCGTGACAGTGCCGCCTCAACTTTCACGAAAAGCCGGATATGACGTCATCAAAGACATTTATCAAAAAAATGAAAAAAACGTATGGGGATTTCATACCCAGGAACTCTCATGTCAAATTTCATAAAGATCGGTCCAGTAGTTTAGTCTGAATCGCTCTACACACACACACACACAGACACACACACACACACGCACATACACCACGACCCTCGTTTCGATTCCCCCTCGATGTTAAAATATTTAGTCAAAACTTGACTAAATATAAAAACACAATAACACTCTGCAGATAAACAGCTTTGCAGGCATATCTTGTACATTATGCTTTGTGTTCTTGATTTTATTCCGTGACGGAGCAACAGGTCTTGGTTATGCTTTCGTCATCGTACATACATTCCTCTTTTGATTGAGGGCCAGATTAAACAAGTCGCGTAAAGCGAAAATACAATATTTAGTCAAGTAGCTGTCGAACTCACAGAATGAAACTGAACGCAACGCAACGCAGCAAGACCGTATACTCGTAGCATCGTCACTCCACCGCCCGTGGCAAAGGCAGTGCCCGTGGAATTGACAAGAAGAGCGGGGTATTCGTTGCGCTGAGAAGGATAGCACGCTTTTCTGTACCTCTCTTCGTTTTAACTTTCTGAGCGTGTTTTTAATCCAAACATATTATATCTATATGTTTTTGGAATCAGGAACCAACAAGGAATAAGATGAAAGTGTTTTTAAGTTGATTTCGAAAAAAAAAATTTGATAATAATTTTTATATATTTAATTTTCAGAGCTTGTTATTAATCCGAATATAACATATTTATATGTTTTTGGAATCAGCAAATGATGGAGAATAAGATAAACGTAAATTTGGATCGTTTTATAAATTTTTATTTTTTTTTACAATTTTCAGATTTTTAATGACCAAAGTCATTAATTAATTTTTAAGCCACCAAGCTGAAATGCAATACCGAAGTCCGGGCTTTGTCGAAGATTACTTGACCAAAATTTGAACCAATTTGGTTGAAAAATGAGGGCGTGACAGTGCCGCCTCAACTTTCACGAAAAGCCGGATATGACGTCATCAAAGACATTTATCAAAAAAATGAAAAAAATGTTCGGGGATTTCATACTCAGGAACTCTCATGTCAAATTTCATAAAGATCGGTCCAGTAGTTTAGTCTGAATCGCTCTACACACACACACACACACACACACACACACACACACACACAGACACACAGACACACGCACATACACCACGACCCTCGTTTCGATTCCCCCTCGATGTTAAAATATTTAGTCAAAACTTGACTAAATATAACAAGTCGCGTAAGGCGAAAATACAATATTTAGTCAAGTAGCTGTCGAACTCACAGAATGAAACTGAACGCAATGCCATTTTTCAGCAAGACCGTATACTCGCAGCATCGTCAGTCCACCGCTCATGGCAAAGGCAGTGAAATTGACAAGAAGAGCGGGGTAGTAGTTGCGCTAAGAAGGATAGCACGCTTTTCTGTACCTCTCTTTGTTTTAACTTTCTGAGCGTGTTTTTAATCCAAACATATCATATCTATATGTTTTTGGAATCAGGAACCGACAAGGAATAAGAAGAAAGTGTTTTTAAATTGATTTGGACAATTTAATTTTGATAATAATTTTTATATATTTAATTTTCAGAGCTTGTTTTGAATCCGAATATAACATATTTATATGTTTTTGGAATCAGCAAATGATGGAGAATAAAATAAACGTAAATTTGGATCGTTTTATAAATTTTTATTTTTTTTTACAATTTTCAGATTTTTAATGACCAAAGTCATTAATTAATTTTTAAGCCACCAAGCTGAAATGCAATACCGAAGTCCGGGCTTCGTCGAACATTACTTGACCAAAATTTCAACCAATTTGGTTGAAAAATGAGGGCGTGACAGTGCCGCCTCAACTTTCACGAAAAGCCGGATATGACGTCATCAAAGACATTTATCAAAAAAATGAAAAAAACGTTCGGGGATTTCATACCCAGGAACTCACATGTCAAATTTCATAAAGATCGGTCCAGTAGTTTAGTCTGAATCGCTCTACACACACACACACACACACACACACACACACACACACACAGACACACGCACATACACCACGACCCTCGTTTCGATTCCCCCTCGATGTTAAAATATTTAGTCAAAACTTGACTAAATATAAAAAGAGCAGATCACTGCTTCTATCACCTTCGTAAAATACAGAACTGTGTGGGCTTGTCTTGTCTCTTTCTCTCACTTCATGGTACATTATACCTGAGATGAGTGAACTCACGTAACGAGATTCTTGACCTGAATGCATATTTGATTACTCACTTCCAACAAGGACCTTTGTCGGCTATACGATTGCTGCTCATGCACTGTATAGGTAACGTCGTTAATTTTCTCATAAGCGTGATTTTAAAATATCGCAGCTAACACTGTGCAAGGCAGTTATGTAACGCATCACAGGCTCGTTAGGTCGCAGGTTAGCTTTGTTTAGTTTTGCACTTAGAGAACACTTAACCTCTAACAAATCACTTGCCTTTTTGCTGTCTGTGCTGAATGACTTTTTCTGGGGGGGGGGGGGGGGGGGGAGGGGGGGGGTGTCGAATTAATGTCCTGAAATGACACGTGACAGCTGAGCACGTGTAAGAACAAAACGTTAACCCGGCAAAGGGGATTACCCAAAGAGCTGCAATGGACTCCAGCGGATTATTTTTTTCTACAGTTAGTTTTTACTTTCGAAACAAAATCAATAAATCATCATGTAATCTTGCAATGAGACGGACTGTGGGTCTAGCCCAATGCCTGAAAGATGCAGGCATGCATGCACGCACGCACGCACAGACAAACACACAGACAGAAAGACAAAAAGAAAGACAGACACATGCACACATAGACGCACATACATACATATAGATAGTCACACAGACAGACCGACCGACAGACAGACTCACACACACACAGGCAGACACACACACACACACACACACACACACACACACACACACACACACACACACAGAGTCAGACACACACACAGAGGCACAACGACACAAACAGAGGTTCACAGAGGCACAGACACATACGCATAGACATAGGCATAAGCGCAGACACTCACACACATACACACAAGCACATTCACGTTCACACACACACACACACACACACACACACACACACACACACACACAAGCACATTCACGTTCACACACACACACACACACACACACACACACACACACACACACACACACACACACACACACACACACACACATTCACAAACGTACACCTCTTCTGTCGTTCCCAATATGTTCAAATGCTTTTTGGGGCAACATATTGAAAACGTTCAAAGACATCCTGAATACTTTCATTAATTCACGGTTTATAACATGACAGCAAATGTAGATTATCCGGAAAGTCTTGTGACTTGTTATCGAATAGGTGGTAATATAATCTTGCACGTGTGGTGCGAGGTTGTTGTTGTTCGGTGTCTGGGTA
>NC_090245.1:106811823-106881823 GCF_037325665.1 Littorina saxatilis
TCACTGTTGGTTTTCCTGGTAAGATCTTGTTGATAATACGTCTTCAGTGACAAGAGGAGCAAAAGAAGGAGAAGCCAGTAAAACGGAAATAAACATCATGTGTGTGTGTGTGTGTGTGAGTGTGTGTGTGTGTGTGTGTGTGTGTGTGTGTGTGTGTGTGTGCGCACACGTGTGTCAGTGTGTGTGTGTGTGTGTGTGTGTGGGTGTGTGTTTGTGTGTGCACGTGTGTCAGTGTATGTGTGTGTTTGGGTGTGTGTGTGTTTGTGTGTGTCTGTTTGTGTGTGTGTGTGTGTGTGTGTGTGTTTGTGTGGGCACGTGTGTCAGTGTATGTGTGTGTGTTTGTGTGTGTCTGTTTGTGTGTGCACGTGTGTCAGTGTATGTGTGAGTTTGTGTGTGTGTGTGTTTGTGTGTGCACGTGTGTCAGTGTATGTGTGTGTTTGGGTGCTATGATCTTAACAATAACGCGCAATCTGACAGACCTGTAAGATAATACAAAAGTGGTGCCGTTTGCCCAGTGAACTCTTTTTTTCTCTCAGAAAATAAAGGTCAGGAATTAGAATAACCACAAGTTTATTACCAACAAGTAGTCCTATCTCAAAATTGTATCTGTCGATGCCCACTTGCAACTGTTTGTTTATGTTTGTACACAACAAACCGAGCATATGGCGTCATCGAACGAAAGAAGCTTTCACATGTTCCAAACCAAAGGGTCTTCTTGGTAGGGTACTTTTTCTTGTGAAATGGCGTCAGTGCTCTTCGGTGATTGGTCAATGCTCTCAGTGTTAGTGCTAACATTATGTCGTTCGTCTTGGCTTGATGTTCGGTTATCCCAGCGAAGGAGAGAGAGACAGACTGAGAGAAAGAGAGACAGAGAGAGAGAGAGAAAGAGAGAGAAAGAGAGAGAGACAGAAAGAGGCAGAGAGACAGAGAGAGGTGATTTGTCCTTCCCTGGTGGTATGCAGTACCTTGGCATTGCACGTCTACTTAATTTGTTTTAGCTTTCCAAAATTACAAGGTGAACGGGGGGAATAGGGACTTCGTCAACTTAAGGCTACTTGAACAGTGAGCCAATAGATAGAACGAGAACGTAGAACAACGCACTCAACGAAGAAAGTGGCCCAGGAACAGACGTACCGGTTACGGAACACACAGGATTGAGAACTCACGACTAACTCTCGAAACAGAGCTTTCATAATGTTTGCACTATAGGACGGTAAGCCCCGCAGCGCAGTCGTTACTTGTCCAGACCATCATTTAGGTTTGATCAAGTTCGTGTCTTTCCAATATCTTTTTCCCCCTCTTAACTCTGTCCTTCTTTACTTTTTCTCCTTGCTAAAGCTTTTGAGTAGTATACGGAAAGGAAAGAGCGGCCGAGTGGTAAAGTGCACTTGCCTCGGAAGCGAGAAGTTGCGAGTTCGACCCTGGGTCGGGGCGTAAGCAATTGTCTTCCCCCTTTCCTAGCCCAGGTGGTGGGTTCAAGTGCTAGTCTTTCGGATGAGACGAAAAACCGAGGTCCCTTCGTGTACACTACATTGGGGTGTGCACGTTAAAGATCCCACGATTGACAAAAGAGTCTTTCCTGGCAAAAATGTATAGGCATAGATAAAAATAAAATGTCCACCAAATTAATAATAGGCCGTGAAAAGTAAATATTCGCCGTAATGGCTTGAGATATACTGGCCGATGTGAATGCGTGATATATTGTGTACAAAATTGCATCTCACACGGCAGAAATTAATATGTAAAGCGCTTAGAGAACGTCAAGCGCTATGTAACAAAGCTGCACTCACGAGTCATCCATTCCGGATCAGTCACCCCTGAAGCTGCCCTTCGCGAACTAAGCACGCAGTGTACGACTCACTGCTAGTCTATTAGCAACAGTTATCACCAAACTGCAGTGAATAAATCATTAATCTTGAATTTTAGAAGTTATACAGCATGCATTTTTTTTCCTATACACTTTCCCCCAAGTTCCTATTCTATTTTTAGTTACATGGGCATTTGGGAAAGCCTTAATTGCAAAAGGCTCATGTACCACCCGGCGCGTCGACTGCAAGTAATAGCCGTTGATAACTTGTGTTTTATGATGCATTTGTGGAAAAACAAATACCGGGTAGCTGAACCGATGATTTAAAAAACGAACAGAACGCCAACTATATATTTCTTCCTTCTTTTTGACCAATAAAGTTACCTATTTTACGCTCGGGGGTTGGGTTGTGGGTCTCCTTCGATGGCTGGGGTCTGTCCTTCGAACAGGGCATTGGTTTAGTTTTATCGGATGTAATAATTATTTTTCACACAGACCATCGACTCACGATTTCCGGACTTGGGGGTGGGGGTTGACTGGGAGTACTTCGGAGGGATTGTGTGGGGGGTGGGGTGGGGATGGTTGGGCGAAGGGGGGAGGGGTTTGGCTTTTTGGGTCTTTCCTGCGACAAGTGCATTGATTTCTAGGGGTCCTTAACGTCCTCACAGGAAATTTTCCTTTTAGGGACACATTGATTTACTAGTAGTTTTATATGATAAAGCCAGTTCAAATGGAACACAGAATCACAGTTCAAGCATGGTCATCCACTGCATGCTCCCTTCGCGAAGTTGTTATACGGTCGCCCAGTATACTAATTGTTATCTTGTATTGTAGAAAACAAAAGAAGCAGAAAGCCACAAGCAATTATGGACCTTATGGAAGTCCTTCCTAAACATGCATTCCTTTCCTTGTAAACGATCATGTCGACCGTCACAGATCTTGCTAGACTTACAACACTGAATGAAAGCACCTGTGCACTGGAACACACACCAAACAACTTGGCTGTGTTCTGTGTACGGGTGTAACCTTTTGTTAAATAAGATACGCATGTTAACGATGGTATCAGTGACGAGATTCATTCGACGAAACAACCCCCCCCCCCCCCACCTCCTCCATGCACAGGAAGCAGCCAGGCTGTTGATTTTCCGTGTGTAATTTAATGGAGGAATGCTTTTTTACATTTAGTCAAGTTTTGACTAAATGTTTTAATATATTGGGTGGAATCGAGACGAGGCTCGTGGTGTATGTGTGTGTGTGTGTGTGTGTGTGTGTGTGTGTGTGTGTGTGTGTGTGTGTGTGTGTGTGTGTGTGTATGTGTGTGTAGAGCGATTCAGAGTAAACTATTGGACCGATATTTATGAAAGTTTTCATGAGAGTTCCTGGGTATGATATCCCCAGTCTTCTTTTTCATTTTTTCGATAAATGTCTTTGATGACGTCATATCCGGCATTTTGTAAAAGTTGAGGCGGCACTGTCACACCCTCATTTTTCAATCAAATTGATTGAAATTTTGGCCAAGCAATCTTCGACAAAGGCCGGACTTTGGTATCGCATTTCAGCTTGGAGGCTTAAAAATTAATTCATGACTTTGGTCATTAAAACTCGAATAATTGTAATTACATTTTTTTTTATAAAACGATCCAAAATTACGTTCATCTTATTCTTCATAATTTTCTTATTAAAAAAACCCATATAAATATGTTATATTCGGATTAAAAACAAGCTCTGAAAATTAAAAATATAAAAATTATGATTAAAATTAAATTTATGAAATCGATTTAAAAAAACCAACATCTTATTCCTTGTCCGTTCCTGATTCCAAAACCATATAGATATGATATGTTTGGGTTAAAAACACGTTCAGAAAGTTAAAAAGAATAGAGATATAGAAAAGCGTGCTATCCTCCTCAGCGCAACCGCTACCTCGCTTTTCTGGATTGTTAATTTCACTGCCTTTGCCACGAGCGGTGGACAGGCGATGCTACGAGTGTACTGTCTTGCGGAAAAAATGCAATGCGTTCAGTTTCATTCTGTGAGTTCGACTGAGCTTGACTAAATGTTGTATTTTCGCCTTACGCGACTTGTTTCACGCTTGGGAAGACGCTTTAGCGTGCCCTTTTAATTAATAAACAATAACATTATATAACACACTTGGTATCTGTATGTTTAACTGTACATTAATCTGTGGCACATAAAATTAAACAGTTACTTTTAGCGCGAACTCTTACATTACATAAATGGACGAGAATGTATTAAAGGCATATGTACGCGCTCCCGTGTTTACAAAGTGTAGTTTGCCCACAATCGATGTCAAATGCATCATAAGGCCATATAATGACGATATGTCGCAATGCGCGGACCATATACATGCATTACAGCTTGTTCTAGCCTCTGAAAAAGTGAGGATGTCAACAAAGACGCGGAGTTATTTCCCTTGCGTCAACGTTCCCTCTGTTGGCAAATCTATAAATAGGACGATCTAGATCAAAATAAAAATTCAAATATCTCAACATTTAAGGGGTCCTAGACCACAATATTTTGCAGGGAACTTAATTTAGCATGTCTCCAGCTGTTGGTAAAGCAATTAGCGTGTATATTCATCGAGTTAATATGCCTTTAAATAATGCAGTTGTGTCTGTTGTGTCAAAATTTGCGACATCAACATAATCATGTATCCATGCTGTTTTTACCCACACACACACACACAAGAGCAATGCTCTATCTTATGTTAAAGCTTGGGCAGATCTGTACCCGACTGACTTGTTATTCATCACCTCCAGATTCTTCATCCTCTTCCTCATCTTCTCCACACACCTCGTCAAAGAGTGCGTCACTACCGAAGACGTCATACGTCAAGATGGTGACGTCATGCTAGCAGCCCTATTCGAGATCAGCGAGGCCGCGGATGGTGGAACGTGCGGGGAGCTTGACCTAACTGGCGTACAAAACGCAGTCGCTCTGCAATGGTTCATCGACGGTCTCAACGAAAAGAACTACACCCCAGGCTACAAAATAGGTAATACATGTAGCACAAACAATACAGATGTGTACACTGATTGGTAGGCTATATGAATTATAGCCAGAACTAGTCTCACATCGTCCAAAGAGCTACACATTTCGGTTTTAATTTGGGAAAGATATTACCCCACATCATACCTTAAAAACAACGTCTGACTGTTTACTTATGTACAATTTGCTGGGTTTGTGTAAGCTTTGCAGACTGTGTACATTATTAATGTAATGTTTGGATTTTGCTTCTGGCCATTCAAGGTGCTGTAGCATTGCTAAAAATGCGCTGCTCTAACTCAAGTACTGACACAAGACAACGACAGTGTACAATCCTAAAAATAAAAAAAATGCGTGTGTGTGTGTGTGTGTGTGTGTGTGTGTGTGTGTGTGTGTGTGTGTGTGTGTGTGTGTGTGTGGACTGTGCAGGACTGGAGATACGAAGATTGTGCCACAGCCCGGAACGTGCAAGATCGGAAGCATTCAAACTTATCGAAAAGTACACCAACTCATCGCAAGCTCCACTTTTCGGTGAGAGAGAGAGAGAGAGAGAGAGAGAGAGAGAGAGAGAGAGAGAGAGAGAGAGAGAGAGAGAGAGAGAGGTGGGTGGATGGATGGATGGATGGATAGGTAAATAGATAGCTAGATAGTTGAATAGATAGAGAGATAGATATAGATAGAGATAGAGCGATAGATAGATAAAATAAATCCAAAAACAAAGAAACTGCCAACGTTCCAAAATTCAGAATAAAAAAAAACCGTCCTTGTAATAAAATACATTTCTTGCTTTTGGTTAGATACTAGATAGATAGACAGATAGATAGATAGATAGGTTAGATAGATAGATAGATAGACAGACAGACAGACAGACAGACATACAGATAGACAGACAGATAGATAGATAGATAGATAGATAGATAGATAGATAGATAGATAGATAAATAGATAGATACCTTTATGGGAATCAAAGCCCCTTTAAAACAGCTTGTTAGTGTTGCATGAGGGGAGTTTGAGTTCTTTTAACACTTTCATTGTGCATGTGTTCTGGGAGCTGCAAGTTCGCCAATTTTTCGTCCTATTCTTGAAGCTACACTCCTTCTCCTATAAACAATTGGAATCACCATCTCAGTTCTGCCCAGGCTTTCGTGGAATAAGACCAGCCCTCCGCTTGCACACATAGCCAACATGAATGACATGAATGATTGTTGTGCAAAGCGGGAATTGTTTGTTGATGCATTATTAGTTACTTAATAGCCACAAGTAGTAATCTGCGAAATTAATTCATCAAAGTCTGCACAGGACTTCATCATTTAAGTCTGCACAGGACTTCATCATTTAAGTCTGCACAGGACTTCATCATTTAAATCTGCACAGGACTTCATCATTTGAGTCTGCACAGGATGTCATCATTTGAGTCTGCACAGGACTTCATCATTTAAGTCTGCACAGGACTTCATCATTTAAGTCTGCACAGGACTTCATCAGTTAAGTCTGCACAGGACTTCATCAGTTAAGTCTGCACAGGATTTCATCATTTAAGTCTGCACAGGACTTCATCAGTTAAGTCTGCACAGGACTTCATCAGTTAAGTCTGCACAGGATTTCATCAGTTAAGTCTGCACAGGACTTCATCATTTAAGTCTGCACAGGAAGCAGTCAGGAGTCATGGTCTTGTTCCCTGTCAAAGCCTCGCCAGCTCTGAGATAGTGACCGGACTATGACTTTAATAAGTAGATTCCAAATGTAGTTCAGCGATTCATCATATCGAGAAGAAACAAAATCGCAATTAAAAAAATGGCCTTTGAAATAAATTAAATTAAATTTTTTGAGCAATAAAAGAAGACAAAATTATCTGAAACAAACTCTGTCAGTATTATATTTGACTCAGGTGTGATTGGTCCAACCACAACATCAAGCGCTGTGGCAGTCGCAGAGCTGTATAAATCCCTGCCCAGAGAGAAAAGAATACCATTGATCTCTGGATCAGCCACGGGGAAGCAGCTCGGCGATTTTGATGACTTCTTCAGAGTCGTCCCGAACGACGATTTACAGGTTGAGGTAAGACAGGACTCTTAGTCCGTGATCTGATCGAAAAAGTGTTATCAAAAAGAATCCTCTTTAATTTTGTTGTTTTTGGTTAGTTTAACATTCCAGGTGTTAGGTTTGATTAATTTTAGTTATTGAAATGGTAGCTTTCATATGCAAATCTGTCATAGAATAATGTCATGTTGGTGACTGGTTATGTCTTAAAAGATGGGGGTATGGTTTTTAAAACTGGAATAACTCTGTTATCTTTGCAACTACAATCTCAATTTAAAATAGTTTTGACCACAACGAACGCACAAATACCGGTAAGCAGAGAAGAAGCAACGTTATGTCACCTAAACCTTACAAATGACGTCACAGGCTTGACGTCAATAAAAATCAAGGTAGACATTCTAAAACTGGTGAACAAGTTTGTCCTACAATCGCATTTAATCACAAATACGTTAGTTTTTCATACTCACATATACTTTGATGTATGCTGATTACGAAAAAACAAAGATATTGCCTAAATCTTACAACCTTGGATGCTGACAGTCTTCATAACTATCATAAACTTAGTTAAAAAATAATTGCAACCGATTTCGCTCCCAAATTAAATACTTGATTCCCGTGTCATTTCATCTAAATTGTATAATAATAATGATAATAACAATAATAAAATTAATAATAAATGAGCATTTATACAGCGCAACATCATAACTTTACAATTATGCTCTTTGCGCTTGACACATTTAAAATTAAATTAAAACACAGTTATACAAGCATTTACATCTACATTCATAGTCAACAACGCTTAATTAAAAGCATACACCATCAAACATACATTTCAAAAAATTCTTCCACTAACTGTGAAGGCCGTTTACTTGACTATCTGGATCACCTTTCGGATTAAAGTGGGTTTTTTTACAGGTATCACGTGACCGCCGCTTAATTAAGGGTACACTCAAAATCGACTGGATAAAAACGGAAGGGCCCAATTAAAAATCAAAGAAAAATCACAATAGACAAACCTTTTAAACATTTACATACGAGAAGAAAGCCAAATCAATTTTCTACCCAGAAAAGGTTGTTTTGTTTAACTAGCTTGCATATGACGTGTGCTATGCTATTCACACGGATGCAAGTGTCGATCGCACAAGCGGTCACAAACGGAAGTCATTATTATTAGGGATATTGTAACAAAAAAGTGTTGTAGTTCAGCAATGACTCGGTCGATTGCTTTGAAACTTTTAGAATATTTTAACAACATACTAGACATACTTCGGGCAAACATTGGGATCGTTACACGTATTTGTTTAGATATGACGCGCGCAATGTTTTGAAACATGTTTTTAAACTCGTCATTAGATTGTTCATTGCGTGCAAAACAATCATGACTTCACATGTCTTTAGACAAATGATTGATACAAACACTGGAAAAGAGTTAACGTATAAGCACTGACGCAAATTTGCAGGCATGTAAAGACGCTTGATATTTTAAGGATGATATAGGTGCCACAGCGATGATCAGCCAAGCGTGACTGCACATGTTTTTGGAGGCACGCAGCGATACTACATGTATAACTGGTACTCGTATCAGCGCGAAACAGCGGGAACGTTCCATTTTTTTCTCATGTGTTTGCAAAACAAGCAAATTCCCTCCAGTGGTTACAAACAAATGACACTTTGACAGTATCGGTATCAATCATTTATCGTATGCAAAGTCATAATATGTTTGGATACAGGGGAACAATCAAAATCCAATGACGAGTTTAAAACCAAATCATTGTTGAAATACAGCGCTTTTTGTCACAAGATCTCTCAAAATTACGGAAAAACTCCCTTTATTGACCGCTATTGCGATAGACACCTGTTTTGTTTCATGGTTCTTGATTAGAGTGTTCTTTGTCCTTTAAAGTGATATTTGTATGAATTATTGGTCAAAATGTAAGTTTGTTGTGACTTTTTGATAAAACATGTAGTTTTTGGGACCGACCAATCTTCCAGAAAAATGAAAAATAAACTTTGCAGAATGTTTCGTTTTATTCTGAAAAGGTGCAAGATGCAAGATCAGAGCAAAGTTTTCAATTGTATGAACAGATTTGATTTGTTGGTAGATATCATAAGCATAAAATAAATTTCAGAAAAAAGGCAAGTTTTTGTACTTTGACAGAATTTTTAAAATCATTCCTTTGTAATTCTTAAAATGTCTCTCTCTTACTGCACAAAGACACTATTTCTAGTTAAAATACAAAATAGAGCAAGACGATTGGACAGTTAGTTTAGAAGATGAATATGTCACAATGACGGCACTGATGCTCAAAATTGATTCTGAGAAAACATCGGCAAGATTGCTCAAAATGGTGTCGAACGTTAATAACATATTTTGAAAATAATCATTATATTGCAAGAAAGACAAAACAACAAAATGACATTGCACAATGATTATAATATGGTGTTCAAAGTACCCAATAATGCTGAGAACCCAAAACACGTTTTTGAAGCAAAATTCCGTAGCATCTCTGACCTTAAATAGCAAAGGAATCAGAAGAATCTCAAGCACATGCAACAAGTTGACCATGATTACAAACATAAAAAGAATTTGTCTTTTTTAAAACACTTCTAAACACAATTTTGTTGTGAAAAAAGTTTGTATTGAATTTCCAAACTTTGGGCATGTAATTTTAACCAAATGGTTGCTTTAAAGAGGTGGCGATTCTGTGAAAACGCTTCGGTCAGACTCTCAAAAATCTGTATACTTTTAGTCACAATTGATGTATAAACGTTTGACAGCACAAGATTCCTTGATCAGGGTTTTGTAGGGATTTCAATAAAACTGAAAAAGAAAGAAACATATAAATTTCGTATTTGTCATTACATGCCGCAATTATTACGTCATTTGCAGAATGACGTCACAGCATTGACTTTATTTTTTGCGATGAGTCAACACTTCAAACATATGCCGTTAGTTTTGCTTCTGACTTTGTACACCAAAAATGCATAATGAGCAGAATTATGTGTCTTTTAGTAAGTAACCCCCTTTTTCTAAGTCGAGCATTTTTGCAGGCAGTGACCCCCTTTGGGGACAAAATCTGTTATGAAAGCTACCATTACAAGTTCTTTTGAGGCCTGTTTAGAATAGCAGAGATACAATACTTCACAAAGCAGCTTAGCATATGAAGGATTCCCAAATGATAACAATTTACCTATTTATGCCACTTAGATCACGGACTATCTGATTTGGAATCCATGTTGAAGGGTTGTTTTTATAAATCATATTAAAAAAAGAGACTTTGTTTCCGTCTTTGTCTTGTCTGTTTCTGTATTTTTCTGTCTGTTTTCTCTGTCTGTTTTCTCTGTCTGTCGGTCTCTGACTGTCTGTCTGTCTGTCTGTGTTTGTCTTTCTCTGTCTGTTTTTCTCTGCGTGTTGGTCTCTGTCTGTCTTTAAAATTATTTTTGTTTATCCTATGTAAAAACATGAGAGAATCCATAATGAAATAATAAACGATAGTTTACATGCGAAGGAAGGTATCTTCAGTGTACACTACGTAAGCACTGCCTCTAGACATGTACGATTTTTTGACACAGCAATGGTATTACAGCAAGTATTTTCTCCCCATAACAGGTTATCATAAAACTTCTGATCAAACTGAAATGGAACTATGTGGCCCTAGTTTACACCGATGACGAATATGGTCGAGTAGCAGCGGCTGCTCTTCTGAAGAAGGCAAAGAGCAACAACATCTGTGTTCCACTCAGCGTATCTTTTTCTAAGGAAGGTACATCCACAATAATAACGAGTCTGACGGGAAGCAAACAGACAGGTCAGATTACCGGAGTGGTCTTCTTTGGGCACAAGCTGGATGCTCAGTATTTTCTGTCAGAGCTGAACAAGGATGCTACATTAAAATTTGTAAAGGTGAGTTCATTATGAGGGGCAATTCTGCATGCCGTAGCCCATCCCCATACTGCGCCTTGATCCTTCTTCTGTTTTGATCACCAGCGCCAGCATAAATTTCAGGTTTTGACACCATTTCATTATCATAATTGCAGCACATCCCTTATGTGTGTGTGTGTGTGTGTTTGTGTGTGTGTGTGTGTGTGTCACTGTGTGTGTGTGTGTATATGTGTGTGTGTGTGTGTGTGTTTTATAATTCTGTCTATTACAGTTCAGTGTAATGAAAAACCGCTTTACTTTTAGGTAATTTTAGTTCTGACACTAAATTCTAATTCATTTTCGCCAATTATTGTAATGCACATTTCTTCTTGTTCGAAGGTCATCTTCTCTGAATCATTCGGGCTGCAGTCGTCTAAAGGACCGGTGCCTGTGAATGGTTCAGTAGTTGTAACACCTCCCTATAGAGAAGTCAAGGGTTTCCGTGAGGCGTGGAACAATCTCTGGAAAAACTGCAGTACTCTCCCAGCAAACTTCACCAACAATCCCTGGTTGAAAAAACTGTACGAAGGACATTCTTCCAACTGCTCGCGATTGCTGTTGAAAGAAGAGGACAAGTTGCTGTTTACTTGGTATCATGTCCAGGCTGCTGCCGTGTACGCAGCTGCACTGCAACGTCTGCATCAAATTGTCAACCGTGTAAAAGTCCAGAACTACACTCAAACTTTGAACGCTCTGAAGTCTCATCAGTGGGACCTTACAGCCGGATTTGGAAATGTCAGCTTCAGTAGTAATGGTGAGGTCAAGGGAGAGAGCAGCCAAGAACCAGTTTATGAAGTTCATAACATCATAAAATGTCATGACGAGGGATATCGCTGTTTTGAAAAGGTAAATATAGCAAACGCGGGCTCCTTGTCTTCTTACATGTGTATTATTACAATGTTAGTCAAGCAGAAAGATTCGCAATGCAGGAAAGTGTTTGTTCTTTGACTGAAGTGTAATGATACACACATTGTTGAACTTATGTTGTATAAAACCCAAGACCTGGTTATATAAGGAATAAGTAATGTAGATGTTCAATAATCTATTTGTTTTTGTTTGTACTTCATGCCATTTGACAACATTCTTTGTAAACCTGTCCTAATTATTATTGTGTTAACACTTCTACAATAGATTGGAAATTACACCGACAACATGCTGACCATCAATGAAAATCGCTCAGGGAACCTGCCCAAGGCACAGTGCGAAAAAGACTGCTTGGAAGAATGTATACCGAGAAGCTTGGGCGACTTTTCACTGGTCATTCAGGGACATTTCTACGTCGTCGCTGTTGTTCCAGTACATACCAACGACGAAAACAATGCGTTTCAATGCGGTGCGGCTAGAGGGAGTCTTGGTGCAGATTTTGTCGAGGTACGTTTGCTGGATAAACTATATAGGCTTACACTTCTCAAAATGCTGTAATATCAGAGCCGGTTTTTTTCCGACGAGTTGTTTAGAAAACTCTTAACCTAGGTGTTCTGACAAGATGTTACTTTACAAGACGGGTGCTAACGTAAATACTGGTTTGTGTATGTGTGTTTTGTGGTAGTTTTTGTATGCTTGATCGCTAGTTTTGTCCAAGTGCGTCATGTCATAAAAGTACCGGACCTAAGTCAGTATATGTGTATTATCACAGTTTGTCTGTTTATGAAGCCATCTTCTCTCACAACTTCATTCGGCACATGTTACAATTGATTTTGAAAGTAAATGACTTAAAATGAGTAAATACATCTATCATTATCGTGGGTCTTCTGTTCCTCCGAAAACGGCGTATGGCTGCCTAAATGGCGGGGTAAAAAACGGTCATACACGTAAAATTCCACTCGTGCAAAAAACACGAGTGTTCATGGGAGTTTCAGCCCATGAACGAAGAAGAAGAAGAAGAAGGAGTGGGTCTTCTTTTGTGATTTAGGATGGACTTCTATGTAATTGCAGAACCATACCTTCTTCTTCTTCTTTGTTCATGGGCTTAGACTCCCACGTTCACTCATGATTTTAGCACGAGTGGATTTTTACGTGTATGACCGTTTTTACCCCGCCATTCAGGCAGCATACGCCGATTTCGGGGGAGGCATGCTGGGTATTTTCGTGTTTCTATAACCCACCGAACTCTGACATGGATTACAGGATCTTTTTCGTGCGCACTTGGTCTTGTGCTTGCGTGTACACACGAAGGGGGTAAAGTCACTAGCAGGTCTGCACATAAGTTGACCTGGGAGATCGGAAAAAATCTCCACTCTTAACCCACCAGGCGGCAGCGACCGCAGAACCATACCAATGTTTGGATAACGTTGTCGCTCCTACAAAGAGGTAGCTTAATGAGTATCCATCGTCTAACAGCCGCCTGCATGAAATTAAAGACCAATGTGGACGGAACCTAAATTAAATTAGATGGATCTTCGCAGGCTGTTCAGTACGCGCTGGCGAGAGTGAACGAGGCAGGAAGTCCTTGGAAGAACGCAGTTAAAGAAAAGAAACTGGGTGCCATCATTCTCGATTCATGCTTCAGTGAACTGGTGATCAAGCACAAACTGCTGCGACTACATCTGGTGCGAATTTTATATGATTATTATTATTGTTATTAATTTTTTTTTAATATATATATATATTTTTTTTGGGGGGGGGGGGATTCGAATTCATTGGCATTTCTGATAAAGTGCTTGAAGGCACAGTAAGCCTCCCGTAAACCATCACAGATACTGTCAGGCTTTTACACACAGTACAGACACCCTTTCGTTTAAACACTCACCGCTTGAGAACATCCTAGGTGCCCTACGTAAAAAGCGAGCAATTTTCAAAGAATTTATTTTTGTTAACCGTCTGATCGGCAAATCAGGCGCCTCGTTTTGGCGCTAGAACTAACTTTTAAAATCTAGATAATAAATTGACAGCTTGTTACACAAACATTCTTAAATCATAAACGAATTCTTTTTTTCATCAAGACAAGATCAGTACAATTCGAAGTTTTGAAAGTTTGAAAAAAGAAATGCCCTTAAACGTGTCACGCAAACCGTCTTTCTCGCAGCAGACGACGGTGGTGCCTAGCGCCAGTTCCTCTGAACAGTCAACGTCCACCGCTCTAGTTCGTGTGAATCGCAGCCATTTGTTGCGTTTAGATTTAGAGGTACACAATAACGTGCTATTGCAGATAATTTACAGCAAGTCGAATTGAAATCACAAACTGACGACTACATTGTGAAAAAAGGAAACTTGATCACACGGGCTCGCGATGGCTAAGGGGTAAGATAAACCACGCAAAAATAAATTCTTTAAAAATTGCTCGCTCTTTACGGAGGGCACCTAGGATGTTCAAAAGCGGTGAGTGTGTAAATGAAAGGGTGTTTGTACTGTGTGTAAAAGCCTGACAGTATCTGTGATGGTTTACGGGAGGCTTACTGTGCCTTTAACGTACGTAGGCGTGAATAAATCAATACCTAATGACCAAACACCTTTCTAATTTTGAAAAAACCATAGTTGGTCCAAAATAAAATAAAGAAAAAAGAGAAGCGAGAGTGCCAATTTTACAATCTGTTTTTCACTCTCGCACATCTCATCAGGTGCGCTATTATTATTACACTGAATAATGAAACCATAGGATGCTTGCTCAACCAAAGCCTTATTTGGCATAATTATGTAGATTGGTATTTGTGGGTAATTCTGTGCAACTCTGGCGGCATTTGTGTCACTGATAATGTAATCGAAGTTTGAATTACTGCAATTCTAACTTGCGTATGAAGAGACTGCAGTTTCTCACTGACATGTACTTATATTCAATTTTGAGATGTCGCAGTTCTTACATTTTTTTATTTTTGGAAAAGTCAAGAGATAACAATTAGAAGACACAACATAAACATTCGCCACATGTTTATGTTTTTCACAGGGTGAAATTCTCACACCACACGGGCTTTGGATGAACGAGACTTACGTCAAGGAAAACGTTGTCAAAAATATCGTCGGTTACATCGGTGGTTTCTTCAGTGACATCAGCATTGCCATGTCTGAAGTTCTCACAGAACTGAACTCAGACAGAACGACACAAGCATACATCCACCTCAGTCCCACTTCTGTATCTGATGAGCTGTCCAACAGGAATCGGCACCCTTACTTTATGCGTTTGACGAAATCTGCGAACAGTGAAGCCAAAGCCATACTGGAACTATTGCAGCGCCTTTCCGCAACATACGTCCAGATCATTTATAACAACAAGGATGCGTATTCAACAGGTTTTTTAGAGGTAAGTCTGTTGCTTAAAATGTTGATGTTCTGAGAAGAGTCTGTCCGGGAGGGATGATACATTTTTGATGATGAAAGATGTGGCATTTAAAAACAGTTTTGCTTCTCAATTGCCCTGATTAGTCTGTACCATCCAGACCAACATTTACAATATTACCTTTAGATATAATCAGAAAGAAACATAAACGAAAGATTTATTTCCATTGTGTTTCTTCTTATTTCCAGCTTATCCGGGGCCATTCTTTGATATATGGAGTGTGCATTGCCAAAGAAACCGACATCCAGATTGCAGGAGAGCAACAGATCTATTACGTACGAAAGGAAATTGGAAAGAAACCATCTGCAAGAATAGTTATCGTTATTTTGCAATTGGAAGAGATTAAGAAGGTATGTCAATTAACAACGTTGTCTGATATGCATTTGTTTAAGAAAATACCTACATTAGTTTAGAGAAGTAATGATTTTATGACAATCTGTCATCGTTATTGTGTGGTGCCAAGAAGTGACATTGATTTCTCACAAGTAGACTTACACATTCGAAAAAAATCCTCACTTATCTTTGTTAACAGCAAAGTTTTCCGAAAGTAATAATAAAAAAAAGAGTTTGTGAAAAGCAGTCATCAATCTGTTACAGTGTGAAGAAGTGACTCATCGCTGTTTACAGTTCAGAGAAAATGCTTACGCTTGTCTTCAATGGTCATCAGGGCTCTCGCTGTTTAAAGAGAGGAATTGGTTTCATCAAAGACATTCATCTGCATACAATATTGCTGAAGTCCATTTGTTTTGTCATCGGTTTTACACAGTTAGCACAATTACAAGTGTAAGTCAAGAATAGTCATTGTTATCCTATTGCCCGACGGAATACCAAGGGTTTCAGTTCTATACATACTCATTCTTCGTGTTAGTGTGTTAGTAAGTAAAAAACCCACTCTTTTGATCTAAACAGGACAATAATTATCCATTCAGGGTTAGATATTTGGTTCTTGTATTTGTCTTTGTGTTTAGGCGTTAGGTAAAGTACACCTGGAGGGCGAGGCACTCGGAGCTTCCGACGATCCTCCTTGTTAAGGAAACAAATAGCTTGTTTATGTAAATGCTTCTTATTCTGTTTGGGCCCAGGAGAGTGATTCTTCATACATATAAGTTATTGTTGTTTTTTTGTATATAGAGCTCGTACTTTCCCTATGTAATTAGATCATAATGGTTTGAATTTTTGTCTCGCAGCTGGTAAGGGGCTTGGCGCAATGGGAAAGAGACGGTGGGCTTAGTCAAAAAGATAACTTCATTTTCATGGGGACGGAGGCCTGGGCTCGCAAGACTGATATCATAGAAGGCAGACCAAGACTTAAAGGATCGATCACCATTGCAGAGGAGATTGCACTCGACTCCAATTTCACAGTCTACTTCAAGAACGTTGATCCTCTTGCTTCCAACAATTTTTGGCTGCGAGACTATTGGGAGGAAAGGAGAAACTGTTCCCTTGACTTAAGCTTCAGAAAAAGGGAACGTGAGTGCAATGACAGTGACAGGGCTACCTACACCCAGGACCATTGGATCCCGTACTACATTCAGGCTGTCTATGCTTTCGCGTCTGGAGTGGGAGAGGCACTAACAAAATGCGACACAAACAAGCCTTTTTCTGATTGCACTATATTATCTTCCCGGCAAATGGTGAGACACTGAATTTGCAATTTACAACACAACACAACAACACAACACACCACTCCACACCACACCACTCCACACCACACTACATCACACCACACCACACCACACCATACCACACCACACCACACCACACCACGCAACACAACACAATACAACGCAACATAATCCAAAACAAACAAAACGATACAATACAAGAAAAAAACAAAATAGTACAATGGAGGGCAATTCAATACAATGCAATACAAATCAGTACAACCTTATTATCTGCTGTTCAAGTATGAACTGGAATTTGTCTTTAAAAAATACACGTTCTCTTGTCTTTTACCTTTGCCTTCCACAATGTGTTCTTTTGTTATTTTAATCGAAGGCGCGTTGTGTTCTGAGAAGACACTATTTTATTTTATTTTTCAAATTTCATATTAAAAATGTCATACTAAAAATGTCATGCAAAAAGCGATTCTCCTTCAGGTCGATGAAATGAAACAAGTGGAGCTGGATCTGTTTGGCAAAGGCAAGGCGAAGGTCTTTGATGATAACGGGGATGGAAAAAATTCTTACAAGTTCATGCAAGCCTTTTGGAACTCTACCGCCGGGGACATGCAGTATAGACAGGTACCAGTTAGCATTGAACAGCACCAAGGATTTATGTATTGAAAGAAAAGAAAGGAAGATATGCTATGACGGTTCTATTTATGTGGTCACGTACAATGCTCGTGAATTTGTTTTTGACTGAGAAACTGACTGATTTTGAAGAATTTTTTTTTTGTCATGGCTATTTGCTATTCCAAGTGTTTCTGGCACTTGACCTTACATCTCCTCAGGGATCGCTGCAAATCATTCCTGGTTACAGTTGAGCGTACGTTATGATTCGTTGCATGTCTTGTTTGTTCATCTTTTCGTTCTTTATGATTTATTTCTGTCGATTTAATCTTGCAAGTCATGAACACTTTTATACTGATTGTTTTGCATCTATCAGCATTCACTTAAACACCCTCACTTGTTGCAGCGTGTTTCTTGTTTTGAAATACGTATTTCTTTACTGAAGCTTACCTCAATTGTTTATTCATCAGTTCTTTGACTTTGTAAGGCGATTCGTTCAGAAAGACCAGTTTGAATTTGTAAGACGATTTAATCAAAAGAGCCAATCACAAGTCATACCAACGATAAAGCCAGCTGTAATAGGCATGCAGTAAAAACAATACTTTGCAACAGATCGGCGACTGGACGGACCATTTGTCGTTGTCCTACGATGTATCGGACCTTACAGAAGAGTTGCCAGGCAACATCGAGCCTAGGAACTACGCGACAGCCTGCCCAAACTCGGAGCAATGCGGCAAATGCCCCGTACCACCAAGGTTAGACTTTAATTGCGCTTAAAAGTAGAACTAGATACTGTATTACTGTGATTTCGCATTCATTTCTCGCATCTACAACCGCCATCTTTTGTCATTTGAGTGACGTCACAAAGGCCCACATAATGTAGCGCTTAAATTTTAGCGTGTTGCTTCAATGTCTATGTGATGGTCATGATTTAGGATGTTCTGTTCTAAATTTACCAAATGTTGACAAGCATGGTTGTCCCCATGTCAAGCCTTTTCAGCTTTCAATTTACCAAGTGTGGATAAACGTGTCGACTCCATGCCGAATTTTGTTTATCCAATTCTTAATTTCGCACGTGTTCAAAGACGTAGCAGCCTTCATGTCAGGATTTTGTTGTCTTCTTTCAGTGTTCACTTTATCAAGCGGAGACAGACATGGTAACCTCCACGTCATGCCTTTTTAATGCTCAGTAAATCAAATATAGACAAACGTTGCAAAATCCATGTCAAACCTTTTTAATTATCAGGTTATCAAACATATCGGCAATTATTGTAGACTCCACGTCCATCTTCTTAATTCTCAGTGAATCAAATATTGATTACTATTTTAGAATCCACGTCAAGCCTGTTCAATTCTCAGTTTATTATATATTCATAAACATTATAGACTTCATACCGAGCCTCTCCAAGTCACGGTTTATAAAAAAAAATATCGATACACATTGTAGACTCCACGTCAAACCTTTTTAATGTTCAATTTGTCAACTATTACTATTGACAAAATTGGGTCATCTCCACGTCAAGCTTGATGATGACAAGTCTTCTTTTACGCCCTTTTTTGTGCGATCATGTTTAGTGAAATCATTCTTGTCGTGTACTGATCGTTCACGTTATGTTGTATGTTATTTAATGTTGTAGTATGTATCACACATGAATGCCTGGTGGTTCGAGATAATAAAGTTGTCTACTCAGGCCTGAAAGTGGCGAGTATTTTACTCGCCATTGCGAGTAGAAACATGTAAACGGCGAGTAGAAATGTTAATCTACTCGCCAAATGCGAGTAAAGTTGCTGAAACAAATGGTTGGTTTGGCGAGTAAAAATACTAAAATTTACTAAAATTATGAGAAGTACTAGCCAAAGGCCAGTACACCATTTAGTGGACTTTCAACGCTGAAGTCTACTATGTCTGTGTTGCTGTTTCAGTAGCCAGAAATCCACACAAGACCAATCACAACTGCCTTTCATCCCTGCTGTGGTTACCATAGCAGTGTTGGGGCTTCTCCTTGTCATCCTCCTCATCGTAACCGTCGTAGCCGTGCGTCGTTATCGCAGCTCCATCAAGTACATTGCCGAACAATCTTCCAACCACGAGATTAGGTTTGAAAATGGTGAGTGGCAGGGAAACAGCTTTACAATGCAGCGTTTTGGTTACAAGCTTATTTCGAATGAGAGATCACTTCCTTTTCCGATTAAAAACGATTTTTTTTTGGGGGGGGGGGTGGCTGTTGGAATGAGACGTTACAAGTCCTTGACCACGCCCACTGCAAACCGTAAGTTTATATGAGTCTGGGTAATATGACCAATAACATAGTCTGTTTTATTGTAAAGCCTAGCTTGGTTGAACTGCAATGTCTGTCACGTTTCTTTGTCTTCGTAGTTGTTGATACTTGTGTTGGTGGTATTCTTCTTGTTCCTGTGCCCCTTCTCCTCCTTGCTTTGCATTTCTGCATAATTATATACTACAGATGGTCTGTCGAGCGCTTACTCTTGGACGACCGTAAATAACGCTTGCTGCTGTTGTCGCTCGTTTTGTGTAACTTCTTCTCCTGCTAATGAGTTCATGTTGGCTCATACAGAAGAGGTTCGTCAGTTTTCCCACTATCCTTAGCAACGCTTTCCTTTTGTTGTCGTTGTCTTGCTGCTTACCCATCTTCTTTATTTTGACCTCCCCCTATTTCTTCGTCCTCCTTTGTCTTAATCTCCTCCTCCTTCGTCTCCTCCTCCTCCTCCTCCTCATTACTCCGCGTGTCTCCTCACCACAGACGTCCTGTCAAGCGCCTCCTCCATGACCCCGAGCAACGCCCCAACCCTGAGCCACGTCCCAGTACAGGAGATGTACTGCAGAGGCAGCGGACCCACTGGGGTGGCCTTCCAGTCTCAGATGTACCACCACCAACGAACCGACTCTGCAGACTACGCCACAGTTGTGGAGGCTGAGAATGCGTTGGAGCGGCCCGTTCTGTGCGGAGTCAAGGCTACTGCTAACGACTACCTAACAGTCCTCGGGACACCCAAGTAAGAGACTGGTTGGCTGGCTGATTGGCTGGCTGGCTGACTGACTGGCTGGCAGGCTGACTGGTTGATTTGCACGGTATTGATGGTCTTAATGTTCGTGTTCTACGAAGTCGCATTTAGGGGCTGGCTATAGCTGGCTGGAGCGTTGAATTGAAGGGTTTAGATTTAAGTTAAGAGACTGGCTAGCGGTGAATTGTGGTTTTCTGTGCTCGGTCACTGGCACTGTTTTGAAAGTGTTCGTGCTGGTACGGTCAAGTAAGAGACTGGCACAGTGTCGCACTGTTGTGCAGGTCTATATTTTGTGTTGAGACGCCGAAGGTTTTTTGTCCGACAACAAAGTAGTAACGGGATTTGGATTCAGTAACCTACGATTTTGTTTAAAATATTTGGTTGCTTTTTCAAGTATTAGACGCTTTTGTCGTCTCACATTTGAAGGAGTAAGGATGCACGTGTTATGTGCAGTTTACTTTGTATAGCACAGTAAATATATTCGTTTATTTTATGATTTCAGGACTGAGAGAAAAATGCAGTTCGTGTAGTCTCTCGTTACCTCGCAACAGACAAGCAAGAAGATTAAAACTAAGTAATGTAGTGGAAAATAATTTCCTCAAATACTTGGTAACGGTAGAAATCCATGCTTGAATATACCCTGTTGTTTTTAGTTTAGCCTGATAAAATACCCTTTTTGTATTCACCTACAAGTATTTATTAACAATTCTGGTAGCGTTGAAAAGTTCTGTTAACCATTAACTATTTCGTTTAATGTCTAAGTTTTGTGAACTTTCCGCAGTTTTAATATACTTTTGCATCCATTTTTACGAATACGAATACGAATACGAATACTTTATTATCTCATACAGAGAAATTTCAGTGTGGTGCACATTAAAAGACAAAACAAATAATAAGACAACAGATAAAAATACCATACGAAGCATACTACACTCGCGCACGCATATGTACACTAACAGGAATAGTAACATGATTTAGTTTTCAAGACTATTCTTTTGCACTTCAGCATAATTGTATTTATTGAATTTAAAGGCACAGTAAGCCTCCCGTAAACCATCACAGATACTGTCAGGCTTTTACACACAGTACAAACACCCTTCCATTTGAACGCTCACCAAACGGGAACATCATAGCTAGGTGCCCTACGTAAAGAGCGAGCAATTTTCAAAGTATTAATTTTGCGGATTGTGTCAGAGACAATCGGACCGTGGTGCGTTTTGGCGCTAGACCTAACTTTTAAAATCTAAATAATAAATTGACAGCTTGTTACACAAACATTCTTAAATCATAAAAGAATTCTTTTTTCATCAAGACAAGATCAGTACAATTCGAAGTTTTGAAAGTTTGAAAAAAGAAAAACCCGGAAGCAGGGTCACGCAAGGTCGTGGTTCTCGTAGCAGACGACGGTTTATGCATATCGCCAGTTCCTCTGAACAGTCAAAAGCCATCGCTAGAGTTCTTGTGAACCACAGCCGTTTGTTTCGTTCATAGTCAGAGGTACTTAATAACGTGCTAATGCAGATAAGCTTACAGCGAGTCGCATTCAAATTACTAACTGACGACTACATTGTGAAAAAGGGAAACTTGATCACATGGGTTCACGATGGCTCAGGGGTAAGATGAACCACGCAAAAATAAATTCTTTGAAAACTGCTCGCTCTTTACGGAGGGCACCTAGGATGTTCTCAAGCGGTGAGTGTTTAAATGAAAGGGTGTTTGTACTGTGTGTAAAAGCCTGACAGTATCTGTGATGGTTTACGGGAGGCTTACTGTGCCTTTAAGTAAAAGATATCAAGAACTTTTACGGCTGGTGCAATCCTAGACAAATACCCATAAGTATTTCTAAGTATACATTTTGCACATGTTTTCACATTTTGTATGGATGTTCTTACATCTACGCAGAATTACGTATGGATATTTGGAACAAGCATTTAGTTTTGGTCGGGTTTGAATTCTTTCATTAACTCATGATTGTTCAAGTCTTGCGTTAAAACAGAACACGCGATTTATTTTTGTTCTTGTGTTTTTCAATTCCTACAATTTTCAATTGAAACAGCTTGAATTCGCACACATATAATTTAACAAAATAACATATAATAGCATGTGTTGCAAGACACGTAGCAATCAGAGAGACGTCAACATTATTATGACAATCGGAAGAAGGACAATAAAGGAAAACAGAAAAGAACAAGAAAAAGAGGTAGATGATTCACAGTGTGTGCATACAAAATCAACTATTGAAGTGCATTACGAGTGAATCATACTTACATTTTTCCTGCTATCCTTTTCAGACTGGGGCTTTTTGTGTCATTCTTGTCGTTACGTAATTTCTAACACTCGTAGGCTAGGCTTATATCGATGTAGTTTCACTTTGAGATTATTTTCCTTTCATCATTATATCTTCTTTTTCTTTTGTTTACCTACTTTACAATGAAACTAGTAATACATGTATTTGTATTTGCCTGGACATAAGACGCTTCTGGATACAATTCTGTGTGTAATCTTGATGAATCTCAAAAACTCCTTTTTTTGACCACTTTACAATGACACTGGCAATATCGGTTGTTAAATTTGCTTTGGCATGACGCTTTCCTGTGTATTCATTTAATGTTAAAACAGTTTTTGTTTGCCTTATATGAAAATCACGCGCTCAATTGTATAGTTCTTTGTGCATTCTTGTGAATTACTGGAGAATCTCAGATACGTGATATTACCTGACAAATTTGCACTGCATGGCAGCGTATGAACGCAGAACTCCAGCGGAGACCTCTTTTACTTCCAACACGCAGCTTTATTCTTTAACTTAATATATATATATATATATATATATATATATATATATATATATATATATATATCCCATGACCTCCCTTCTTTGTCTCTGTTACTTCAGTATGGGTATATATGTTGTATTTTTATAGCTCAATAAATACATCATGGACTCAAAAAAATATATGATAGTGCAGATTCCGATTTGGGCGAAGAACTACTTTGCTCCCGACCTTTGACCTCGCGCCGAACAATGTGACACATTTGTATGAAGTTCCAAAATCGTATTGCACGGCTCAGAAAACCATATCAGTTGCACGCAAAAATGAATCTCAGAACTGATCTGATGTATGAGATGCAATAAGCAAACGTTTCTTTCATTATGAAAGCAATGCAGGTGGGAAAAAACGAACATTCAACTTACAAGATAACCAGATGCTAGCGAACCAAAACAAAAACACGAGTACCCTCCCCTTGCTTCGTTAGCAGACGACTTTTGAGAATCTGTCAGACCGTCCTTACCTGGCACGGTTGGGCTTCGCTATCATCAGCTGTTTCACGTGTTTTGCGAGCAAGTCTACTCTTTTGCCTGGCTCTGCAGTAAGTCCACATTGGCGATGAAGGTGTCTAAGAACTTAACATGTGTGTATTTTTCCGTAATCCAGTCATATTCTTTCAAAATGCAATCAAGCGGCGGTGACAGACTTGGGTCCTGTTTTCCTCGCACCCATACCAGTTTAGGTTCAAGCAAACACACTCGCAAAACATGTAGATACATTTCAAATAGGGAGCAAATGGTTAAATCTACATATATATGTGTTCCCTAAAATTTGCTTCTCTGTCAATAAGACTAATTGTATAATAATGCGTTCGAAAAAAACAACGTGGAATCGATTCTGAATCGAGTCGAGTAAGCCAAATGGGGGCCAAACCGGTTTCCCCGTTCCGCCGACCTGAAACGCAAAAGAATTGTGCGCTTCAACTAAATGGATTTCTATACGACTTCATTACTTTCTTGCAACTTATGAACCTTTACTTAAAGCTTTTAAACGGTCTGAAAGTAGTGTTACCGCGTACTTATAGATGCACTCATTCGTTTTATTTTTTCAGCGACGGTCACTTAGTTTAAGGTTGCAAAAAGGCCAAGTCTCGCTGAAAACACTGTTTCACGCTCCACAGATCGCAACAGTGCCGCTAGTAGTCTACACTTTGTGTTTGATGGTAGAATGGGATATACAGATTACAACACTCGTGGTTTTTTATATGGCTTGTATTTCAGTCAAGACCCAGCGGGAATATCAATCGAGAGCCACTCGCCAAAGGCTCGTGTCTCCCGATGATATTCATCCGCTGGGTCTTGACTGAAATACAAGCCATATAAAAAACCACTCGTGTTGTAACCTATACATATATAAATATATATATATATATATATATGCGTGTGTGCGTGTGTGTGTGCGTGCGTGCGTGCGTGCGAGTATGTGTGTGTGTGTATGTGTGTGTGTGTGTGTGTGTGTGTGTGTGTGTGTGTGTGTGTGTGTGTGTGTGTGTTTATTTTAAACAATCGTTAGATATGTATCATGTATCCGTATGACTTGTTTTTACTGGTTGTCGCTTCACGCCATTGTTGTTCAGAACTCGTTGAACAATAGTGTGCTTGTCGTGGCCTCTTGTAGTCTCCCCTATGTCTCCTTACGGTTATGGCATCGTAACGTCTATAACAATGGCTGCATTTCTTCACTCATCTATCGTTGTTGGGTTTTAAAGGTACATTCCTTCGCGAGGAAGTGATCATAATTACCTCCAAATACGTGTTCAGGGATAAAGGCACCCTTTATCTTCAATAAAACACATAACAAAATTCAACAGCCTTGCTGCTTCCTGTGCACAATGGGGGAGGAGGGGGGGGGGCTATAGGAATTTAATGTATAAATTGACACCTATGTCAATTTACTGAATCAAATTAATTCAGCATACACAAAACCAAAATCCCACTGTGCTTAGAATATGCCACGACGCTATTGAGTTTTGGTATAAGTTCAAGTAGAAGGATGTTCTTTATTCCATATGAAAGCACAGACTGTGTCGGTGGACACGGTGGTGTACGCGTGAAGGACGGTACAGTGGTACCTCTCTCTTAAGACCTGAACCGGCTGTGAGAAATTTAAGTGTTATAGAGTCTTAAAATTGGGGTAAATTTATTGAGACTGTGAAGACGACGTCTGACTGCATGAGGTCTTATGGGAGAGGGAGTCTAATAATAGAGGGTATTAAAAAAGAGGCGTCAATGCACCTTTAATCTTTTGCTGAATGGCTTGCATGCCGCTTGACTTGTACTGGTTATACCTTGTACAGTGGAACCCCCCGTTAACGACCTCCAACAATCTGGGAAAATCAGGTGTTAAAAAGGAGGGAGTCTTAAAATGGGGGTACATTATCTGAGGATATGCATAGGAAATTCAAAAAACTAAGGTCTTAAAAGGGAGGAAGTCTTACATTGGGGGTCTTAAAAGGGGGGTTCTACTGTATTGGCTTCGTTGTTGTGAGTCATTTCTGACTTTCAGTCACTTAGTGGCAGCAAACTTATATATGATGATGTATATATGTGATATTACTTTCATGTCCATTACTCTACCTCGCTTATGATTCATATCAGTGAATGTGCTCCTTGACCCCTTCCCCTCTGACACATTGAAAACACGAAAAAGACAAAATGCGATACGATAAGATACGATACGATACGATACGATACGATACGATACATAGAGAATACTACATGGCTTGCTGTGTCGTACCAGATTTACACGAGTTGTTTTTTTAAATGTTGAACTGCGAGCGAAAGCGAGCTGTTCACTATTTGAAAAAGCAACGAGTGTAAATCTGGTACGACACAGCAAGCCATGTAGTATTCTGTTTATCCTACATACTGTACTTACGTGTATTTTACTGAAAATGTCTTGCAGACGAGGCAGCTAAATTGAAGACGCTTGTTTTGGAACCTCGATCTCTTCTAAAGCCTCGTGCAATCTATTACGTCTAGGCAAAGAAACGTCACTCTGAAAGTGTGGCGTGACGTCAGTGTTAGTTCTAAAGATTCATCGAGGGTAATTAGCGAGCGCAATTTTTGTTTCTATAATGACGTTTGTCTCGGTGACTTTGGCATCATAAGCAGTGGAAAAACAGGTCTCTGCCAGACTTGCTTGACATGAACTCATTTACATGATATACACACGTGTGATTTGAACGATTATTATCTCACGGGTGTCTCTCTCACGTATGTAGGATAAGATACGATACGATACGATACGATACGATACGATACGATACGATACGATACGATACGATACGATACGATACGATACGATACGAGAAGAGAAGAGAAGAGAAGAGAAGAGAAGAGAAGAGAAGAGAAGAGAAGAGAAGTTTCCATAAGATAAGAGGAGATACGATCAGAAGATATCAAATACGAAAACTTTATTGTTCACGTTCACATAAGGATGGAAAATTGATTATTAATAGCTTGCATCACATCACAACACGCGAGGAATAAAGACACAATCTACGTCTGCGGATGCTCGAGGACTGAGTAGGAATGATAACGAAAACCCTTATGTACAGAGGTCTATATTTGATTGTTTAATGTCAACCCACTGTTTTATAGTCCCTCCACGTCACCTACCCTACCTAAACTGGGTTTTACACCGAGTTTACTACTCAATGAGCGTGTTTCTCTGTTCTGGCATGAAGACTGAAAGGGGATATCGAAAATTGCATGGGTCGGATTGATTGACATTGAGACGTGTGAGATTTCAACGAATCCGACCCTGTGCTTGGTTCCCACCCAGTAGGTCAATTTTTCGTGCATACCACTCCTGGTCCCCATCCACTTTTCTACAGAAGTTTTGCAATGTACACAGTGCCTTTTTGTTTTCGACTTTCACTATTATGATGTTTGATTTTCGAAATAAAAAAATGACTGGAGTCTTGCAGCGTGTGTGCCTTCTTTGTGTTATTTCCTAAGCTCAAAAACCACCACTGCCTCATACACAAAACAACAGCAACAGCAGCAACAACAACAACAACAACAACAGCAGCAGCAGCAGCAGCAGCAGCAGAAGCAGCAGTTGCAGCAACCAAATCGATTAAATCAACAGAAGTTGCCTCCAAGTTTTAATTACAAATATTGACATTTGTCGACGATTTTGTCACCATTCACACGAACAATTCACGATCGACAACCACATTTTTGTAATCTTGTTAGTTCCACATTATATCTCTATCTTCTGTCTAAACTTTACTTACATCACGGGGGATAACCGGTCAAATGCCGAACAGAAGCCGAATGCCGCTCATGACACGTGTGAAGGCAAGTTTTGTCTGTTTTCTAGGTATTGTTTGATTTATGTCGGGATTTAAGGTAAGCTACTGATTCAGCGATGACTAAATTTGTTTCTCGATGCATAAAAAGTCAGGGAGCGATTGATATTTGCCCGTAAATATCCTTCAAAGCTGAAAATGTCCGCGATCGAGCACCGGAAATGGCTGTTCGATGGGTTTTGCAAGTAGAAATGTGCTTTATTTCACCAAATCAGCTCGTATTTGGTGTGGGTACGGGATTCTAGAGGACGAAGGAGTCATAAGAGGTGCAAAGAAGTGCTATTTGGGAGTAGAATAAATCTTCCGAGACAGTAGACAAGAGAAGGTCATATTTGAGAGAGGAGCGCGTAGGCCGATTGTCTTTCCGACAAGCGAATGATACAGCAGATTAATCATTCGTTTTGACCAGAAACCTAGTCTCTAGTTTTTATGAATGAGTTTTTTAATTAAAACAATCACGAGAACTCTCTCGCTTAGCCTAATGGCTGTTCGATGGGTTTCGCAAGTAGAAATGTGCTTTATTTCACCAAATCAGCTCGTATTTGACATCGGTTTGGTATATATATATATATTTTCTAATCCTACCGCGAACTGGATAGCAGACGCGGCACGACTGTTGCACCACACTTTGAAGGGGATATAGCTCAGTTGGTAGCGCGCTGGATTTGTATTCAGTTGGCCGCTGTCAGCGTGAGTTCGATCCCAGGTTCGGCGGAAATTTATTTCAGAGTCAAATTTGTGTGCAGACTCTCTTCGGTGTCCGAACTCCCCCCCCCCCCCCCCCCCCCCCCCGTGTACTCTACATTGGGTGTGCACGTTAAAGATCCCACGATTGACAAAAGGGTCTTTCCTGGCAAAAATTGCTTAGGCACAGTTAATAATTGTCTACCTATACCCGTGTGACTTGGAATAATAGGCCGTGAAAGGTAAATATGCGCCGAAATGGCTGCAATTACTGGCCGTATAAAATTTCATCTCACACGGCATCACTGCAGAGCGCCTAGAACTGTACCCACGGAATATGCGCGATATAAGCCTCATTGATTGATTGATTGAAGTAATCCCACACTTTGAAGTAAATTACTTCAAAGTGTGGGGATGTGCCCCACACTTTGAAGTAAACCCATTTTTTACTTCAAAGTGTGGGGGGATCTTCCCACACTTTGAAGTAAACTCAGTTTTTACTTCAAAGTGTGGGGGGATCTTCCCACACTTTGAAGTAACTTACTTCAAAGCGTGGGACTTTTGCATCGCCTGTTTGAGCCTGATGATTTTGTCAAAAAAAATGGCAAAGTCTTTTGGATGAGTGAACAGAAAAAGTGAGCGAGCCAAGAAACATAGGGATGTTTGTTATCAGGCTTTAAAGGCATATGTACTCGATGACTATACACGCTAATTGCTTTACCAACAGCTGGAGACATGCTAAATTAAGTTCCCTGCAAAATATTGTGGTCTAGGACCCCTTCAATGTTGAGATATGTTAATTTTCATTTTGATCTGGATCGTCCTATTTATAGATTTGGCAACACATGTAACGTTGATGCAAGGGAGCTAACACCGCGGCTTTGTTGACATCCTCACTTTTTCAGAGGCTAGAACAAGCTGTAATGCATGTATTATGGTCCGCGCATGGTGACATATCGTCATTATATGGTCTTATGGTGCGTTTGACATCGATTATGGGCAAACTACACTTTGTAAACACGGGAGCGCGTACATATGCCTTTAAGCAATGTCCCATTGTTGAGTATGACGAAAACTCGTGGTGACGATTTTAAAACATGTTGGGTCACGCATGGTCCAACCTTACATGGTCCAACCTTACATGGTCCAACCTTACATGGTCCAACCTTACATGGTCCAATCTTACATGGTCCAATCTTACATGGTCCAACCTTACATGGTCCAATCGTGCATGGTCCAATCTTACATGGTCCAATCTTACATGGTCCAACCTTACATGGTCCAATCTTACATGGTCCAACCTTGCATGGTCCAACCTTGCATGGTCCAATCTTACATGGTCCAATCTTACATGGTCCAACCTTACATGGTCCAATCTTACATGGTCCAACCTTGCATGGTCCAACCTTGCATGGTCCAACCTTACATGGACAAGCTTACATGGTCCAACCTTACATGGTCTAACCTTACCATGTCCAGCCTTACATGGTCCAATCTTACATGGTCCAACCTTACATGGTCCAATCTTACATGGTCCAATATTACATGGTCCAACCTTACATGGTCCAACCTTACATGGTGCAACCTTACATGGTCCAACCTTACATGGTCCAATCTTACATGGTCCAATCTTACATGGTCCAATCTTACATGGTCCAATAATATATATGGACCATGTAAGATTGGACCATGTAAGGTTGGACCATGTAATGTTGGACCATGTAAGGTTGGACCATGTAAGATTGGACCATGCGTGACCCAACATGTTTTAAAATCGTCACCACGAGTTTTCGTCACACTCAACAATGGGACATTGCTTAAAGCCTGATAACAAACATCACTATGTTTCTTGGCTCGCTCACTTTTTCTGTTCACTCATCCAAAAGACTGCCATTTTTTGGACAAAATCATCAGGCTCAAACAGGCAATGCAAAAGTCCCACGCTTTGAAGTAAGTTACTTCAAAGTGTGGGAAGATCCCCCCACACTTTGAAGTAAAAACTGAGTTTACTTCAACGTGTGGGAAGATCCCCCCACACTTTGAAGTAAAAAATGGGTTTACTTCAAAGTGTGGGGCACATCCCCACACTTTGAAGTAATTTACTTCAAAGTGTGGGATTACTTCAAAGTGTGGTGCAACAGTCGTGCCGCGTCTGCTATCCAGTTCGCGGTAGGATTAGAAAAAATATATATATATACCAAACCGATGTCAAATTTATACGAGCTGATTTGGTGAAATAAAGCACATTTCTACTTGCGAAACCCATCGAACAACCATTAGGCTAAGCGAGAGAGTTCTCGTGATTGTTTTAATTAAAAAACTCATTCATAAAAACTAGAGACTAGGTTTCTGGTCAAAACGAATGATTAATCTGCTGTATCAT
Organism: Littorina saxatilis; assembly: GCF_037325665.1. Taxonomy (NCBI): domain Eukaryota; kingdom Metazoa; phylum Mollusca; class Gastropoda; order Littorinimorpha; family Littorinidae; genus Littorina; species Littorina saxatilis. The sequence continues at coordinate 106,842,337 of NC_090245.1, forward strand.
TCGCTTGTCGGAAAGACAATCGGCCTACGCGCTCCTCTCTCAAATATGACCTTCTCTTGTCTACTGTCTCGGAAGATTTATTCTACTCCCAAATAGCACTTCTTTGCACCTCTTATGACTCCTTCGTCCTCTAGAATCCCGTACCCATACCAAATACGAGCTGATTTGGTGAAATAAAGCACATTTCTACTTGCAAAACCCATCGAACAGCCATTTCCGGTGCTCGATCGCGGACATTTTCAGCTTTGAAGGATATTTACGGGCAAATATCAATCGCTCCCTGACTTTTTATGCATCGAGAAACAAATTTAGTCATCGCTGAATCAGTAGCTTACCTTAAATCCCGACATAAATCAAACAATACCTAGAAAACAGACAAAACTTGCCTTCACACGTGTCATGAGCGGCATTCGGCTTCTTTTCGGCATTTGACCGGTTATCCCCCGTGTTACATGCTTTAGTCAAACGCACGTGGCTTTTTTGGATTTTTTGGGGGTGTAAACTGATACGCGGAACTACAAGCTTTTTGACACATGATCCAAGGGAGCGAACCCAAACAATTTTTATCAGGTGACTAGTTAGTTCCCTTGAGGTTGTGCAAGCGCAAATTCGCAGACCGTGCACAAGTCGACGGTCTATTCTGGTAAGCGGTCTGCTATTCTCGGAGTGTGCCTTCCGTATGAGCACGAACCGTGAAACTATAGGGCAGTATTGATGAGTAAAAGAGTCGAGGAGCTCTAGATTTCATTAGTTTTGGCACGCTTGGATGGGCTTTGTCAGTGATGGCAGATTATACGACTAGCCGGCTGACTTGATTGTATCGAAAGAGTGAAATTTTGGTTTGAAAGATCACACTCTGGAAGAAGAATTACTCTGCTAGTTACAGCTAGTGCCTGGCGCTAGGAACGGATTGGGGAACCGTATAAACTTGCACACAAAGATCAGTTAGTTCCGTCAAGCAATCACAGTCACATGAACGTGTGCTCGCGCGCGCGCGGCGAACAAACACACACACACACACACACAAACACACATACACGCACGCACGCACGCACGCACGCACGCACACGCGGCACACATACACGCACACACACACAGTCTCCCGTGACACATTCACGTCTTCTCTCTCACTCACATAACAATTAATGGCTATTAGATATTGCATCAACAACAACAACAAAACAAAACACAACAACAACAACAACAACAACAACAACAACAACAACAGAAGAAGAAGAACAACTATTGGTTTTAGATTTTTTGGTACTAGGTTGCCAGTAAAGATTAAACAAGTCGCGTAAGGCGAAATTACTACATTTGTCATTTAGTCAAGCTGTCGAACTCACAGAATAAAACTGAACGCACTGCATTTTTTCACCAAGACCGCATACTCGTAGTTTCGTCAGTCCACCGCTCGTGGCAAAGGCAGTGAAATCGACAAGCCAGAATAGTGCGGTAATGGTCGCGCTGATCGGGATAGCACGCTTTTCTGTACCTATCTTCGTTTTAACTTTCTGAGCGTGTTTTTAATCCAAACATATCATATCTATATGTTTTTGGAATCAGGAACCAACAAGAAATAAGATGAAATTGTTTTTAAATCGATGTCGGACATTTTATTTTAATCATAATTTTTATGTTTTTAATTTTCAGAGCTTGTTTTTAATCCGAATATAACATATTTATATGTTTTTGGAATTAGAAAATGATGAAGAATAAGATGAACGTAATTGTGGATCATTTTGAAATTTTTTATTTTTTTATTTACAATTTTCAGATTTTTAATGACCAAAGTCATTAATTATTTTTTAAGCCTCCAAGCTGAAATGCAATACCAAAGTCCGGCCTTCGTCGAAGATTGCTTGGCCAAAATATCAATCAATTTGATTGAAAAATGAGGGTGTGACAGTGCCGCCTCAACTTTTACAAAAAGCCGGATATGACGTCATCAAAGACATTTATCCAAAAAAAGAAAAAAACGTCTGGGGATATCATACCCAGAAACTCTCATGTAAAATTTCATAAAGATCGGTCCAGTAGTTTACTCTGAATCGCTCTACACACAACACACACACACACACACACATACACCACGACCCTCGTCTCGATTCCCCCCTCTACGTAAAAAGTATGGAAAACAGCCCAGTCTTAAGAAAGGCATATTGCTGAATGCAGAACATCCAGACTGAAACCCCAGGTGCATAACTTCCGTTAATAAGTTAATTCCCTTTTAAACCTAGGCACCGTCGTAACAATAACTTCGTAAGTAAAAAAACTAAATAATTCTGTACTCACCAATAATACAAGGACAGCACAATACAGTATCAAATGTTCGCTTATGGAAGCTTTTTTCAGGACAAACACAAAGCTGGGAAACAACAAGCAAAAGCATAACTTCGTATTGAAATTCAAATTTTATTTCAAGCTTATAACCACCAGCCGATCTGTTCACATTTTGACATGACAACGTTGAAATTAAAACTGAGCAGCTAGCGATTTCACCACGTTTTAGGTCACAGTGGGCTTTTACAAAAAATCACTGCAAATGGGTTTCAACGCACAACTGCAAGAAAAGAGGAATACTACAGTACCAGGAACAGCGGTACAAGGTCAGGAAATGCAGACCACAAAGTCTTTGATCTGGTACAATGGTACTCTACGTTCCTCGCATTCCTCTTACCGCTGGCGTGAAAAAGCCACAAATTATTTGCATAGCCGCGCGTGCGTTGCATTCTAGCTGCACGTGCTTTTGATTTCTGTGTCGTGTGTCAGTGTTCGGATTCTGCCGCTGAGAGTGTTGGTTTGGGTGTGGTAGGCTAAGGGGCTCCCCTCACCTATGTAACTTCAGCAGGACCGACGACGCACTACAGCTTATCCCAGCCCGCTACACGTTGCATGAAAGGAAAACAGGCCAAGTACTCGTCATAATCCCTATCGCGGCATAAAATAATAGGCAGTGCGTCGTCTGTGCCGCTGAAACTGCGCAGGTATATTCTGCCCATAAGGTAAAAGGGCAAAGGGGTGCCACTGTGCACTAGACATTGCGTAATTTATATATAAGTATGACGAGACGTCACTGTTATGGGTCAGTGCTTCACTCCTGGGTGCAGCTGAAAGGATGAGACTTCCTAAACCTCACTGTATTTCATTAACTGGTTTTCTTCGTCGATTTTATCATTGGACAGCGGAAACGAAAAATGTTCATTCAACTGAGTTAATGCTCAAAATTGCTTTAAACAAATAAAATAAAAACGACGACGACGACCAACACTACAAAGACGAAAAAAAAAGAAGAAGAAGAAGGCACTTGGGTTTCCAAAATTTGACTTTCACTGCGAAACTGAGATGGTGGCTAAAGCTTGGTGTTTCAGAGAAACTTGTAAAACGGAGAGACAGAGAGAGAGAGAGAGAGAGAGAGAGAGAGAGAGAGAGAGAGAGAGAGAGAGAGAGAGAGGGAGAGGGAGAGAGAGAGAGAACTCAGAAATGGTTTACTGTGAAGCCATCGGCCCGTACACAGATTGTGTGTGTGTGGGGGGGGGGGGGGGGGGGGGGGGGATCGAAACGATTGCGATATGTACATTGGATAATATCATGGATAACCATGTTATTTCTTCAGTCCAACACTTGGTCTGTTGACAGTTTGTATTTCCGCGGTTGTTATCACGCGCGAATCGAATGCGACTTGGTAAACAGTCTTAGTATCTGTATGCCCATCAATACGCAGAGTGAGAGTGAGAGAGAGAGAGAGAGAGAGAGAGAGAGAGAGAGAGAGAGAGAGAGAGAGAGAGAGAGAGAGAGAGAGAGAGAGAGAGAGAGAGAGAGAGAGAGAGAGAGAGAGAGAGAGAGAATGTGGCAGAACAGCTTTGTGTCTAGTCAATCTGTGGCACTGACTTTAATTGAAGTAAATGAACTGCGTCTTGACTGAGACCACCTACTGCGAGAACACCAGTAATAATGATACACAACTGCTACTGATTTCTCAACATGAACAGAAAGAAAGAAAAAGTTGCAGATCTAGATATGCAGCTGCCTCCATTGGCCGGAGAACAACGTGACGCCAAGCCAGTGACACTGACAGTAATGACGCAAACAGGCCTGTCTTGTTGGGGTTATGTGCACGAGACTGTGCCCAACTTGGTTGGAACCAAGCGCTGGGTCGGATTGGTTAACATTGAGATTTGTTTGACATTTTAACCAATCCGACCTCGTGCTTGGGTTTCAGCCAGTTGGGCACTTTCTCGTGCATACCCTCATACCCCATAATCGGTATAGTTTTCCCCCTCCGTTCCCTTTTTATTACCGTACAACCAAGAAGAGAAAGAATTAAAAGTAACGAGAAAACAATGACAGAAAAAACCAAATAGGATTCAAACATGAATACGAAACGACAGGTTGTTTATTTTCACATCAAAGCATTGCACAAACAATCGTAAGCTGGAATGCCAGCTAGTGTTAAACAATCTCTCAATTTACAATTTTTTTTACAGCCTTTTTTTTAATTTTTTTTACAAAATCTCTATCGTCAAGGATGGTTTTTTTTCTCTGTTCACGTATAGCAACTTCGTATGCGTTTTTATCTGGGGAAGATTATATTTTCAGTCCTGACATTAATTGCACTGAAAGGCCCAAGCACAGATGGGATTCTAGTGGATAATTGGTACGATTTTCTCCTGGTGCAGTTACGTCAAAGAAAAATGCTGCTGGCTTGGCAATATTGATGCCGTCTGCTTCCTATTGCGTGCTCATCTTGCTTATCTCCCTTGCTTTGGAGCGGCAGCATCCTTCGCAACATTCCAAGTGATTTTCGACTTGAAAGAAAGACATTCATTTGGACGCTCCCGGCAATTGTCTGGTAATTAGCAGAGATAAGGAAAAGAAGATTTGAGGAGACCTACGCAACTCTTTGAGCAGAACGGAAATGGGGGTTTTAGGTCAACACCCACATCCACTTTTTTGGCAGAGAATTTTTTATTTTGCCAGCTAGGCATTTTGCCCTCTCGTGCCAGCTTTGACAGTCAGGCTTTGAAGTGAATCAGAAAAGATTACTCTGAGTTAGACAGGGTTTTAGTATGGCACGTTTTGTAACAATCAAAGCATAATGTGTAAGGGAACCGTTGACGCATGAAATATGATTTCACCGCGGAAAAGAGGAAGTTAGTGAAGTGAAGTGTGGCGTTCCGCTCTGCCTTTGGCCAAGTTTGTTTGTTTGTTTGCTTAACGCCCAGCCGACCACGAAGGGCCATATCAGGGCGGTGCTGCTTTGACATATAACGTGCGCCACACACAAGACAGAAGTCGCAGCACAGGCTTCATGTCTCACCCAGTCACATTATTCTGACACCGGACCAACCAGTCCTAGCACTAACCCCATAATGCCAGACGCCAGGCGGAGCAGCCACTAGATTGCCAATTTTAAAGTCTTAGGTATGACCCGGCCGGGGTTCGAACCCACGACCTCCCGATCACGGGACGGACGCCTTACCACTAGGCCAACCGTGCCGGTTTTGGCCAAGTCGAGCGGCTCATATTTTTACATTTAGCCAAGTTTTGAGTTTTGTTTTATTTAAAAAAAGAGTGAGCTTTCTTTGTACCCAGGCAAGGCTCTACAATCAGTATGAAGCGAGGTAATTCGATGAAGAACGAATGAAAAACCTAAAGTATTATTGTCTAAATGTGGAGCATATTGTACAATCTCCGATCATTATTGTCTTTTTCTCCATCCTAGATCCTTCCAGTCGCATATTTACACCCCCGGTATAGGGGTGTGTTTAGGTTTCGGTCGATGTGTTTGTTTTGTTTGTTTGTGTGTTTGTGTTCGCATATAGATCTCAAGAATGAACGGACCGATCGTCACCAAACTTGGTGAACAGGTTCTATACATTCCTGAGACGGTCCTTACAAAATTTGGGACCAGTCAAACACACGGTTAGGGAGTTATTGGTGGATTAAATTTATACAAGGATTATAGAGGGAAAATATTAATGGTCAAAGGGAAATAACCATTCTCACTCAGTCACTGCCACCAACTGAGAAGGTTATTTCCCTTTCACGGGGGTGTTTTTCCTACCTCGGAGGAATTTCTTGTTTTATTTACTTCTCTGCAAGATTTTGAGGCGATTTTAAATCGACCAAACGGGAAAGCGTAGAAGCACAAAATAGTGTATGTTAACAAATTAAGCACGTTTATTTATTTATTTATTTAAAAAAAAAATATTGTCCATTAAAATATTACATAAAAATGGAAATTTTTCTTCGGCACACCCTGCCTGCCTGTAAACGATTATAACAACAATTGTATAGGACGACACACATAAAACATAAAACATAAAAGGGATACAATCAAATATGATATTGCACTATTCTTCAACCCCTTCAATATTACGGGAACTTCATGTGCATGTTGAGGGGCGTTGATAACGTTAGTTACTAAGTTGAATCATTATTTTGTTGCATTTGTCCCCCCACCCCCCCCCCCCCCCACCCCCCATATTTAGTTCATACGACGAAAACTGGGGAGTGCTGAATCGGAAACGGCGTACCGGGAAGTGACCGTCATGAAAGGGGATGGTAGGTGACCTTGAATTTGTCCCATGAACAGATTGTTCTGTCCCAATAGCAGATGGAACCCCACAGATGTTTGTCCTTCAGGACATCGACCTCGTCAGATGTCCCAGTGACAGGTTCCAGCTGAAAAACTCGGTACAGGGGAATCCCCCTTTTAAGACCAAGAAAAAAGGCTAACAGAAAATCAGGTCTTCTAAAGGAGGGAGTTTTAACAAGGAGGTAAATTTACTGAGGTTATGTACAGAAAATTTGAAAAAGCGAGGTCTTAAACTAGAGGGAGTCTCAAATAAGGCGGGTCTTAAGTGGAGGGTTGCACTGTACACCTGTCAGATGGTGTCATGGTCTGAAGTGAAGTGCCTTGGACTCTGTGGTGTTTTCTTTTACCTCGGTCGCTGTCCCAGAAGTCGCTACCTCTCAAGGACTTGGTACACCTGTCAAAAGGTATCATGGTCTGAACTGAAGCGCCTTGGACTCTGTGGTGTTTTCCCTGTCCTCGATCGCTGTCCCCCGTCACCAGAAGTCGCTACAGCTCAAAGACTCCAATGGTATAATGATGGTCTGTTCTCCACAGGATGTCCTGTTTGCCCCGTCTTCATCTGTTGTTCCCCCGTCACCATAGCTCGCTACAGCTCAAGGACTCGGTACACCAGTCAAATGGTACATGTATCATGATGGTCTGTTCTCCACAGGATGTCGTGTTTGCCCTGTCTTCATCTGTTGTTCCCCCGTCACCATACGTCGCTACAGCTCAAGGACTCGGTACACCAGTCAAATGGTACATGTATCATGATGGTCTGTTCTCCACAGGATGTCGTGTTTGCCCTGTCTTCATGCGCTGTTCCCCGTCATCAGGACTGAGGGGCACGAAGCGAAAGTGGATACCACATAACCAGGTGAGAACAAATCGCGGGGTCTGATTCGTAAAAATCACAACAAATCCCAATTTCAACCAATCCAAACACGCGGCTGGCTCCAAACCAGTTGGTAACTTTCTCGCGAACTTTTCGGCCCTAAAGACGCTACAGCCCAAGGACTCGGTACACCAGTCAAATGGTATCATGATATGTACTCAAGGGCCCACAGGACGTCGTGTTAGCCTCGTCTTCAGCCGATGTTCTCCCGTCGATGTTCTCCCGTCATCTCAAGTCGCCACACTGACGCTCACCTTTCGTTGGTGTCTTGACCAAGCGTTATCGGACACCATGCCTACTCGCTCCTGTACGGCTGAAACTGACATGTTCACGCTGTTCTTGAATCCAAACCCGTCTGCTGGTCTGGCCGAAAAAAGGTACGTACTATATGATCTTTAAACTCCAACAGTCAGAAGTCACAAGTGAAAATGAATAGTTGAGGTATAGCTGAAAGAGCTACCCCAGCAAAATAACATGTATTGAAGACAATTTCCAATTGTCAGTGATCCGTACGTAAAATGCATACATGCTGGAAAACAAGGAAAGAGAAGAGAAAGAGATTTGATTCTTGTTGCTTGTTGGGTCCAGCGGACCATATAGGCCAAATCAGGACCCCAGAAAAGAAAGAGAACAAACAAGCAAACAGACTTGTAAACAAACAAGAACTATAAAAACAACAAGAACATCACCACCACCATTCTAACAAGAACAACAGGAACAACAAGAACAAGAACAAGAACAACATCACCACCACCAACACCACCCCCACCACCACCACCAACACCAACAACAATTACAACAACAACAACAACAACACAAATTAAGTATATCTTGCCCCCAGTAAAAATACCTTCGTCCTCTTTTCAAATGTTAGTAACAGCTGGGCTATTTAGGGACATGCGACGAACACCTTTTCAAAAAGTCAGCGTCTTTCGCCGAAAGGACTTGTGATTGACAGATTCAGTCTCGGTTAACCTCATTCTAACACGAGTCAAGAACGAGGCTGCGCGGGGAAACATGGTTGCCTCAGACCTCTCTGGCGCCTTGCGACAACACTTGAGATTGGAGAGAACACACAACAATTTTGGTAATTGGGAGTGGAGATGGAAAGGCCGGGACAGGAAGCAAGTGGGGGTACATTTCTCAACAGATGCGACTGACCGCTTTAACAAAGACCAGAGTTGTGTTCATCTGCGGTGTCCACGAAGGCTGGGTTTATCGTATTCGCTGGGGACAGTATAATCATTGAACGAAAGCAGGAAAGCAAGAAAGAAGGAAAGAAAAAAAGAAGGAAAAAGAAAGAAAGAAAGAATAATTTTGACACTTAAACGAAACGAATTGCAAAAGCAGAATCATTGCACGTCCCACAAAACGTCACAAGCAGAGTTCAGTTGTCGCTATAGAAGCTGTCCAAAGATTTCAAATAGGATCGAAAGCTTCTGTGTCCCACGTCATATCCGGCTTTTTGTAAAAGTAGAGGCGGCACTGTCACACCCTCATTTTTCAATCAAATTGATTGAAATTTTGGCCAAGCAATTTTCGACAAAGGCCGGACTTCGCTATTGCATTTCAGCTTGGTGGCTTAAAAATTAATTAATGACTTTGGTCATTACAAATTTGAAAATTGTAAAATAAAAAATCTTTTTATAAAACGATCCAAATTTACGTTCATCTTATTCTTCATCATTTTCTGATTCCAAAAACATATAAATATGTTATATTTGGAATAAAAACAAGCTCTGAAAATTAAAATATAAAAATTATGATCAAAATTAAATTTTCGAAATCAATTTAAAAACACTTTCATCTTATTCCTTGTCGGTTCCTGATTCCAAAAACATATAGATATGATATGTTTGGATTAAAAACACGCTCAGAAAGTCAAAACGAAGAGAGGTACAGAAAAGCGTGCTATCCTTCTCAGCGCAACTACTACCCCGCTCTTCTTGTCAATTTCACTGCCTTTGCCACGAGCGGTGGACTGACGATGCTACGAGTATACGGTCTTGCTGAAAAATGGCATTGCGTTCAGTTTCATTCTGTGAGTTCGACAGCTTGACTAAATGTTGTATTTTCGCCTTACGCGACTTGTTTCTTTCTTGTTTACATTTTGTAGTAATAAAAAGACATCAATTTCTTTTTTTGGCATTTTTTCCTTCTTTCCATATTTTCTTTCTTGTTTACATTTTGTAGTTATAAAAAGACCGAACAATAGTGTACCCACGTCTTTGACGAAGACGAAGACGATACGAATAATATGTATCGTCTTCGTCAAACACGTGAGTACAGTATTGTTTTGGTCTTTTTATTTCTCGCTCTCACGCGCAGTCACCATTGTTCTGCTTACATTTTGCAGTCTTAATGGTTTATTGTAGGTCTGTACAAGTTGTTCAAGACCATACCATGGGCATGGCAGTTTGTATAACACGCAGTAGGCACGGATTCCATTTTTAGCACTATATCCCTTTGTATTTCAAACATAACAAAGAAGCGCGATAATAATACAAAATTAATGCGTGGCGTATGAAAACAAACACAGCATCTTCAAAAACATGTACATTTGGTTTGGGCGCCAGCTATTGCAGATCCACAGGCGTTCGGCTTTAGTTTTGCAGACAATTATTGTGAATCTTCCTATATATATGTAGTCACTATCGCGTGACAAAGATAATTTGAGGACTCACGCCTTACAACAAACAAACAAACAAACAATTTGCCATAGCATCTTTGGCTAAGCTTCAAAAATACCTATATTGTGTGGTTTCTGGCGCCTGGGATCCCACCCAGCTCATCGGACATTCCAGTAATATACTAACTTTCCGTGCCCTCCGCCGCGATTCTTGCTCATCAGGGGGCGAAACTCCTCTTTATGGAAAACTATACATGCCGTCGTTTGAAGTGGCCTCCCCTGCCGCGTGACATTCGCGCCATTTGTTGAAGCGAACCCTTTGCGGAAGAGCGGGGAGGCTATTGTTCAATTGTTGGAATAATGGATGGCTGCTCAGCGAGGATTCTCTCGCTGTTGACTTCATGAGGAGTCGTTTTGCTGTAATCGTGCAGCTTTTAGGTGAAATTGCTGACGCAGACATTTCTTCGGGTATGGGTGGCTAGCTGCCACCCCGACTCCAGGCAAAGATGATGAGGCGGAACGCATTATAAAAAGCAAAAGTGAAGGAAGAATGAAAGCTGGTTTGGAGACAGACCGACAGACCGACAGACAGACAAACAGACAGACGGACAGACGGACAGACAGGGAGAGGAAGACGTTGGCCGGCCAACTCTTCTCCTCCTCCTCCTCCTCCTCCTCCTCCTCCTCCTCCTCCTCCTCCTCCTCCTCATCATCATCATCATCATCATCATCATCATCATCATCATCATCATCATCATCATCATCATCATCATCATCATCGTCGTCGTCGTCGTCGTCGTCATGCATTGTGCTCACATGCAGATGCAAGGTTCTGCACTCACTTTTATGCCATTGCTTCTAGGCAATAAGCAAAACACCGTTAACAACACTGTTACTGTAGAGATACGAGCAAAGTGGCATTTACAAATCGAAGAAACCTATCAAATATCAACAAAATAGGCTACATCTTTTTGACAAGAAGAGAGCAAACGAATCCTTCTGCATCGGACCTCAACTAAATCTTTTCCAGAGATCTTCACACTCTAAGCAAGGCCTTCAGTTTCTTGTCCTTTCTCCTCATAGCCCTACACACTCCCCCCCCCCCCCCCTCCTTCAACCACTCCTAACGCGCTTCGTCCTACCCCCCCCCCCCCTTCTTCTTGCCCCCTACCCCCTAGCTCCTCTCCATATCTACACGACACAGGGATTAGGCCTAAAAAAAAAAATAGGTGTGGTTACGGTAACCCGACCTACCCTATTTTTAGGGGCCGACCCTATATTTTTTTTATTACATTTGTCAAAAAAAAACAAAAAAAAAACCAGTGCAGAAAACGCAATGAAAGCAAAATCGCCCGAGTCGCACACTTACTTCCCTGTCAAGTAAGTTTAATTTGTACACATTAGAAAAAAAAGTTTAAAAAAAAAGTGATTCCCTACCTTCCTACCCTATTTTTTTGTGGCTATGTTACCGTAACCACACCTATTTTTTGTGGCCTTATTAGCGAAGGTCGTGTAACAAAAGGATCCATCCATGAAGCGTCTAGTGTGGCAGGTATAGTACTGTGAGCTGTGTATAGACAACAATGAAAGCCGTCAACAGATTTGCGATTTACCGACTGGCGCGAGACATACCTGGACATTACTGGTAAGCTGATCACTGGTTCCCTCCCCCCCTCCCCCCCCACCCCCCTTTTGTGCACACGCAACGAAGCTCGAGCGCGGATTGTCACGGATTTCAATGTTATCAAAGCTTACAGGCAAGTGTGAAACGATTATCCCGATTCCTCCTTCCAAGCTGAACTGTAGGCTACCTATTAGTCTTATAACACGGACCGAGAGCTCAATTGACTGTTCACAGTGTTATTCTGTAAGGTTTTGGGTTAAAGGCACATTCTTTTCCGTGAAAACAGTTGGGCTCACAATCTCAGATCTAGCCAGGCTTGTACGTGAGATGAGAACATCCACTTTGACACATTTCAAACATCAGCATCCTGACTGCTCTCGGTGCAGAGTAAAATATTTTTAAGACGAATCAATTTTGCAGTTTGCAGTTTGCAGTTTGGTGTATGTTAAGAATTACATTCATCAAACAAGTCCTGCTCTGCACAGAGAACACCAATGCTGTTTTTTGGGGGGATTTGTCAAAAGTGAAGGGATGGTTTTAACCCGTGTAAAAGCATGGCCAGGTGTGGTTGTGGCTTTAAAGAAATCTGGCACCAGTGAATAATTGAAAGGCGGAAAAGCTGAGAGTTTGTGCGGTCACAAATTACTGGTTTGGATTCTTGTAGAATCCGTAAATTTTGTAACGTATCTGCTTCAGTCTGTTGATTTTGAAAACGCCATTATTCAATGGTTACGCCACCGGGAAACATGATTCTAAAGTTTGAAAGAAGTTTGGGTAAAACTAATGAACATAAATCTGCGTGATTGCCTTCACGGCATGCCTGACACACCCAGTGGGCATGGCTTCATTTAAAGACTGTACTTTTAAATTAGAGTTTACAATGAACCCGGCTGGATCGTAAAAGTAAGAAAAAAACCCCGGTCATTTCGCAGCATACCTCTGATGTCAAATAATTTGATATGAGTTTTCGTGCAGAACTGAGGAGAATAACCTTTTTGATTTTAAAACGTATCTGCGCACTATGCACAGTTCGACTTCTGTTGCAAATGGAATTCACTGAATCTGTTAAAATCTTGCCTACGCTTTTTGTCATTAGGCCTAAAAAAAATAAATAGGTGTGGTTACGGTAACCCGACCTACCTTATTTTTAGGGGCCGACCCTATAACTTTTTATTATATTTGTCAAAAGAAACCCCCCAAAAAACAAGAAAACGAGTGCAGAAAACGCAATGAAAGCGAACGCGCTCGAGTCGCACACTTATTTCCCTGTCAAGTAGGTTTAATTTGTACACATTAGAAAACAAAGTAAAAAAAAAAAATGTGATTGCCTATAGCTACCTTCCTACCCTATTTTTTTTTGGCTATGTTACCTTAACCACACCAATTTTTTTTTGACTTAGGGGGCAGGTGCTATCCGATTAAAACGCACGTCTCTCAGTCAATTAAGCTGACAAAACAGTTTGACTGAGTGAAAGGTTCTTCAGGGTTTTTAACAGCTCTGCCTTAACTGTCTTGCGGGTCTATCAGATTAGACGGAAATAGAAAATTCCCGCTGCTAAGAAGAAAGCACAGGACCGGGGATCTTTGCGTCTGATCTGAGAGGTTTATTATTGCTTTTGTTCTTTTGTGCTGTTTGAAGTGTGTGAAATATGTCAACAGTGCTGTGAGGACATCCTGAATTTTTTCGACTGCACTGACACGGGTGGGAAATAGGGCAAGGATGTTTGCCTAAAAGCGCAACATTCTCTTAAAAGTTTAGCGGAATTTTTGTTTGACTCTTTCCTGATTGTGTGGCTGTGTCAAAATATGTTGTGCCTGCGTGGCAAAACAGGTTTGTAAGAGGAGCGTAAGAGAAGCAGGGTGTTCCCATTGTCTGGTGTTATGACACCCGGCTGTGGTCTTATTTTTCCGAACTTGATAAGGTGTCAAACACACCTTCAAGACACAGACACACACGTGTGAATACTACGCGTTTGGGCGCACACACACACACGCACTCTCTCTCTCTCTCTCTCTCTCTCTCTCTCTCTCTCTCTCTCTCTCTCTCTCTCTCTCTCTCTCTCTCTCTCTCTCACGCTCTCTCTTTCTTTCTCTCACACACACACACACACACAGACACACACACACACACACGCACGCACACACGCACACACACTCACACACACACACACACACACACACACACACACACACACACACACAGAGGTTCCCGTGGAATGAGAACAGAAAACGGAGAACAATAATCGTCTGAGCATCAGTTAATTCAATTCGATAACGGGTGCATCAGAGCGTACGTGTTGTGAGGACACAATGCCTCTTCCAATACTCTTCAAAGGTATTGTGCTTCTGACAATGTTTGTTTTTAGCCCGCTTTCCAAGGCATTTTCTCCCCACCCCCGCCTCCACCTATCCAATTTCCCCTTTTCTATCACATTCACTCTCCACCCCCCCCCCCCCTCCTCCTCCTGCCTCGATTTTTCCCTCTCGCATGTCCTTATCAACTCGCATCGTTCTAAAATGGTTCTGCTTCTGCGGGCTTAGTAGTTGTCAAAAAGTAAATAATGCTTTGGGAAAATTTGCATCAGGCCAAAAAAAAAAAAGTTTGTTTACGGTAACATAGACAAAAAAAATAGGGTCGGTAGGTCGGGATTTTTTTTTGTTCCCCCAAAAACATATTTTTAAGTTATTTTGCCCCAAAACAAAGACTTTTTTTTATTATTTTTTTCTTCTCCCAAATGCCAAAAAAAGTCTAGGGTCGCGCGAAAAAATAGGGTCGGTCGGGATACCGTAAACAGACTTTTATTTTTTGGCCTTACAGTCGCATAAATCTGTATAAACACTGAACTGCTTTCTAAACTGTGCTGGTTATTCGATGGGTTACGATGCTTTGTGAACGTTAGTGGTTATTAAGGGATTTATTATTGTGATAGTCATTCATCGCGACAACGAATCGCCCGTGTTGACGTTTGATACCGGTTGACATGCAGTCTTCACTCGTCGGATTTGAACTCTCAAAATCATCTCATTTTGAAACTGTTTTCTGTCTGAATGTGTCTGCTTGCCTGTATTCCTTTTCTTTCTAAGTCTCTTTTGTCTCCCCCTCTCCATCTGAGTGTGCTGTCTGTCGCTCCTTATCTGTCCATGGTATTGTCTCCATCGTACTCTCTCTCTTCCCCCGTCTCTATCCCCCACCCCCTCTCACTCTCCTCTATATCTTCGTCTCTCTCTCCCCCTCTCTACCTTCGTATCTCTATCTCTCTCTCTCCCTCTCTCTCTCCCTCTCTCTCTCTCTCTTTCTGTCGGTCTCTCTCTCTCTATGTATGTCTGTCTGTCTCTCTCTGTCTCTCTCTCTCTCTCTCTCCCTCTCTACCTTCATATCTCTATCTCTCTCTCTCCCTCTCTCTTCGTCTCTCTCTCCTCTCTCTCTCTCTCTCTTTCTGTCTCTCTCTCTCTGTCTGTCTGTCTCTCTCTGTCTCTCTCCCTCTCTTTTCGTCTCTCTCTCCTCTCTCTCTCTCTATTTTGCCTCTCTCTCTCTATTTCGCCCCTCTCTCTCTCTCTCTTCGCCCTGTCTGTCTGTCTGTCTGTCTGTCTCTCACTGTCTCTCTCTCACTCTCTCTCTCTTCGCCCTGTCTGTCTCTCTCTATCTCTCTCTCTATCTCTCTCTCTCTCTCTCTTCGCCCTGTCTGTCTCTCTCTATCTCTCTCTCGATCTCTCTCTCTCTCTCTTCGCCCTGTCTGTCTGTCTCTCTCTATCTCTCTCTCTATATATCTCTCTCTCTCTTCGCCCTGTCTGTCTGTCTGTCTGTCTGTCTCTCTCTCCGCCCTGTCTGTCTGTCTGTCTCTCTGTCTCTCTTCGCCCTGTCTGTCTCTCTCTCTCTCTCTCTTCGCCCTGTCTGTCTGTCTCTCTCTATCTCTCTCTCTATCTCTCTCTCTCTCTTCGCCCTGTCTGTCTGTCTGTCTCTCTCTCTTCGCCCTGTCTGTCTGTCTGTCTGTCTGTCTCTCTCTCTATCTCTCTGCCCCCCTCTCTCTCTCTCTCTCTATATCTATCTCTCTCTCTCTCTCTCTCTCTCTCTCTCTTTTAGGCTCCCAATACCTGTCAGCGTCTCGTAACCTCATTTTGAGACCGTTCTCGCGTGTGCCGAAAACGTGGACACATTCTGTCATTGTCAATACGGCTTGCACCTTCGGTAGCGCAAATAGCGATCCTATCTGTTTGAAGTGATCCTATCAGCGCACTGTGAGGTAAGGTTCATCTCTCACGTCACACTGCCTGTATTAACCTGAGAGAATTACAAAAGAAGAAAAACAAAGAAAAAAAGAAGCTTGGAAGACTTAGAGACAGGAAACAAGTAAAAGAGAAAGGAGGAAAACAGAAGAAAACAAGTTAAAAGAAAAGCATTGAAAAAGAAAGACAGAAAAACAGGAAGAGCAAAAACAAGAAAAACAACAACAACGAAAAGGAAGGATCCCCACAACGGGAAACGGGAAAAAAGAAGAAAAAAGTGCACGGTACAAAATTTGGTCCAGGTAATCAAAGTTTAATTGCAACTTTTCAAGGTACAAGACGGATTGCATTTTCATATAATGAACGCAAGTAACTTGAGAAGCGTAATTCATGGCTGCCATATTTGAAATCACGATCTCATGCCAGGCTTAGCTGAAGCAAAGTCTTACCTCCATGTTTCATTAACTTAGACAGATTAGCTGTATTTTTGAAGCTTTTTGTGTGTCTTTTTCATGCCAATTCTCATCACCAACTTAAAATTCCGCGGCAATGAATTGTGTTTTGGAAAAAAAGGATGACTGTGTGTGTGTGTGTGTGTGTGTGTGTGTGTGTGTGTGTGTGTGTGTGTGTGTGTGTGTGTGTGTGCGTGTGCGTACCTGCCTGCCTGCGTGTGTGTGCTTGTGCGACAAAGCTTGATCTCTGTGAAACTCAGTGTACACCAGCTAAGCTGCACCGGGATGTTTCACAGTGTACTTCGTCACAATTTTGTCATGCTTGAGGAAGAGACTCAAGTGACAGAGGCTGGAGGTGTTGAAGTAAAAAAAGTAAGCCCATAATTATTTGAACGAAAACTTATCACTGTTAGAATTACGAATGAGTTTATGCTACTTCACTAAATCTTTTTGAGCTTTGCGGGGTGGGGGTGGGGGGGGGGGGGGGGTGGGGGGGGGGGGGACAGACTGATTGTCTCGAGTCACAGTAAAGTAAGCACGTAATTTTCCTGGCCCTTTATTCTTCAATATCTTACATCTTATCTTATCTTGCACATTTTACAAGGTCGCTAGTTTGTCAAGGAACATTGTTCTATTTGCTTTAGGTACCTACCCCTTCTGTGCAAGAAAATTTAAAACCAGGAATGAGAATGATGAAACAAAAGCCCATACCTACTTCGACGAAGACCGATCACTGCGAACTCTTGCACACCAGCTAACCTACTTCAAGCTGCTTTACTAACTACTTCATCATTTTTACGGCAGGGAAACAGAGTCGAATGACGGTATCATAACCAGGTCATTTCCTACCCCCTTTGTTCTTCACACAATCTGATGCGAGTCAGTACCACGCATGGCACTGTGGAATCACTCACAACCATTTCCCTGTCTGCCAAAACCAATAACACGAAGGTTGAGGAGAAAATAGTGTTTTGCTGTTTTATTGTGTTTGCAAACACGTTCCGTTACACTGTAGCTGTTCTGATGGTGTTTTGAGGAGCGGAGAAGAAGTGTCAAGTTGTTTAGACCAAACACTCATCCCCGGGCCTCTTAGCCCCTGCCTATTATCTCGGCTCGTCTCCAGAACGGCACAAAAATGTTCCACCTTTAGTCACAATACAGACAGCTTTAACGGCGTTTCTGTTTCGCCATCTGAAGTGTTTGCTTTATGCCAAACAGACTGGTGCAATCTTGTCTAAGTACGTCAAATGTTAATGTTGTGGTGTCGGAACACTTTTGAAGTTTTCCAGGGATTTGAATTTGGACCCTTTCTTTTTTCTCGTCAGACGAGCATCAGGGCCGGACTACCGGGGGGGTTATGGGGGTTGTGCAACCTCACTTATTTAAAACATTTTTTATTATTGTTTATTTTATGCCGTTTCATGCAAGGAGCGACCATTTTCCTATCTCAGAATATGACCTACCCATCAGCAACCCCTCCCCTCCTCTTAGCCTCGTCCGGCCCTGAGCATGATACATTTTTTAAAAACGTAAAATGCTATGAAAGCGGTGTCGAATAGAATAGTACTGCTATAGACACGTATCGATTTTGAAAAAAAAGAGAAGTTATATCAGTTTGAAAACTTCGCTACAGTACAAAGGTTATTGTATGCCAGTTTTAATAAAGCATTTTTGAACAGCTCGTGTACGTGTTAATTCCCAGACTGCCAGAGTATAACTAACTAGGGGGTCCTCACAGGACATTTTCCTTTTAGGCCTAAAAAAAAATAGGTGTGGTTACGGTAACCCGACCTACCCTATTTTTAGGGTCCGACCCTATAACTTTTTATTACATTTGTAAAAAAAATTAAAATAAAATAAAAACCCGAGTGCAGAAAACGCAATGAAAGCGAAAGCGCTCGAGTCGCACACTTATGTCCCTGTCAAGTAGGTTTAATTTGTACACAGAAAAAAAAGTTAAAAAAAATAAAAATGTGATTGCCTACCTTCCTACCCTATTTTTTTTGGCTATGTTACCTTAACCACACCTATGTTTTTTTTGGGGGGGGGGGCCTAAAACCAGCCAGAGTATAGTAAATTTTAAGGGGCTTATTGTCCGTCAGGTCTTAATTGCCTATATTGGACATGAATTGGTTTATACGATTCGAGTTTTTACGCCCTCACGGCTTTTGATGTATGCGTGTTTAGGTGGTATCAGCCATCTGCACTTATGGTAGAATGACCAAGATCTTTAACGTGCCATTGTGGTGACACGGGGGTGGGAGATGGATACCGTCTCTGGGTCTGCACATAAAGTTGACCCGTGTCCGTCCCGGCCCGGATTCGAACCAGCGACCTTTCGATCACAAGTCCAGTGCTCTACCACCTGAGCTACCCTGAGAGTATACCGCTTTGTGACGCGTTTTATAGCCAATGCGCTGGGCACTTTTACTAAAAGCGGCGTGTACCCGAATACTGAAGCGGTCAGTTGCAGACGACGCATGGGTTGGGGGGTGGGTAGGGGGGGGGGGGGGACATCTTTGGAACATTTCAATCTGTATGGAAGAGCACATAACACAAAAACTATCACAGCATAAAACTCCTGAAAGAGATTTGACACGCAGAAGAAGATCAACAGCCAATTAGATTCTATATCAGAGCAGCGCAATAAGCATGATTTACAAAATATCATTATGCCAGCACATCCAAAGAACCGCGGGGAAAAGGTTGAAAGGACAGACAAGGACAACAACTGTTCAGTCGAAAGTGATGACTAATTCTCCTTCATGGAGAAAGAGAATGAGGTTATGCTCAAGACCAATTCCAAACTTGAAGGAAATTGTTTCTAAGCACCAACTTTGCGGCAGACGGAGACGACTTTGGCAGAGTGTTGAAACAAAAGCAAAATCGTGATGGAAGCGATACTCTTTACTTCAACATTGATTCACTCCATACACTTTGTTTTCATGTTCAAAGAACATATCTAAATGGCTGACTGTTGGTTGAGGCAGTTCATTTGAGACACTGTTCTTAAATCTGACAAAAAAACACCAATTTACACATAAAATATAGGGAAATAATTCCCCCCTTCTCCAATCCGCGATAACCCCTTGCATCAAAAATCCGACTCGGGCCGCGTTTCTGCAAAACACCAAACACAAGAACATACGCTGAAAGATGTATGACCGAGTTTCAACCGTCGCCCAAAACTGTAATGTTTACAAGTCAGCCGATTTTGTTTTGCTGACGTTCTTGTTTCCTACCTTGCATGACGTCTGCGTCGTTTGAAGCCGAGTGCATGGCATCACGCCGCTTCAAATCAAATGCAGAAAGCAAAGAAAACATCAAGCGAACACTGTGTTGACGAACGCAACTTTGAAGTTAACGCCGCACAACGACGCTGAGACGGAGAGAACCAGGGAACAGAAATATTTTAGTTCCAGTGAACAAGGTTCTGTGGATGTATTGTTCTTCCTATAGCTTAACGAGAAATTGTATAACAGGACGCAGTTTGTTGACTTGTTGTGGGTCTGCCGGCCTGGCGAAGAATGAACGCAAACACACACGCATGCACGCATACGCCCAGGCACGGACATGCATAAACAAACAAAATCGCACGCAAATCGTCGGGAAAATGTAAACAGATAGTTACGCACGAATGACAGAATGTAAAATCGGCTGCATGGCTACGCTTACTTTAAGGTTTTAGACATAGTGGCTTTTTTTCGAAAATGAAAGAAAAAACCCCAAAAAACTTTTTCATCTGCAAAGGGCACATGTTTAACATTACTTTAAAGGTTTGCTGTTTTAAACATAGTGGCTCTCTTTGGGGAAATGAAAGAGAAAAAAACAAAATAAACTTTTTCATCTGCACAGGGCACATGTTTAATATTACTTTAAAGGTTTACTGTTTTAAACATAGTAAAAAAATAGTGGCTCTCTTTGGCGAAATGAAAGAGAAAAAAACAAAACAAACTTGTTCATCTGTACAGGGCACATGTTAACATTTCAAATTGAGATAGCAAAACCGTCCTGTTTACGTCTCGAAATTGGCAAAAAATAACACTCCTGACACTAAGCTGAGTTTTGGCCTGGAATGACCCTTAATTCCATCTGAAATTATTTAAACCAACATAGAAATAACATAATTGTGTTGCTACACATAGACGCAAACGTCTTCAGCTCCATATGACTACCTCGACTCACAAGTAGGCAACAACTTTTAAAGACAAAGTCGGCAGAAAAAGTCCATGCAACAGGCACCATTGTGTTGCATAAGAGACGCTGAGCAATGTAGACTTGCTGAGCTATACGTTTCCTGCCTCAGACTAATAGTCGACTTACATGCGATGGTGGCACTGCCACGGGCTATACGTCGAGAACAGCTTGGAATACTTACACTGCCTCTGCCTCTCTCTGTATAGTTCCAGCATGTGTAAAAAGCTGAGAGAGAGAGAGAGAGAGAGAGAGAGAGAGAGAGAGAGAGAGAGAGAGAGAGAGAGAGAGAGAGACAGACAGACAGACAGACAGACACACAGGCAGACAGAGAGATACAGACAGACAGACAGATATACAGACAGACAGATAAACAGACAGATGGACAGAGGCATAGCAGGCAGACAGATACAATTAAAGAGAGAGGGAGAAAGAGAGTGGGAGAGAGTTAAGAGAGAGAGAGAGTGGTATACAGATGGGAGGGAAGGGAAAGAATAGGTAGAAATATAGATTTATAGACAGATACATATATGCACAGACAACCAGACATAGATAGATAGAGAGAGAGATAGAGAGATATATAGATAGATAGATTGACAAACATATATTGATACAGCAAGTAGGGAAGGACTGGAGGGCAACCCTTTTCTATTGATTTTGTTGTTGTACAGCCCTTCTTGCATATTGAAATTCTTTGTAAGCTTACTTTGCCTGTAGTTCGATGAGACTGCATGGTTCCACGTACATGACTTTCATTTACTACTAATTTAGTAAGGCGTTCGCCCCGTGATCGGGAGGTCGTGGGTTCGAACCCCGGCCGGGTCATACCTAATTAAGACTTTAAAATTGGCAATCTAGTGGCTGCTCCGCCTGGCGTCTGGCATTATGGGGTTAGTGCTAGGACTGGTTGGTCCGGTGTCAGAATAATGTGACTGGGTGAGACATGAAGCCTGTGCTGCGACTTCTGTCTTGTGTGTGGCGCACGTTATATGTCAAAGCAGCACCGCCCTGATATGGCCCTTCGTGGTCGGCTGGGCGTTAAGCAAACAAACAAACAAAAAAGGTCCAGTGCGCTAGCATCCTTTTGCTGTTTTATCTGAGATGTTTCCGTTTTAAGTGAAAAATAAACATTCGCGCTTTTCATTGTGACATTCATACTGATTCCAGTGTGACCTTCATCAAACGCGTCGAACACTAACAGCTGATCAAGCGCTGACAGACGACAGTGCCTGTCACACCAACTCCAGCCAATCAAATGAAGCTATCGATAGCTATCTTTACTAACTCCTGCCAATCAGATGAAGCGATAGATATATAGCCATCTTTACCAACTTCTGCCCATCAGATGAAGCGATAGATCAGGTAGCCAATCGTTACCAACACCAGCCAATCAGATGAAGCTATAAATAGCCATCTTTACCAACTACTGCCAATCAGGTGAAGCGATAGATCATATAGCCAATCGTTACCAACACCAGCCAATCAGATGAAGCTATAAATAGCCATCTTTACCAACTACTGCCAATCAGATGAAGCGACAGATATAGCCAATCGTTACCAACACCAGCTAATCAGATGAAACGAGAGATAGCCAATCGTACCAACCACAGTCAATCAGATTAAGTGAAACAACCAATTGTACCCACCACGGCCAATCAGAGGCGCAATATTAATGACACCCGACGCGCATGCTCAGCTGTTTTGGGTCTATTTGTGGCACCCCCGGGAGGAAAATATAGAGACTGAGACTCCATAAACACTGTCTGTAAACGTGATCGTTTTATTACCTTTCCGCCGCCAACCGACCGCCAGTGTGGGAGTTAAATTGGCCTTCCGCGTACATTAGCACGAAATTGACAGAAAACTTTCGAAGCCAGAAAAAACCCTGGAACGGATGTTGGCTTGAAAAAGTGACTTTGAAAGAGTTATTTATCCAGTCGTTTGAGTAGAGAGAGAGAGAGAGAGAGAGAGAGAGAGAGAGAGAGAGAGAGAGAGAGAGAGAGAGAGAGAGAGAGAGAGAGAGAGAGAGAAAGAGAGAGAGAGAGAGAGAGAGAGAGAGAGAGGAGAGAGAGAAAGAGAGCGAGAGAGAGAGACAGAGAGAGAGAGACAGAGAGAGAGAGACAGAGAGAGAGAGACAGAGAGAGAGAGAGAGAGAGACAGAGAGACACAGAGAGACACAGAGACAGAGAGAGACAGAGACAGAGACACACACACACACAGGCAGAGAGCAACAGAGACAGCGAGAGACAGAGAGCAACACCGTTAGGAGAAGAGAAACTTCATGTCTGACTGACTCAGCGTTATTTTACAAGTGTTTAATGCTGAGCCTTTTCTTCCTCAATAATTAAACTTAAACTGAAAAGATAAATAGATAAATGAATAAATAAATAAATGGTAAAAAAAGAAAGAGAGCTGAAATGATTACAAGTTGGGCTGGAACTATGAGAGACATAAACTGCCTAATTATACACTGTGGGCGTCGTCTCATACCACGACCGATCATAACCTCTATTTACGGCTTCACAAATCGTCAGCAAAGGATCTCTTCCGCATGGTTGAGCAGTTTTCTCCCGTAAAAAGATACACATTATGATTTTCCATGCTGGGGTTCTTGAAAAGGTTGACACATATGTTTGGAGTAAAATCAGTGAAGCGAAACGAGCACAAAACTTCTCCTATGGTGTCAGTTTCAAGGTAGGGTAAAGACGTATTTTAAGTTATGACACTCTGGCATTCCGTGGATGTTTTTGTCGACACCTGTTCTGTGATAATGCAAATTCCGGATTATTATGATTGTGGTGATGGTTGTTATGACAGAGAAAATGAAAAGGAAGATCGTTTGAAGTATGAAGGTGAGAAACGATTATTGGGAATGTGATTTTTGGAGGTTTTGTGCGTGTGTGGCTGTGTTTGTGTTTGTGTTTGTGTGTGTGTGAGTGTGTGCATGGGTGTGTGTGTGTGTGTGCGCGTGCGTGCGTGTGTGTGCGTGCGTGCGTGTGTGTGCGTGCGTGTGTGTGTTTGTGTGTGTGTACGTGCGTGCGTACGTGCGTGCGTGCGTGTATGTGTGTGTGTGTGTCAGTTAGTGTGTGTGCGCGCTGATGGACAACTGACAGCAAAAACAGCCATGCAGAAAACAAGCATAGATCGAAGAGTGAGACAAATAGTGTAACAACGTTGATATATGTTACGATCGAAGCCTATGTTGTGATTTGATGTGGACTGACAAGAGGAGGGCATGCCGGACAAGCTGACAGCTTTCATGACGGACACGGACACTGACCGGGGGTCAGTGTGTTTCAACCTGTTGCGTGCACTGCGCATGACTGTCGTCGTTAAGGGGAGGGGGGGGGGGGGGAGTTCAGCTCAGGAGCCAGTCACTAGTTTTCTTCTTTATGATCCTGCTGTCTTATCATGTGTGCGTAAGTTAAACGTTTCCAACTCTCTTTCAGAAACAACTTTTTTCTTTCAGAATGATTTTCAATTATTTGGTTACATTTCAACGATCCATAAAACAAATGTGTGCGTCTTTTTGGATTCAGTAATATAATTCTCAGAGTAGCAAGTGGCTAACGCTTAACCTTGTAGTTACCTCAGTATACGGGTTTTTCCCCCAAGAATAATTCCCTGTGTACAAATGGTGGTTACCTGTCTGGTCTTTATGGTTATCACAGAAGAATGGTCAGCATAATAAGTGCACTGAGTGCCCGCACCGGCTGACCGCAGCTGCCCAGTACACTGAGTGACACATAGATGTGTTTCGTTGTCACCACTGGTCATCGCCGACAACGGGTGCATGAACACTCCGCGCACTTTCCCAATTTTGAAGCTTCCGCGCATGTGAAACTCCCGCGCGTGGTGTATATGTAAGATGCGCGCGTGTTTTAGCAAAATGTGATGTGAAACTAGCGCGCGTGTCTTTGCTCGGTCAAATGTGAGACATTGAGACATTAACAACTGACACTTGTATATCCATGAAAACTGACACTGTATATCTATATATTGAACACGTCTTTATTACACAGACAAGTCGATAAAAACGAATGAAGACTTAAACCATGCGTATAAGAATATTTTGTTCACTTATTATATAACAGAAATTACAGAAATTTCGGGTGTCTGGTATCACAGTCACAGAGACTGCAGCAAAGGTACAAGAGGGGGGAAGTCACAGCATGGCCGGCAAATTTTTCCAGGCCATGGACTTGACGTATTCCTTCCTGTCGGTGCACGCGCGCAAGTTGTATGAGCCGAACCAGTAATTCGTGCGCGGAAGTTACAACCCGATATTGCGCGGAGCATACATGTATTTTACAAGCGCGGAATTTACATATGCGCGGAAATTACCGGCTGCGCCGACAACTACCTGGCTTAGGTACGTCGACAATACGGATTGTCCCTTTGACGCCACAGTCAGAGTGCATTAGCGACTATTTCTGAAACTTGACAGGCACATTGAAGGTAGAATTCAGAGCGCAGTACGTGGCGCGATCGCTGACCCAGCAAAGTATTCATCGTCAGCTGTGTATTGTGGCAAGCACCCTGTACATTTTGGAAAAAAGAATTAAACTCCTGTCCTTGCCTCACCCATACCCAAGCCCGTTCTGTTCTCTCTCGCCTTCTCTAGATGTAAGATGATGCTTGTTACTATCTGGGCGCAAGTTAACAAACGGAGATCAGTGGGAAAGGCTTGTAGCAAATACTGTTTTTGGCCTTGAAAAAAAAATCTCAGGGCGAGCTCTTGCATAAGAACGAAATTTTTTTTTAAAGAAGCACGTTTAATTAACTTATCAAAAGTCAGGCTTGTATGCTGGATGATTGCGCATACCCCATTGACCATGCAGTTTAAACTCAACATCAACTCAACTCAACTCAACTCAACTCAAATTTTATTGGCTTCAATTTCCATAGAAGAATTTGTCTTGCGCTTGGGAGAAAGTAAGAGTATAACATATAAAAACAGCATTCATATCACATTTCATGTATCACACACAGTAATCACTAGTATAAGCCTACAATTATCACATTTGTACCTGTATCATACATGCAAATAAATAGTATCACATTTCCACGTATCACACACAATATATACATTACATAACATACAGCAAGCTTCCATCTCCCGCGCCCCCCCCCTCTCCCACACATACATGTATATCCTCGCACGCGCGTCGACTCCACACAAATGACATCATCAGTCCATCAACTAAAATGCACAATGACCAGCAGTGGGCACATGATACTTAATACGTGCTCAACTAGACCTGCTAACCAAAATAATAACAGAAACAAAAACAAGGACTGAGCACAACATTTACACGTGTGTGACCTACTTACATCAGGTGCCTGTGATCTATAAATAACAATGATTGCGTTTAAAGTAAAACATGAATAATGCCGATGTTTACTGACAATGAATACATAACAACTAAGATAAGAATGTATGTGCTTTCATAATATGATTATTTATAAAACACAGTGGGGAAATTTGGAAAATAATTTTTATACGAAACTGCGCACATCGAGTCGAGCTCTGTAGCGTGTGTGTTCGGAGGCAGGAGACACACATGGCTGTGGATATTAATTGTTCGGTTTCTACCTATGATAGATATTCTCTGTTTTTATTATTTTTCTTCAAAAGAAGGTCGTGATTTTTAACAGAAAAACGCAGCTGGTCTCCATCTGTTGCCTCGTCCTCACAGGTAACCGTGAACAACCACAGCCCGTTTAGTGTTCCATTAGAATGCCATTATCACTCTTCAAGTGACATAGTATTGGTGGTCGTTTCTATACTGTGAACTATTTTTGACCAGTAGGTGCGGCGTGTACTGTTGATCTGCAGATAACCTAATAGCCTGTTCTAACTGAGGGGTCTGTTTAACAGCATTCCTCGTCAACTGACCATCACTTTATATGGTCCGAAGCAAGTGGTTTTTCGCCTGTGATAGGTGCAAAGTAAAGGTGCTACTGTCTTCATTTTGTGATTTGCGTGATGCAGCGCTTTTTGGCACCCAGGGGGTCCCGCATCTCCGGCTTCGGCCATGGACGTTGATCAGGGGTCCCTCCCCTAGACCAATTGCCTTCCTGGGCTGTTGAGCTTGGTCTGCCCGTGGTTCTATTTCGGAGTGCTACTGTCAACATTTAAAGGGTCTTTATACAACGTCATCGCGATTGAACTACAAAAGTATTCGCCGCATTTCAGTTAAGAAATTTCTAACAAAAAAATTAAAATGATGATGATGATGATGATGATGATGATGATGATGATGATAATGATGATGATGATGATGATGATGATGACGGGTTGTTTTTTGGTTGTTTGTGTGTGTATGTTTTTTGTGTGTGCGTGTCGAGTTATTATTTTTTTTTATCAAAGTTTACTCTTCAACAGGCGTCCGTATAGCAGAACATTCGTGGTTTTCGTCGTTATAGTAAGGAATGATATATAATAATAATGACAGCTTATATAGCGCGAACCACAGTAATCTATGCTCTCCGCGCTTTGCATCTGAAATATGAATAAAAAACCCACTATTAAACATAACATCAAATACATTATACATTCTAGATATGTCATGGGTACAGTTTTAGGTGTCCCAGTGTGACGTCTGAGAACTATGGGGGGGGGGGGGGGGTCCTGAATGTCACAAACTCTGCCCAAGTCCAGCCATGAATTATTTGTAATTCGTGCATGAGTTGGGTTTCGTGCGGTTTTGGCTCAGATGGGTGCCTATACAGTGACTCGGTGTGTGTCCGTGGCTATGGACAGCCAATCGCGGGAGTGTATTCACGCACGTGGGGTTGCGTGATGCGTGAACGAGTCACAGGCTCGAAGGTCACTGCTGTGTAAAACTGTGAAGAGAACGGATGGTTGATGTGAATGCTCTATCCGGCCGACCGGCGTGTTGATGTTTTATTCGACCCCGGAGACAAGTTGTGTTCCAGCTGTCTTGGTGTGGCTTCAAGGGTTCTACGGGTGGTCAGTCCTCGAACGGCAAGGTGTGTTGAAATTCTGTAGTTTTTCTCTCCTTCCGTGCTCAGGGTCAAAATTTGTTGGTTCGGTAGTGTTTGTGTATGAGAGAGGTTTAGTTTTTTAGTTTCCTTGGTTGGTGTCATTTTATGTGTTGGGTGTCGGGGGTAGAAAGGGGAGAGGGGGGATGGGAAACGAGGGAAAGGGGGTGGACAGTTTTTTATTGTGCAAGAAGTGTGGAGAGCGAGTAGGCTGGTGGAGAGGAGAAAAGAGGTGTCAGCAGTTGCTGCGAGTGAACTTATGTGTGGGAAGGATTTATTTTATGGAGGGTGAATTTAAGGTAGAGAGCGTTAACTCCAGAGAATGAGTCGTGTAGTAGGTGCAAGTACGGAAAAGTGAACACGAGGTACGGGAGGTGTAAACGGGAGTTCACCGTCAAGACAGAAGACGGGGGGGTTGGTTGTAAATATGTGACGTCATCACGGGTAGAGAAAGAGGGAAGAACGAGGTGCCACTATGTAATATGACTTAAATTCATAAGGGGTGAGGGAAGTGGCGTTGTTGTGAAGGGGCTGCTTGTAAATGGTTGGGTCAAATAATGGAATAGGAATTGTTTATTATGGGGGCAGCCATGTTGTTTTGATTTGGTGAAATGGGAGTTGTAAATACTTTGAACATTTATATTGATGATGGTGTATTTACAATTGTATAAAAGTAAAGGCTGTAATTAGGTATTTAAGTGAGTGGAAAGTGTAAGAATTATTACATAATTGGTCATGTTGGGACTCTGGTATTTTGATAATGATGTTGGTTAAAGTTAAATAGTAACTTTGATGAGATGGCCAGGGTGGTTAATTAAGTAGTTAATTATGGTAATTAATGAGTAATTAAGTAAAGAGGGGACTTTGTAAGTCGATGAAAATGGAAATTATGGGAAGTCAAACGAGGGAAATATTGTTGTTAGAGTCAATTTATGGACTTGGTGGATAAGGGGAGATAATTAAGTATTGTTGGAGGAACAAGTAGTTATACTTGGCTTTTGTTCCTACGACAGCGTTCAAGCATAGAAGCGGGGCTGTGGGAGAGTCCAAGCCAGGAGAGACGAACGACACAGGGGACAGCATGAGTTTCCGGGTGCAAGAAGCTTCCGGCTCTATACCCGGGAGGAAGGCGTGTTAGTTGGTGGGGTGTTTGACCACCGGTGTGTCGCAAGTGTGAGCTGTGGAGGTGAGGTGGCCCACCGTCAGTGGGTAAAGTGGTGGAAGGTGCTGGCATTCTATTGCCACGAGCAGTCTGTGCACAAGAATATATTATGGCATCTGTGTGCCTTGAGTTATGCAGCTGTGGCTTCAATAAGCATTGTGACCTATAAGTGAGTTTAAACACATTAAAGACATAGAGATTTTGCAAGTGTTAGAGGAAACTAGGTAGAAATTGACTATTAATTAAATATTAGGTTATTAACTTAGTACCAGGCCTGGTTAATTACATTTTAACGGGACTAATTTGGAGTGTCTTTATTGTTTTTCTTTGAGCGACGTTGATTTTGTGGATCGGCGAGATGTGAACTGGACTTGGTTGTGAAACGTCGTGATCATTACGCACGAAGAGAAAAGTATGTAGTGATATGGTAATTTGTTGTTATGAAGTAAGGTTGTTACGTGGTGGATTAATGTGAATGTGTTATTGATGAATTAATGTTCGTACCATTTATTGTGTTGAAATAAGTGGAAGAGAATTGAGGGTTTTGTTATTTAAAGTTAAGTTAATTAGTATTACTGGTGGCTGGGCCTACTGGTTTCATGTGTAGCTGCGTTTGGCGTTGATCTTTTGCATCAAGGTTGAAGGCAGTGTAGCAGAAACGTTGGTAGTCCCTATCACGAGGTATTAGTGTAAATGTAAGTTAGAAATAATAGTTAGTTAATAAATAACGGGGTTAATTGATTACTGTAGGTGAAGATAAGCGGATTTTGAGTTGAGATAGATTTATAAAGAGACTTTTTGATTTTTCGGGATCAGGGAATTAAGGTGGTA
The DNA here is from genome assembly GCF_037325665.1 of Littorina saxatilis. Lineage (NCBI taxonomy): Eukaryota > Metazoa > Mollusca > Gastropoda > Littorinimorpha > Littorinidae > Littorina > Littorina saxatilis. Next base: position 106,871,936 of record NC_090245.1, read on the forward strand.
GGTGGTAATATTTAGGGGATCTACAGTTCTCTTAGTATTAAGTTATAAATTCTCATAGCCATTTTGTTTCGTTAAAACTTTAAGATAATTCTTCCTACTTCATCTATCTTTGATTTTGAGCGATTGTGATTGGGTGTGAATGTGAATGCGGTGATGTCGTGTGTGTAAATAATAAACTTTGGTTTGAATGTTGCCTGGGTGTGGAGTCAGTGATTAGAGTAAGAGTGGTTGATTGTGTCTGAGTGTTTTGTACGATAAAAGGTATTCCTATACCTCTCCCAAAACTTAGGGGAGTTACAATGGTGGCAGCGGTGGGATAGGAGTTTCATTTCGGGGATTAGGAAGGGTTTAGATAGCATCGGGAAGTAAGGGCCGTGACTCGTGTGAATCAGTTGTGAAAGGGTATGAATGAGGACTAGCGTGGGCGGTTGGCGGGCGACTTAAAGGCTTTAAGCCTGGGTGGCTATTTTGACCCGGTAGAGGAAGGAGAGAGAACGAGTGAGTTTGAGCACACCTGGGGTCCGAACTGATCACTCGGATCTCACTCTACCAAGGTTGTCAGCTAGCTGTTTGGGTAAGTTCTATTGTGGTTGTTGCTTTGTATTATTCTGTCCGTGTTTGTTGTGGGCGATCAATTTTGGAATTGGGGTCAAGGTGAGGTTGGTTGTCAAGGAGATGTCGAATTCAGATCGGGATGAGCGTCAGTTGAGGCGGGCGGCTAGGATGGAGGAGAAGGTTCCAGCGACGTCTGCGGCTGCATCCCTAGTGGTAACCCCTCCTCGGTTCACTGTACCAAGTGGTGGTGCGACGTTGTTGGCTACGGGTGGTATGCCGGGTGCGGTTTCTACGCCGAGGGTGGAGAGGTCTTTGGGGACGCCAGGAGTGTTGGGGACGAGGTCTGTTGGGGCGCAGCGTTTGGCGATGGGGTACGGTGAGGGTCAAGCTGTAAGGGGAGTGTCGCCGATCATGGTCCAAGGTTCTAATGGGTTTGACGATGAGTCGGTAGACAGGGAGTTAGCACGGTTCCGTAGTCAGGGTGAAAGCTTGGGTTTGCAAGGGGCGACGTTGGCCCAGTTTGTGATGGCCCAAGTGCGCAGGGAGGCGGCCATCGTCGAGGAGAGAGTGGCGCAGGCGAAGTTGCGGAAGGAAGAGCGGCGACAACGCAAAGAGGAACGAGAACTTCAGGAGAAGAAAGAAGAAGCTCGACGCCAAGCAGAAGCAGCCCAGCGTAGGGAAGAAATAGAGGCCAGACGCAAGGAAGAAGAAGCTCGACGCAAGGAAGAAGAAGCCCGACGTAAAGAGGAACGAGAACTTCAGGAGAAGAAAGAAGAAGCTCGACGCAAGGAAGAAGAAGCCCGACGCAAGGAAGAAGCGGCCCAAAGGAGAGAGGAACGGGAGTTCCAAGAAAGGAAAGAAGAAGCACGACGCCAAGAGGAAGAAGCCCGGCGCAGAGATGAGGCAGAGCGACGCCAGGAGGAGCGTCGCATACGGGAAGAGGAACTGCAAGCAAGTGAGGCGAGGTGGAAAGAGGAGTTAGCTCTGCGCACAGGGGGGACTGAGAGAGAACCGAGTTTTGACAAATACCGGGTAAAGATGTCCTTCTGTGATGACTCGGTCAACATTGACGACTACCTCCTCCACTTCGAGCGAACAGCGACAACACACAGGTGGAGCAGGGCGACATGGGCAGGTCGATTAGCAGACCAATTGAAGGGTCGCGCAGAGAGAGCATATCTACGGATGACTCCCGAGGATGCCAGCGACTACGATATGCTCAAGGTTGCGCTGTTAGAAGAGTTCCATCATACTCCAGAACACTACCGCCGGGAATTCAGAAACATCACAAAGCAAGGGGACGAGAACTTTGTACAGTTTAGTCGTCGGCTGCAGACCCTGTTGGATCAATGGATAGCGATGTCACAGTGTGCGGGAGACTATGACCGGCTGTATGACCTGATCCTGAGAGAACAGTTGATGTCAAATTTCCGGGGGGAGCTGTTCCAGTACGTCAGCGATAAAAAGCCAGCTACAGCCAAGGAAGCGGCGGTATTAGCGTTCACTCACTTGGAATCAAAACGGGACGCCAGATTGTTCAACGCAAAACGTAACATCGGGGGCCAAATGGACGAGGAGGAAAAGAAAAAGGAGAAGACTACAAGCAACGGGGGTACCAAGACCGGAGGGGGATCGGAGGAACAGGCAGAGCAGTCAGAGGGCCAAGTGAGGCCAGTAGAGGGCAGCAGGAACAAAAAGACGAACTGGAATCGGGAATACAACAATCGGGTGATATGTCATGGGTGCAAGAAGACGGGACACATTGCCAGGGAGTGTACCGCGAACGCCTGCATGACGACCGAGCAAGATGACCAGACGAGATCTTCCGAGCCGTCAGAGCCGTTGTGCAAAGACTGCGAGAAAATTCCATTTCGGCCGATGGGAAGGTGCAAGGTTAACGGGAGAGACGCAATCAGTCTACGTGATTCAGGGGCAGACAAGACCATGGTAAAGGCTGCATTTGTTAGGCCTGAGGATTACACCAGCGGGACAGTGCACGTAGAGTTTGCCGACTTAGACTGCACAAAGACGTATCCCTTAGCATGGGTTGACGTAGAATCGCCGTACATCTGTGAGAGGATTCTTGCCATCGTGAACGACAACATCAGGCCTGACATTTTTCTGGGAAACCTGGCCCAGCTTACGAGCGGAGACTGGGTGGAAGTATCGATGTATCCCAGACGGGCGTTGTGTGCGGCAGTGACAACCAGAGCACAGGCTGAAGCAGGTACACGGCCGGTGAAACCGGTGGTGGTGGTGCAGATTGAAGGGCTGCAAGTGACTCCGGATCAGCTGAAAGTCTTGCAACAGGAAGATGAAACACTAGTGCGCGCAAAACGACTGGCGAAGGAAGGGAAACAGATACAAGCAGGAAAGGGCATGGTGGAGTTCAAGATGTCTCGTGGGATACTAAAGAGGGTTTATCGGGAGAAGAAATTGGAGTGTTCACAAATATGCGTTCCCAGATCCTTGAGGAAAGGACTACTCAAGTTCGCCCACGACACACCCATGGCAGGACATCTGGGAACCAAGAAGACCCGCGAACGTCTATGGGCAGATTTTTATTGGCCAGGCCTGTGCGGAGACGTGCGACGATACTGTCAGTCCTGCGACCGATGCCAAAAAGTCACGCCGATGGGACGAGTTGCCAAAGTGCCGCTTGGGCGGTGCTACTCCAAGACCAGGGAAACGGGATGCAGATGGTGGCCTGTGCGAGCAAAAAGTTGCTGCCAGCGGAGCGTAACTACAGTACCATCGAGCGCGAGTGCTGGGCTGTGGTGTGGGGGGTGCGGAAGTTTGCCCGTACCTCTACGGAAAACCTTTCTGCATCCAGTCCGACCACAAACCCTTGGAGTACCTGGAGGGTTTGAAGGCGACTAACAAGAGGTTGATGAGGTGGGCGTTGGCTCTGCAACCCTACATGTATACCATCCAGGCGATTCCTGGAAGAGACAACGTGGGGGCCGACTTGCTCAGTCGCTCAGAAGAGTAACCAGATGTGGGAAGCATTGAACCATCAAAATGGACTGATTTTGGTGGGCTGGATCATTTTTTGCAAGTCCATGGATGTCAGTAGAGTTGGGTAGTGTTTTAGTTCAGGGGGAGTTGTGGTTGGATTACACGTTTTAGGATTCCTGGCATTGGGCAGAGGTGTGTGATTTTTGGTTCAATACAGGGTGTTTTGTACTTGGGTGGGGGGTTTGTCACAAACTCTGCCCAAGTCCAGCCATGAATTATTTGTAATTCGTGCATGAGTTGGGTTTCGTGCGGTTTTGGCTCAGATGGGTGCCTATACAGTGACTCGGTGTGTGTCCGTGGCTATGGACAGCCAATCGCGGGAGTGTATTCACGCACGTGGGGTTGCGTGATGCGTGAACGAGTCACAGGCTCGAAGGTCACTGCTGTGTAAAACTGTGAAGAGAACGGATGGTTGATGTGAATGCTCTATCCGGCCGACCGGCGTGTTGATGTTTTATTCGACCCCGGAGACAAGTTGTGTTCCAGCTGTCTTGGTGTGGCTTCAAGGGTTCTACGGGTGGTCAGTCCTCGAACGGCAAGGTGTGTTGAAATTCTGTAGTTTTTCTCTCCTTCCGTGCTCAGGGTCAAAATTTGTTGGTTCGGTAGTGTTTGTGTATGAGAGAGGTTTAGTTTTTTAGTTTCCTTGGTTGGTGTCATTTTATGTGTTGGGTGTCGGGGGTAGAAAGGGGAGAGGGGGAACGGGAAACGAGGGAAAGGGGGTGGACAGTTTTTATTGTGCAAGAAGTGTGGAGAGCGAGTAGGCTGGTGGAGAGAAGAAAAGAGGTGTCAGCAGTTGCTGCGAGTGAACTTATGTGTGGGAAGGATTTATTTTATGGAGGGTGAATTTAAGGTAGAGAGCGTTAACTCCAGAGAATGAGTCGTGTAGTAGGTGCAAGTACGGAAAAGTGAACACGAGGTACGGGAGGTGTAAACGGGAGTTCACCGTCAAGACAGAAGACGGGGGGGTTGGTTGTAAATATGTGACGTCATCACGGGTAGAGAAAGAGGGAAGAACGAGGTGCCACTATGTAATATGACTTAAATTCATAAGGGGTGAGGGAAGTGGCGTTGTTGTGAAGGGGCTGCTTGTAAATGGTTGGGTCAAATAATGGAATAGGAATTGTTTATTATGGGGGCAGCCATGTTGTTTTGATTTGGTGAAATGGGAGTTGTAAATACTTTGAACATTTATATTGATGATGGTGTATTTACAATTGTATAAAAGTAAAGGCTGTAATTAGGTATTTAAGTGAGTGGAAAGTGTAAGAATTATTACATAATTGGTCATGTTGGGACTCTGGTATTTTGATAATGATGTTGGTTAAAGTTAAATAGTAACTTTGATGAGATGGCCAGGGTGGTTAATTAAGTAGTTAATTATGGTAATTAATGAGTAATTAAGTAAAGAGGGGACTTTGTAAGTCGATGAAAATGGAAATTATGGGAAGTCAAACGAGGGAAATATTGTTGTTAGAGTCAATTTATGGACTTGGTGGATAAGGGGAGATAATTAAGTATTGTTGGAGGAACAAGTAGTTATACTTGGCTTTTGTTCCTACGACAGCGTTCAAGCATAGAAGCGGGGCTGTGGGAGAGTCCAAGCCAGGAGAGACGAACGACACAGGGGACAGCATGAGTTTCCGGGTGCAAGAAGCTTCCGGCTCTATACCCGGGAGGAAGGCGTGTTAGTTGGTGGGGTGTTTGACCACCGGTGTGTCGCAAGTGTGAGCTGTGGAGGTGAGGTGGCCCACCGTCAGTGGGTAAAGTGGTGGAAGGTGCTGGCATTCTATTGCCACGAGCAGTCTGTGCACAAGAATATATTATGGCATCTGTGTGCCTTGAGTTATGCAGCTGTGGCTTCAATAAGCATTGTGACCTATAAGTGAGTTTAAACACATTAAAGACATAGAGATTTTGCAAGTGTTAGAGGAAACTAGGTAGAAATTGACTATTAATTAAATATTAGGTTATTAACTTAGTACCAGGCCTGGTTAATTACATTTTAACGGGACTAATTTGGAGTGTCTTTATTGTTTTCTTTGAGCGACGTTGATTTTGTGGATCGGCGAGATGTGAACTGGACTTGGTTGTGAAACGTCGTGATCATTACGCACGAAGAGAAAAGTATGTAGTGATATGGTAATTTGTTGTTATGAAGTAAGGTTGTTACGTGGTGGATTAATGTGAATGTGTTATTGATGAATTAATGTTCGTACCATTTATTGTGTTGAAATAAGTGGAAGAGAATTGAGGGTTTTGTTATTTAAAGTTAAGTTAATTAGTATTACTGGTGGCTGGGCCTACTGGTTTCATGTGTAGCTGCGTTTGGCGTTGATCTTTTGCATCAAGGTTGAAGGCAGTGTAGCAGAAACGTTGGTAGTCCCTATCACGAGGTATTAGTGTAAATGTAAGTTAGAAATAATAGTTAGTTAATAAATAACGGGGTTAATTGATTACTGTAGGTGAAGATAAGCGGATTTTGAGTTGAGATAGATTTATAAAGAGACTTTTTGATTTTTCGGGATCAGGGAATTAAGGTGGTAGGTGGTAATATTTAGGGGATCTACAGTTCTCTTAGTATTAAGTTATAAATTCTCATAGCCATTTTGTTTCGTTAAAACTTTAAGATAATTCTTCCTACTTCATCTATCTTTGATTTTGAGCGATTGTGATTGGGTGTGAATGTGAATGCGGTGATGTCGTGTGTGTAAATAATAAACTTTGGTTTGAATGTTGCCTGGGTGTGGAGTCAGTGATTAGAGTAAGAGTGGTTGATTGTGTCTGAGTGTTTTGTACGATAAAAGGTATTCCTATACCTCTCCCAAAACTTAGGGGAGTTACACTGAAAAGCTATATTATCTTCAAGATCTCGATCAGATTGGGCAAATTGCACACGTATTCTTTGATCTTCCAGTGACCAGTGGGACCACAGAGTACGTCACAGAGCTCAGGCTCAAAGTGACCACATCCCTGGACCTAGCTATTCATGCCACCGTCGATCATCGTCCGTTCGGCTATGCCCTTATTTTCAGTGAAGCGCCGGTAAAAAGTCTAATAGAATTGCAATATGACAGGTGCTTTTTAAATGTAGTTTTGAACCCCAAACTCTTCGATTCGAGACTGAAATAAAACTCTAATTTTAAATGGATATCAAAAAGCAAATATTTGACATACGACATTTCCAAGCTACACAGATATTCACGTGTGCTCACACAAATTCAAATACAGAAATCAGAATACTCATTTAAAATAGCTGATTCTAACTTAAATTTTTTTTTTTTTTTACAAAATGTTAGGTCAAAAACGGATGCCCGAATTACAATTTAAACTGATGTGGCGCATATTGGAATTCGAGTTGTTACACATTCCTTGCCATATTATTACTCCCCCCCCCCACCTCCCCCATAGTCCCTGTTATGCATTCCCTCCCCTCAAACCGCAGTCTGTTACCCCCCCGTCTCCTATCTTCGCCATCGCGACCGCCTCAGTCACTATCAAAAAGAACAAAACGCGGTGCGGAATTTGTACACATGAGTCGGTCGCTGACAGATGATCAGATGACTCTTTCCCATTACGGGTGCAACCAAGAAAGAGAAAGGAAGACAGCTGGCAGTTTAAATGAATGACAACGTCAGGGCGACATGATGAGGGAATGCAGAAACCTGATCCCGCCACACTGTCCTTCAGATGCTCTCCTTTGTCATTTTATTCTTCTCGCTTGGGATCATGCATGTCACTGCTCCTACCCCCTCTCTTCGAAAAAAGAATACGAGAATGAAAAAAAGACATTAAAGGACAACAACAACATCAGCAACAACAACAACATCAGCAACAACAACAACAATAACATCAGCAACAACATGTTTTTTGTGTCCATTCCCTTTTAAATGTAGTTCCTTAAAACCATTCAGCTCAGGTACAAAATAATGCGGGCACAGAGAGAGAGAGAGAGAGAGAGAGAGAGAGAGAGAGAGAGAGAGAGAGAGAGAGAGAGAGAGAGAGAGACAGAGAGAGAGAGACAGAGACAGACAGAGAGAGAGAGAGAGGGAGAGAGAGAGAGAGAGAGAGAGAGAGAGAGAGCACCACACCACACCAACCCTAAAAGCCTCCTTTACACCCGCCACGTGTGCGCTACTACCAAACTCTGCCGTCGTTGTAGTAGACAGCAGAGAACGAGCGTACACTACACAGAAAAAGTACGGCGCCGACGGCGTCAGAAGCTATAGCGCCAGCGACCACTGCGACGCGAAAGTAAAAGGAAGCGCCTAGCGTACAGTGAGAAAGGGAGAAAGAGAGGAGACTTGCACAGGTGACAAGCGACGGATTATCGCGTCTTCGCTCTCTGCTTCGTGCGGCCACTGGTACGGTGGACGGAACACTTTACTACCTCGCTTCTTCTTCTTCGCCTCGCTCCAGAGTTTTTACCACCCCCTTTTCTTCTCCTCAACGCACACACACGGAGTCTGCACCACCGTGACAGAAATTTGCAAGCGACACTTTTTTGTTTGTGTGTGCAACTTGGCTGTAGTTCGCGACCTGCTAAGCTGTGGGTTTCCAGGCTTGTTTCTTCAAAAATTGTGTTTGAAAACGTTTGTATTTTCGTCAACATTTTCTTGCTTTTTTTAAATTTCTTTTTTGTTTATTCGCGCGGTTAAAGATCAAATCGATGAGGCTTCGAGGATATTATTCTGTTTGTGTGCAAATTGGTTGTGGTATGCGACCTGAAAAGCAGTGGGCTAGCTTTCACCAAAAAATGTTTTATCCTTTATTTTGTTATATATGTTTTATGTTCTTCTTCTCCTTCTCGCGAGCGATTTAATTTCAGATCCCCGAGGAGGCTTCGAGGATAAGTTCCCAAGCGGAAGATTTCTCTGACAAGTGGTGCTTACAATGTGCAATTGAGCGTGTTCGTTTATATCCCGGTGCAGTGGGTTCTGGGACAGTGTATTAAAGTGTAAGTGCACCGCTGCCAGCTGAACGTAGGAGTGTTAATAGTTATAGCAGAGCGGACTGTGCATTCATTGCATTGCGCGCATTTTTCGTCTGTGAGTGACGGCGAGCGTGTCAACCGTGTTGTGTGTAAACACTTGTGCTGGTGTCATTTGTGACCTTAGCAATAAGAAGCCAGACACAGGTAGGACTGTCTTCTGTTTGCTTTGTCAAGCTCTGTTCTATGGGTAATCTTTAAACAGTGCCGTAGAAAGAGAGAGAGTTGACAGTGTTGAAGTACGTCTAAATGAGTGAATAGAGATGGACGGATTGCATTAGTGTTCATGAATTCAGATGTTTGCCGTATAGATTGTGATTGAATGAGTGAGTGACGTAACCAGGTGTGTGTGTGTGTGTGTGTGTGTGTGTGTGTGTGTGTGTGTGTGTGTGTGTGTGTGTGTCAGTGTGTGTGTGCCAGTGTGTGTGTGCAGTGTGTGTGTGTCTGTCTGTGTGTGTGTGCCTGTGTGTATGTGCCAGTGTGTGTGTGTGTGTGTGTGTTAATGTGTGTGTGTGTGTTTGTGTGTGTTAATGTGTGTTTGTGTGTCTGTGTGTCTAAGATAAATCAGTATAGATAGCGCAAGAGAGAGAGTCAAGTCAAGTCAAGTCAATATTTATTAAAAAAACAAACTAGGGTTACATGAATAAAAAAAGAGAGAGAGAGAGAGGGGGGGAGAGAGAGAGAGAGAGAGAGAGAGAGAGAGAGAGAGAGAGAGAGAAAAGAGAGAGAGAGATAGAGAGAGCGAGAGAGATAGAAGGAGAGAGAAAGAGAGAGAGAGAGAGAGAGAGAGAGAGAGAGAGAGAGAGAGAGAGAGAGAGAGACGGTTTGACAGTTTGATAGTTTAATGTTGAGCGTGATCGTTTGTAACCCGGAGAGAGAGAGAGAGAGAGAGAGAGAGAGAGAGAGAGAGAGAGAGAGAGAGAGAGAGAGAGAGAGAGAGAGAGAGAGAGAGAGAGAGACGCAGACGCAGACGCAGATAGTTTATTCAATAGGCCATAGCCCCTTATGAAGGGGTGTGAACAAACGGTTCACATTGCATATAAATTAAACTCAACAGGTGTACACAAAAAAGGTACAAAATAATAATCGCACAACACATACATTACACGGCATTTAACTATGAGGTTACAACATCTCTTAATTTAAAGGCTTTATACAAATACAGGGATACATTTCTGACAACAGTTTCTTGAGGTGATGCTAAAAGCAAGCTGAGTCGGAAAATGCTTGGGTTCTTATAATATTTAAATGGGATCAATTTTTCTCTTAATTTGTTATAGTATGGACAACACAAAACAAAATGGACTTCATCTTCTTGGTTTTGTTTA
>NC_090245.1:106886823-106894323 GCF_037325665.1 Littorina saxatilis
ACGTCCCCGCACCAGTTTGAAGCACTATTAGGAGGCACTAAGACCGCACTTGACTAGAGCGGACGTTATTCACACGTGCCAAGTGCTATTGGTCCCACTGTTTCTTTTAGCTTTGTGTTAGAAATAGGACTCTAAAGCGTAATTACTGGGTGTGGAAATAGCAACACTCCGGTCGTTCTTTTAGTGCAGGTAATTATCGGCACTTACGCGCTTTTGTTTGTGAGACGCGGGGGGACTTCTTTTTACATTTAGTCAAGTTTTGACTAAATATTTTAACATCGAGGGGGAATCGAAACGAGGGTCGTGGTGTATGTGTGTGCGTGCGTGTGTGCGTGCGTGTGTGCGTGCGTGTAGAGCGATTCAGACCAAACTACTGGACCGATCTTTATGAAATTTGACATGAGAGTTCCTGGGTATGATATCCCCGAACGTTTTTTTCCTTTTTTTGATAAATGTCTTTGATGACGTCATATCCGGCTTTTCGTGAAAGTTGAGGCGGCACTGTCACGCTCTCATTTTTCAACCAAATTGGTTGAAATTTTGATCAAGTAGTCTTCGACGAAGCCCGGACTTTGGTATTGCATTTCAGCTTGGTGGCTTAAAAATTAATTAATGACTTTGGTCATTAAAAATCTGAAAATTGTAAAAAAAAATATATTTTTTATAAAACGATCCAAATTTACGTTCATCTTATTCTCCATCATTTTCTAATTCCAAAAACATATAAATATGTTATATTCGGATTAAAAACAAGCTCTGAAAATTAAATATATAAAAATTATTATCAAAATTAAACTGTCCAAATCAATTTAAAAACACTTTCATCTTATTCCTTGTCGGTTCCTGATTCCAAAAACATATAGATATGATATGTTTGGATTCAAAACACGCTCAGAAAGTTAAAACAAAGAGAGGTACAGAAAAGCGTGCTATCCTTCTTAGCGCAACTACTACCCCGCTCTTCTTGTCAATTTCACTGCCTTTGCCATGAGCGGTGGACTGACGATGCTACGAGTATACGGTCTTGCTGAAAAATGGCATTGCGTTCCGTTTCATTCTGTTAGTTCGACAGCTTGACTAAATGTTATAATTTCGCCTTACGCGACTTGTTTTTTAATTAGTTTTTCTTTTATTCTTCTCTTTCTTAAGAATTATAATGTTTGTGTGCGTGAAATGCTTGAGAATTTCTCTAAGGCTAAGTTTTGCTAATGTTATCTTACTTCGGAATAAAAAACATTTCCTTACGAATTGTGACAGAAAACTTCAGTGTTAATTTCATAGCCCTACTTAATTTGAAGTTACTGACAACTTACAGGAAATATTCACGAAATAACTCTTCGAATTTAAATTGGGACACATAAGAGCATTTTTGTTCTCACTTCCGTTCAATTTTAAACGACACAGCCTTCGAAATCCATTTATTTTAGACATACCTCGGTTTAATTTCATTGCATAATTTAGCTGCAGAACAGCTACATGGCATTTAAATGTTTTTTTCTTCAATACTAGTCGATTGACAAAGGCTGGTTTAGCTCTTGGATTTGCTATAGCTTTCACATTTTTATTGCAACAATTTACCCGCATTACAAGCTCATTGCGCAGTGCCTGGGAGCTGCCAGGAATACGAGGTATAGATGCATTACTACTGAATAATAAGCATTCGCTCCAGCTGTCTGCACGTCTCCTGCCAAGTGGGGGATGGACAGCTGGGCTAATTGCATTAATTAATATCTGAATTGTACGAGAATCCAAATACAGATAGACTGCCAACGTTCCAACATTCAGAATAAAAAAAACCAAGAATGGTAGGTAATTGAAACGTTTATTATTGACCAAACAAAACGTTACAAAACGTGTTTATTTTAATTGAATGAGGACATCATATCATTCACCATTTAAGGATCTATTGAAACTCCGCGCTGTAAAGACACACCCGGGGCAAAACTGGCAGACATTTGTTGAAAAGGAAACCCCGTTGAAGATCATCACTTTGAACTCTTTAGGAGAGTCTACTTTGCACAGTATTTTGTCCATTTGAAAGTTACATTGTCAATGCAGGTTTGACCAATTTACAGAAAGAATGAGGAAAACACGAACACGGCGGTTTCACGTTATTTGGTCACTGACACCTGTTTCAGCCTTGTCCTTTTGGAAATGACCGTAGTGGAAGAAAAACAAGAAAATTCATCTTTGTCAAGTTACATCTCTTTAATCGTACTTTCATTCCTAATGTGTGTACGGCTCGGAGCTTAGATAACTGATAGTCTGCTTTCCTCGGCCTTTACCGTGTTTCTTATCATTCTACTTACCAGATAATGTCAGAAAAGGCACTTAGTTATGTACAACTCGCACTAAAACCTACTTACGGTGCATTCGTCACTTTGAGATGGGGCAGATACAGTTGATTTGTGACCCTCCACCACGAAATGAGTCGCATGTCACCTCGCGCGGTTCTGCGCTAGGCTTAATATAAGTCCGGAGAGTGTATGGTAACAGTGTGAGGGTCACCTTAGTCACAGGCTTATAACTCAAACAGTTTTCGCTCTTTTCTAAAACGGTTTTCACCACTGGATAGAGCATGAAAAACTCTTTAGGAAAATGTAAAAATAGGAAAATCATGCAAAGGTGACATGCGACTCATTTCGTGGTGGAGGGTCACATTTAGACTTTTGTTGGTGACCCCGTATACTTTAAATGTATCCGTTTACAAACAATGTCAAGAGTAGCGTTGACATTTGTCCGGCGTAGTATATATGTTACAGTTAATCTGTGAAACCAGGGAATACGTGTATTAACTCGGTAATACATGAATTAACTGACGGAAAAAACCAGTTAATTCATGTATTACCTAAAATAGTTTAGTTAATACACGTATTCCCTGGTTTCACAGATTAACTGTAACATATATACATATATCATCATCAGGGTTAGATCTAAGCTTCCATTTTTTTTCTCCAAAATTAACGGTAACAGAAGCATTGGCATTTGTCCAACATATCATTTATCATATTCTGTACTACTTTGGTTAGAGAATCGAGCTTTTATCTTATTTGTTCGCATGTAACGCCACTGGAGGTTTATTCTATTAATTTTCATGGCATTTTTAGGTCATAGTTAATTTGTTTAGTAACGTCTGCTTTGATCTTATCCTTCTGCTGATTGGATGGGGACTTACATTAAAGGCACAGTAAGCCTCCCGTAAACCATCACAGATACTGTCAGGCTTTTACACACAGTACAAACACCCTTCCATTTGAACGCTCACCAAACGGGAACATCCTAGGTGCCCTCCGTAAAGAGCGAGCAATTTTCAAAGAATTGATTTTGCGGAGAGAGTGTCAGAGACAATCGGACCGTGGTGCGTTTTGGCGCTAGACCTAACTTTTAAAATCTAAATGATAAATTGACAGTTTGTTATACAAACATTCTTAAATCATAAAAGAATTCTTTTTTCATCAAGACAAGATCAGTACAATTAGAAGTTTTGAAAGTTTGAAAAAAAAGCCCGGAAGCAGGGTCACGCAAGGTCGTGGTTCTCGTAGCAGACGACGGTTTATACCTATTGCCAGTTCCTCTGAACAGTCAAAAGCCATCGCTAGAGTTCTTGTGAACCACAGCCGTTTGTTTCGTGCATAGTCAGAGGTACTTAATAACGTGCTATTGCAGATAAGCTCACAGCGAGTCGCATTCAAATTACTAACTGACGACTACATTGTGAAAAAGGTACTTGATCACACAGGTTCACGATGGCTCAGGGGTAAGATAAACCACGCAAAAATAAATTCTTTGAAAATTGCTCGCTCTTTACGGAGGGCACCTAGGATGTTCCCGTTTGGTGAGCGTTCAAATGGAAGGGTGTTTGTACTGTGTGTAAAAGCCTGACAGTATCTGTGATGGTTTACGGGAGGCTTACTGTGCCTTTAAGGCAATTCATACTTGTCATTCCGTAGCTTCAGGTCGGACTATATAAAGTGGGAACAGTCTACGTGAAAAAGGCCCTTTTTCTCATAGCAAATTTTGCTTTTTGTGCTTTAATATTTTATTTATCTATTGTTATTTTATTTCAGTTTCATGGTGAGAATTTGACGACTTGAGGATTTCAGAGGTCTTCGTTCCGAGAAATTTACAACGTCAGATTGTGTTTGTGCAATGAAAGTACCTGATCGTTGTGTCTGTGAATTTTAACATGGCGTGGTAGATCTATGTTGAAGCTTAATTGAAATATACACAGCTTGAGAACAAGGTTTTCCCATACACGATGTGACCACGGTTTTTGTCAGAAAAAAGCCTAACGATGCCAATAAAAGTGAGCAAGTGAAAGCTACAGTACACACGCAGAAGGCAACACATTGGTGCCATATTGTGTCAAACGACCTACTTTGGATATTTGAAATAGTTTACGATTGTGATTCAGAATGTGACAAGCGGCGTCAGCGGATTGCTGGGCTGACGAAGAACAAAAATGAATCCTTTGTGTAACCAGTGCAAAAACTGAGTTTCTGAAAAAGACAATCCTGAAACGAATGTGGCAAATGTAGCTAATCGAATTTAACGTTTCATTCAAATGAGCACAAACCACGTGAACTGAAGGAATATGCCGTAAAAAGGAAAAATGTGCGCGACTGCCATTGAAATGCGGACGTTCGAATCTGGTTACGGCAGAATTCAAAATGAAGCAAATGAGCGGACGTGACGCAATTGCAAAGCAGCGATTTGATTGGTAGAGGAATCCTTGCAGGAACTGTGTCGTAGAACACTCAGCGGCAACAGAAGAATGCGTGCATGCAATTGAGGAGCGTTTCTTAGTCGTTTGGGAGTACGTGCCTTTTTCCAGTGGAGTGTGCAAGATGTGGAAATCTTGGATAAAAGACGTGACGGTTCCAGCGTTGCTTCTGCTTCTGGTTGCGGTAAGTACATTGACCTAATTAAGTTGAATGTGCGTGATGCCACCAATGTATTGCACTATTCTCTGTCCGTGTCTTCTTGTGTCTTTTGGAATTTTCTTCTTTTTTATTGACCTTATAAAGTTTGACTTGCGTGATGCTCCCAATGAATTGCACTATTCTCTTCTCTTTTCGTGTCTTCTTGTGTCTTTTGGTATTATTTTTATTTATTTTTATTAGGTTTGACGTGCGTTATGTCATAAACGTATTCTTGTAATGCTTCTGTGTCTTGTTATTTGTTTTCATGTTTCTTTCTGTGTTAGGCACTCAGCCTTCGTGTATTTTCTTTTCTTCGCCTTTAGTCTTTTCTATATTTACACCCCCGGTATAGGGGTGTGTATAGGATTCGGTCCATGTGTTTGTTTGTTTGTTTGTGTTCGCATATAGATCTCAAGAATGAACGGACCGATCGTCACCAAACTTGGTGAACAGGTTCTATACATTCCTGAGACGGTCCTTACAAAAATTGGGACCAGTCAAACACACGGTTAGGGAGTTATTGGTGGATTAAAATTATACAAGGACTTATAGAGGGACATCTTAATGGTCAAAGGGAAATAACCATTCTCACTCAGTCACTGCCACCAACTGAGAAGGTTGTTTCCCTTTGACGGGGGTGTTTTTCCTACCTCGGAGGAATTTCTTGTTTCTTTTGTATTCTTTCCTCCTTCGTTTTCTCGGCTCTCTTTCTTTCTTTCTTCCTTCCTTTCTACCTTTCTTTCTTTCTTTCGTTCTTTCTTTCTCTCTCTCTTTCTTTCTTTTTTCTTTCTTTCTTTCCTTGTTTGTTCTTTCTTCATTGTTACACATTCTCATCACCCATATATATCTTCAGCCACCTAAACACACTGTACATCCACGTTCGTAAACTTCAGGGATTTTCTTCTCTTCTACTCCCGCCCTTCGCCTCAATATGGTTATGTAATCCAGCTATTATTTTGAGTATAAATATCTCACTTAGCTTCATGGTCGTCATACCATTTTACCATTTCTTCTTTTTGTCCGCTGCTTCCGTCTGTTGTGTTGATAATAATTAGCTCAAGGTTTCGATTTTTTATTGTTTTGATTGTTATTCACATCGTGGTTTGTGCTATTTTGTTGTTATGTTTACCTATTGAATTCCTTGTGTCAAGATACAAAACTGGCCAATTTATTCCAACGTTCCAGTTCTGCATCGTTACTAACAACCAGTTATTGGTTTGTGCTATTGTGTTGTCATTTTTACCTGATGAAATCCTTGTCATAAGCTACAAAACTTGTCAAATTCTTCCAACGTTTTATTTCTGCATCGTTAATATAACAACTACCATCACCAACTCCTCGTGCCTCTCTACTCTTAACACCCTAAACATCCTTCCCGTCCACCCCCCCCCCCCAAAAAAAAAAAAAAAAACCCCACACACACCAAAAAACCAAGTCCATCGGAAACAGCGGAAAAGAGAAACAGATTGCATCAGATGAAGTATGTACAGCTATCTCCTCCTGCTGCGTTATATACAGCACTGACGCAACTCTATACACATGTAATGACTTGTTTCTGCACATTTGTTTGGGAAGCAGCACTAAGCTGAGGCAATAGGGGGGCGCCATAATGGGCCCATCAATAAGAACCGCCAGTTACAAAACAAAAACAAAACAAAAACGCGTAATAACTGCCATTCATCCGAGTAATGTTGGTGTCATTTTCCATTTATGTATAATTTTCGAAACCACATTTTTAAACGTTCACAGTCTGCGTCGTCACTGAGAATCCCATCATCACCCCAGGCCCGTTTAGTGCCTCGTCTGCCCCCCCGAGCCCCCTCCCCATACAAAATCCAGCGGAAGCAAAACTGCAAAATAAAAGATAGGAAAATAAAAGAAAGAACGAAATGAATGAAGGAAGGAACGAAGGAAAAAAACAAACACAAAGGACGAAAGAAAAATAAAGAGAGAAAAGAAAATGCATGACGACAGAAAGACATAAAGGAATACACAAAAACCCACTGCGTCAACTGAAGTAGATCTCCCCGTACTGCGTCAGATATAGTACTGACGCAACGCGATACAAATGTAATGGCTTGTTTCTGCACCTTTGGCATAGGAAGCAGTACTATAAGCTAAGGCAAGACGGCTGCCATATGTGACCCTCCACCACGAAATGAGTCGCATGTCACCTTTGCATGATTTTCATATTTTTACATTTTCCTAAAGAGTTTTTTATGCTCTATCCAGTGGTGAAAACCGTTTTAGAAAAGAGCGAAAACTGTTTGAGTTATAAGCCTGTGACAAAGGCGATCCTCCCACTGTTATCACACACTCCCCGGACTTATATTAAGCCTAGCGCAGAACCGCGCGAGGTGACATGCGACTCATTTCGTGGTGGAGGGTCACATATGGGCCCAATGAGAGCCGCGAGTGAAAAAGCGTGTAAGCCGCGGCAAAAGTTTCGCGGCGGCACAAATTGAATTATTCTACCCAGTCACGCGGAAGAAGCTTTTGAGCACCTTTTTTTCCCATCTGCGGCTACGGTTTTGTTGTCCATGTGCGGTGTCCATATGGCTGGCATTGTGGTCGCCTT
>NC_090245.1:106899323-106964323 GCF_037325665.1 Littorina saxatilis
CAAGCGACTATCGTGTCACAACAACAAGGCGTGACATTTTTCTTCCCTGACTTAAACTTCACGAAACCGTCGCAAGGTGACATAGGATACCACTATGCTTAAAAACAATCTTTATAATGTTTTCCCGTGGTGCTCACTTATAAGCTTATATTTACTGCGCAATTTGGTGAGTTAAGACGCCACTACACTTTAAAAACAAAAATGTATTTATTTATTTCATTTTTAAACTGGTGCTCACTTGTTAACTGATATGTGCTGCACAATTTGGTGAAGTAAGATACCACTACACTTTAAAAAATAAAAAGAGTCATTAATTAAAAAGTTTTTTTTATTTAAACTGGTGCTCACTTGTAAGCTTGTATAAAATTATACTGCGCAATTTGGTGAGTTAGGACACCACTACACTTTAAAACCAAAAAAGAAGATTTATTTATTTATTTATTTCACTTTTAAACTGGTGCTTACTTGTTAACTGATATATACTGCGCAATTTGGTGGCATACGATACCACTACTCTTTAAACAAGAAGAAGATTAATTAATTTTTATTTTTTTTATTTTTAAACTGGTGCTCACTTGTTAGATAATATATACCGTCCATTTTGAAGACGTGGGATACCTCTGCACTTTTCTATTGTTATTTTAATAGCTGGTGCTTATTTGTTAGCTCAGAAACAGTGCACGTTTTCTCGTAAAGCTCGTAATAATGCAGGATGTATCCGCGACGCAATGTCGTTGTTGACACGGGTGACATTCCTGTTGCTCTGATGAATGAGGTCATATGCGGTAACACTGCATGCTTGAATTCGTAAGAATAAGTGTGAGAATTTAAGAAACCATTCGGATTGTTACATTTTGTGTTTAAATGTTCTTATGCTTTCTGTTATTCTTATTACATGTATTCAACAACAACAACAACACGATCATTAGTTCAAAGGGGAGGGAGGAGGGGGGGGGGAGCAAGAGGAAGGAAGTTTGGCCACCATGAAGAAATAACAAATAGCTACATTCGAGAAGTAACCTTGTAGTAAGTCGCAGTTTTGAAATTTGCGCAGTAAGAGAGAGCGGGGGAGAATGAGAGAGAGAGAGAGCGAGAGAGAGAGAGAGAGAGAGAGAGAGAGAGAGAGAGAGAGAGAGAGAGAGAGAGAGAGAGAGAGAGAGAGAGAGAGATACAGACTGACTGACAGGCCGACAGACAGACAGACAGACACAGAAAGGGAGAGAGAGAGAGAGAGAGAGAGAGAGAAAGAGAGAGAAAGAGAGAGAGAGAGAGAGAGCGAGAGAGAGAGAGAGAGAGAGAGAATGAGAGACAGAGACATTGACAGAGACAGAGGGGCAATGGCAGAGACAATGACAATTCTCCTTTTTTTAAAATAAATAACAAGAATAAGAACTGATATGCAGACAGACAGACAGACAGAAAAAAACCAGACAGACAGACAGGCAGAGATAAACAGATGTGGTTTGCATGCACGATAAAAACATACACAAAACAGCATCCCTCAGCTAGCTCCCTCCTCATAACTCGTCGGCTATGCTCCCCTTCCCTCAACCCATCCTCCCAGCCCCTACCTCAACTTTCACCCAAGCCTCTCACACCCCGACCCATAACCAGGAAGCGGAAGTACGTAAGGCGCCGGAAGTGGGAAGTCAGCGTAGTTTCCCTTACCCGCTTTTGATCCCCTCGCGTTGAAGGGCTCCTACAACATTTACCGGTATGGGCAAACTGTCATTTCCAGCCAGGTGGGGGGGAGACCTAACGTTTACCTGTATTGATAAACTGACAGGGAGGATTTTGCAGGTGCATGGGAGTCGTGGCAGGTGAAACACAACAGAGGATGCACCTACGTTTATCCCGCTTCGCTTGCCATATGCGATTACAGGTTTTTATTTCAAAGTTCAGAAGCATCTTTGTCTGGGGTTGGGCAGTGAAGCACAGAAAGATTGAGAGAAACTTGCAATTTACTTTGCACAAGACAGAAAAAAAGATAAGCAAGAATAGTGTGGCTCTTTGAAATCATGCATCCGTAGCAAGATGTTGTGTGTCCATTGTGAAACTAAAGAGGTCAAGTACATAGCCCAGCGTGTGTTTTGTGCACATTGCAAGAAAAAGAACGATGGATTTGAACAACTGAACCCATTCATCAAATTCAGACAAAGAAAAACCTGCTTCTAAATGGAATTTTCTGCAATCTCATAACTCACAACAGAAAGGAAAATGGCCAGTGGCACACCCTGAGATATTCAGTTACCTCTTTGTAATTGTATGAACCCAAACTTACCGGACGAGAATGCAAAATCAAAGAGAGCCTAAGCACCAAGAGCGTGGCCTATCAAATCATCTCGTTTCTTTTATGCTTTGCAGTGTCATCATGTTTCTGGTAAAAACTATGGGGGGAAATAAAGCTGTGTTTATTTCGCTGCAAATGATGACCTCTTTCACGTAACATCAGCAGTATACTCTTTATGCTTTGTTCCGTGGGAGGTCCGAAGTGGAAACAAGGGCTATGTAATATGCTTGCCAAGAGAAGGAGGAGGAGGAAGACAAAGAGGAAGATGATGCGGAGGAGGAGGAGCTGTCTGTGTGTGTCATACACACACACACACGCACGCACACACACACACGCACACATACACACACACACGCACGCACACACACACACACACACACACACACACGCACACACACACACAAACACTGTCTCTCTCTCTGACTCTTTTTTTCTCTGTCTTACTGTCTTTTACGGTCTCTCTTTCTCTCAATGTCTCTCTGTCTTTCTGTCTTTTTCTGTCTGTCTCTCTCTCTCTCTGTCTGTCAGTCTGTCTGTCTGTCAGTCTGTCTGTCTCTCTGTCTGTCAGTCTGTCTGTCTCTCTGTCTGTCTGTATGCCTGGCTGGCTGGCTGGCTGTCAGTTTGTCTGGCTGTCTGTCTGTCTGTATGTCTGTCTGTCTCTCTCGCTCTCCGTTAAAAAATGACTATCTGAAACAATAAAGAAAGAAAAACAAGTACATAAACGTTAACCTACAGCAGCAAAGGACCTGTAAATGATGACCTCTATTTAAACCTCTGAGATCAAGCCGACAAAAGGCAGCAATTAAATACATAACAATAGTCTAACTTGCAAAACAAGAAACTTCAGTAAACAACCAGTTGTCCGATTTATGCTACACAGGTGCGAATTCTTCAGGCATTAGGACACCGACCTTGCATTATTAAAATTTCCAAACCTCAAAGTCAAAAGAGAAAACAAGTTTTTCAAGCTCTGGGAAGAAGAATTAAGACAATAGTAACGGGCGTTGGTAAACCGCAAGACTTGCTTTTTGTATCTGGAGGTACTTTTTATTTCCCAAACTAAATACGCATGGGGAGGGTTTAAGGCGACTGTTTAGCGCCTTTTATTAAATGAGCATTTTTGTCGGACAGTAAAGCTGCGCTTTAATGGTACCGTCAGTACTAAAAGAGATTGGGCTTCCGGTTTTAACCTGTTTGAGCGCTAGCTTACTGCAAACTGAAGAAGCTTTCTTTGCCTCTCTGAAGATACAGTACCAAAAATTTTTTCTACTTGTTTGAAGGGTGTAAGGAAAGGAGTTAGTTAATAGGGTGTTAATTATATGAAATTCATCAATATCACCGAACTAACCATTCTCAAACGCGAATAATGATGTTGTACTATGACGTGCACAATATGGCTTATACAGTGTATTAAACGCCAGCCTCTCGTGAGGTAGGTTGAGTGTTCGAAACCCAGTTGGTTTAGGGTGGAGGTTTTTCCGATCTCCCAGGTCATCTTATGTGCAGACCTGCTAGTCAATCAATCAATCAATCAATGAGTCTTATATCGCGCATATTCCGTGGGTACAGTTCTAGGCGCTCTGCAGTGATGCCGTGTGAGATGAAATTTTATACGGCCAGTAGATTGCAGCCATTTCGGCGCATATTTACCTTTCACGGCCTATTATTCCAAGTCACACGGGTATAGGTAGACAATTATTAACTGTGCCTAAGCAATTTTGCCAGGAAAGACCCTTTTGTCAATCGTGGGATCTTTAACGTGCACACCCAATGTAGTGTACACGGGGGGAGGTTCGGACACCGAAGAGAGTCTGCACACAAAGTTGACTCAGTGAAATAAATTTCCGCCGAACCTGGGATCGAACTCACGCTGACAGCGGCCAACTGAATACAAATCCAGCGCGCTACCAACTGAGCTATATCCCCGCTAGTGCCTTACCGGTACCCGTCCGTGTGTACACGCAAGCACAAGACCAAGTGCGCAAGGAAGCGGAGATCCACGAAGGAAAGTAAAAGTCTACGAGAGAGTAACGAGTAGACGCTTTTAGCTGTTTATGTCACCCATGCAATTTCCCCACACATTTTAACTCTCATGCACACAGACACGTACATAGACGGAATGACGGACGGCCGAACGGACGAACAGACAGACGCATTACACGCATATATATCCACGCACGTACCCGGACAAGTACGCACAATGTCATTCGAAAAAAAAAGAAAAGCAGAGAAAAATTTGGCACATTTTGATTACAGCTGAAATATTTCGACAGTTTCGTCATTTACGTATAAACAGCATCTACAATTGAGTAAGCAGATGTGCAAAAGATACTGGTACGTCAAGTTCTTGTAATGACAATACACCCCTTTCACCACCACGATAGCTGACACCCGGAAAAACCAACAGACGTAAAATGCATTTAGTTGTTTGCGCATCCGGCAACCCCAGACGGGGGCCCGGGTAGCTCAGGTGGTAGAGCACTGGACTTGTGATCGAGAGGTCGCTGGTTCGAATCCGGGCCGGGACGGACACGGGTCAACTTTATGTGCAGACCCAGAGACGGTATCCATCTCCCACCCCCGTGTCACCACAATGGCACGTTAAAGATCTTGGTCATTCTACCATAAGTGCAGATGGCTGATACCACCTAAACACGCAAACATCAAAAAGCCGTGAGGGCGTAAAACTCGAATCGTATAAACCAATTCATGTCCAATATAGGCAATTAAGACCTGACGGACAATAAGCCCCTTAAAATTTACTGCAACCCCAGAAGAGTGACAGAATGGATAAACACACCGTTCCCCCGTCTCTCCTTCTTCCATTTCCGCTTCATTTGTTCTCACCGTCAACGGTTCTTCACAATAAACTCGTCGTGCGCCATTCAAGAATGTCTAAATAGTTTTTTTTGCAAAAGTTTTAATTCTGAAAAAACCAAAAACATTGACAGCATCCTATTTAGATTTTGTGTCGAGTAGAGTCCGGTTTCGTTGTTTCAAATTCTTTTGTTTTCTGCGTAAACGATCCTGTGGGGCAGATCGTTGGTGGGCTTTTAAGAACATTTTAGAAGTGGCGCTTTGTTTCCAACAGAAGGAAAGAACGAAAGAAGTAAGGAAAGAAATAAAGAACGAAATAAAGAAAGAAAGAAACAGAAAAAACATATAGAAAGGCGGAGGGAGGGAGGGGGAAGGGGTAGGGGTGGGTGGGGTAGTTTCACAGTCCAACCATGATCCCAACGTCGATCAGTCAGTTCAGGTGTGTTTTGTTTTTATGTGTCCTCACAGTTCAGCTAATGATAACCAATACATCCTTAAGTAATGGTTTTAGAAAGAACTCGACACTGCCTCGTTCAAAAGGTCAGTCAGATAGTCATCCATGTATCGCAAGCATTCCAGAAGTCAGTTTTGTTATCGCAGTCTGTCAGACGGTCAACGAACGCGTTATCTAAGTCCACGGAACTTCCACACTCCGAGTTGGACTGGTCATTTTTTGGTTGCCGGTTTTGCACCAAGATGACTCAAGGCCAAACATAACCTATAGATAAGAGAGCACCGCCTGATAATGGACGAAGGACCAGCACGTTTAGAGGATTTATATGAGGCGTTTGAAGTATGATCTATGTTTTCTTTTCAAATAGGATTATATTCAGTTATGATTGACATGTCATTGTCTTCTGCAAAGATTTTTGGAGATAAGTATGACGGGTGTTCAGTGTTGGTAGAAAAAAACAGGGAGATATATATAGAGATCAAGGGGGTGGAAGAGAGAGAGAGAGAGAGAGAGAGAGAGAGAGAGAGAGAGAGAGAGAGAGAGAGAGAGAGAGAGAGAGAGAGAGAGAGAGAGAGAGAGAGAGAGAGAGAGAGAGAGAGAGAAAGAGAGAGAGGGAGAGAGAGAGATACACAGACAGACAGACAGACAGACAGACAGAGAAATACAGACAGAGACATAAGGGGTGGGGTGGGGAGGTGGTAATGGTGGTTGAAGAGGGGAGGAGGTACCTGAGCTGCAGCTGCCTGGTCTAGACTGAACAGTAGGCCTACTGTCGCAGCATTCTCATACTACCTTGAAAGGAATAGTCCCAACGACGGCACAGTCCTGCTACTTTGGTGATTACTCTCGCATTTGGGAGCAAGCTTAGCGTCACAAAAAAGCAACTGCTCCTTGTATCATTTTGTTCAGCTATATTTCTATAGAGGGTTGTATCGCCTACTAATCTCCCAGTCACAACAGACCGCTGAGTGTGTTAGACACGTTGATAGAGAAATAATTTGCATCTTCGGTAAAAGGCCTTCTGTACGCGGGATTACCTGCCGTCGATCAGGCGTGGGGACAAGCTGTTTTTATGTGAATATTCCTCTGTTTGGAACGACTTTCTTTTTTTCGTTGAGCTACAAGATTTGACGGCATGTGCGAGGGGCATTGACTTTTAGCTTATGCTGTGGGCGAGGTCCCACGATCATTATGTACGTTCGTCTCAAGAAGTTCTAGGTTAACATAATCTGTTTTCAAAGGCCGATATAACGATTTCCAAGGACAATTGCTTTCTGTGAGGCTTTGATAGCTCCCTTTGAGTTGATTTTACATCCTTGTTCCTTTTGGTTTCATCCCTGTTGCAGCGAATCCTTCCCGATAAATAAACCAAGCCACTAAAATATTAATTTTTGTATAAGTTCAGCAGCACAGCCCTTGCAACAGCCCTTGCAACAGAATCATACCACTGACATCTTGAAAGTTCAACGCAGCCATTGAAACTGAATCACCCCACGAGAATCTTGAAATTTTAACATAGCTCTGCTAACTGAATTGCTCTATTGAAATCTTTAAAAGTTCAGCCTCGACGCACAGCCCTTGTAAATGAACTGTCCCAGTCACATGTTGAAAGGTTTAGCAGTGCAACCCTATATGAACCACCCCAGGCTGAATGAAAATCTTTAAAGGTTTAGCGGCAACTGAACCGCCCCACTGAAATGTTCAAAAGTTCAGCGCGAGGAGCCCTTCTAACTTTAAATCTAGATCAACAGAGAGAATTAATGACCTTAAGCCGTGTTTGAGGAGCACGAACCCGACACTCCAACCGCAAGGATCCACGATAAGGCGCCGGGCGAGACTTCGCAGCCTGTGACACACACTCCAACACCACTGAAGCCCTTGTTTTGATTACACGGGCTCGTTCTAATCCCCCCGGTAGCCATTTCAATTCCACAACACTCCAAAACCCACAGCGCTGGATCAACGCCAACAACCTCTCTCTGGACTGTGGGGCGTTCTCGTGTGTGTTCTGAGGCCTGGGGATTACAAGCTATTATTCCCTCGAGGGTGTGATATAAATATATAGGGACGATATATGTTATATTACCACGTGATATCCAGCAGGGTGGGACATTGGGCCTAAGGGGGATGATATGTTATTACAAAAGGGATATATATATGCGGTAAGGGTGTAGGGGGATATGAGACGGTATGAGCATAATCTCTTCGGCATGAGCTGTCTGTCACCCAACAAAGCTGGCTTTGTGCCTCCATCGTTCAATTGTCGGGGGCATCGCGGGAGAGCGATCTTTTCAATTACCTGCCACATTGATTTCCTTATCCGTGTCCTTTTATAAAGCCGTGTTCCAACAGCATATGCATGCAGATTGGAGGACCTGTCTTGGCATTGCCATCTTTGTTTGGAGATGAGAGGCTGGCGAAGGTCGAGAGCTGGAGATCCCCTTTACATGTCTGTTTAAGGCCTGGTGAAAAAAAAGAAGAAAAAAAAGTTTTTTTTTAAATCATGCACTCGGCAGCTTTAGACCGAGTGACATTAGTGAAGTCGCTTTTTAAACAGACGATTGAGTAATAGTGGTTTATGGCTGATTTGATTGTTTAAAATGTCACTATTCGAGCGAAATAACGAACCAGCTGGGTACCCCTCACCTTCTTCTTCTTCTGCGTTCGAATTTGTCGTAGTAAGCGTAGACATCCGGTCTGCTCCCCGCCTAATGGCCGATGTCTTCCGTCTTCGGGGGACTACGTGGGTTTAAATTTGGAGTGGTCCTTCTCCTAGAGGAGTTTCCTTGCAGGGATAGTGAGCCTCCTCTGCCCTCGTTTTAATTTTGGAGTGATCTTCTCCTAGGACAGCTGCCTTCCAGGGTTGACGAGCCTGTCCTGCCCGGCTATTTAACCCATAGTTGGGGGGGGGGGGGGTACCCCTCACCGAGTTTGCCCCCTGAATGAAGGTGGTCCCCTAAGATTGATGCAAATTGTCAGAATGTACCCGTTTCCCTGATAACCGGATACCGTATAATTATACTCCCGGATCCCCTCTACATGTTATGTACCTTGTTTCAACTAAAATGCAGGTTCGTGAAGGCAATATCGCCATCATACCCAGTTCTAGGCTGTCATCTCATAATCCTCACTCAACATTTCATTTGGCGATTTGCAAGCTTGTCACAATGGATGTAAATTCACAAACCTGAATGTATTTGGTTTCAAAACAACATCCTGAAGAAGGCAGTTTGCTGAAATATTGAAAAAGAAAACTCTAACCTGGTCACTGATGTGTCCACGTTTGTTTACATGTAGTTCGTTGTCTCAGACCACTGATCTTCACATACATGACTTAGACACCTGTGACTAAGTAAGGTCATCATAGTTTTGACGCTGGCTACCTAATTAGGGTCTGAGAAGGGAGGTAAGTGCATACCTCCTTCCATCTCCCAATAACCGACACTAAGGCAATCAACTACGCCTCAAAATCGTGCTTATGCTCAGCCAGATGTTATTTCACTACCCACTCACCACACCCTTCACAACCACACTTCATTCACAAGAAACTCTAGGTCTTCAAAGGTGGCATACCAGCTCCTCCTTGCCACTCTAATCTACTCTAATATTCATCGTAGTCGGCGCCAAGTTCCTAATGGAATTGCAGCTACCCTGAAATTGAGGACCGAGGGTTTTTTGTCGTTAGCATTAGCATGGAATAAATTTAAATATTGCACCGCGTCAGACCTTCGCTGCGTGGGATAAAATTCAATATTCCACTGGGGGTCGCCGCTTGTAGCATTTACAATTCAGATGATAAGGGCGACAGGTGGCACGAGGAGGTTTTGGCAGAGTACTTGGGTCACTGTGGGTGTGTCTGGGGTGTTACACAGGTCACTGCTGTGTCAATGTCCGTTCTCATATTGTAACACAGTGGTCAGTGTTTAATTAAACGACTGACGCGTGGAGGTGAGCCTGTGTTTATCAAAAGTTGACGCTTAGTTTTGGCGTCAGTGTTTGTGGTCAGTGCAGAGGACTTCTCGCTAAGTCCTGCGAGAGAGAGAGAGAGAGAGAGAGAGAGAGAGAGAGAGAGAGAGAGAGAGAGAGAGAGAGAGAGAGAGAGAGAGAGAGATACAGAGAGAGAGAGAGAGAGGGGGCAGAGAGAGTAGGGGGATGGAATAGAGAGAGAGATAGACACTCACACACTCACCTGTTAAAACATGAAAAGTAGTAGGCAGATGGTATAACGACACAGCTACGTGTGATAGTAAAAATGACAAAATAATTTTAGACATTTCTGCTGGAACCTCCTGGACGTCTTGTCTGATCAGGCGGGAATAAAGAAAGGGTGTTTGGACCTTGTCACTCAAAGCAGGATCGAACCTGTCAACTAAAGACGAATTTGGTTTCAAGGCAAACCCGGCGTCTACTAATCAACCTACACTTTAACCCAGCCATTTGCGTGAGACTGGATGTAAGAACTGCTGGTATAAAAAATAAAATAAATTTAACTCTCAGTGTGAGGAGAAACGGACTTATCAGCGAAGGAAAAGACACAATAATTTTTGGATATATTTTGTTTGATGTTACTGAATATTGCAAACCTTTTTATACTTCCATTTGTCTATCTCTCTCTGTATCCCTATTCCCTCCCCCTACTCTCTCTTCCCCCCCCTCTCTCTCTCTCTCTCTCTCTCTCTCTGTCTCTCTCTCGCACACACACACACACACACACACACACACACACACACACACACACACACACACACACACACACACACACAAACACACACACACACACACACACACAAACACACACACAAACACAAATACACACACACACACACACACACACACACACACACACACACACACACACACACACACACACACACACACACACACTGTTGTATTAACCGTTCACTTACGAGTGACTAAACAACGTCCTTGAAAACCTGTTTTTCTCGTACTTCCTCGATTTTCTTTCTTTTTCTCCTTTCCCCTCTATTTTTTCAAACAGTAATCTTTAACTTGTTTTTGTTTTTAGAAATGTCACTCTGACATTGAACTCTTAGGTAATAATTATACGCCACATCCCTCCCCTCCCTCCCCCCCCCCCCCCCTCCTGTTTCTGCCAGCCGTTTAACGTCAAGCACCCACTAAGTCAATCGTAGACAAGGACTGTTACGCCTGCGCTCGAACATTGTGCCTAATTAGACAGGACTTCAGAAAGAGGGTTCCGTCAGGGATTTTTAATTTTACTCCCAGACTTGTATCTGGTGAAGCCAAACGTTTGGGCAAATCTCGCAGAAGTCAGGACTATAAAGGCACATACATTATTGTGTTCCAGTTCGGCTAGGCCGCTTTTACATGGGATAAGGCCGTCCCTTTTCTCTGACACATATCTTATTGTGTTCCAGTTCGGCTAGGCCGCTTTTACATGGGATAAGGCCGTCCCTTTTCTCTGACACATACCTTATTGTGTTCCAGTTCGGCTAGGCCGCTTTTACATGGGATAAGGCCGTCCCTTTTCTCTGACACATACCTTATTGTGTTCCAGTTCGGCTAGGCCGCTTTTACATGGGATAAGGCCGTCCCTTTTCTCTGACACATACCTTATTGTGTTCCAGTTCGGCTAGGCCGCTTTTACATGGGATAAGGCCGTCCCTTTTCTCTGACACATACCTTATTGTGTTCCAGTTCGGCTAGGCCGCTTTTACATGGGATAAGGCCGTCCCTTTTCTCTGACACATGCCTTATTGTATTCCAGTTCGGCTAGGCCGCTTTTACATGGGATAAGGCCGTCCCTTTTCTCTGACACATACCCTATTCTGTTCCAGTTCGGCTAGGGCGCTTTTACATGGGATAAGGCCGTCCCTTTTCTCTGACACATACCTTATTCTGTTCCAGTTCGGCTAGGCCGCTTTTACATGGGATAAGGCCGTCCCTTTTCTCTGACACATGCATTATTGTGTTCCAGTTCGGCTAGGCCGCTTTTACATGGGATAAGGCCGTCCCTTTTCTCTGACACATACCTTATTGTGTTCCAGTTCGGCTAGGCCGCTTTTACATGGGATAAGGCCGTCCCTTTTCTCTGACACATATCTTATTGTGTTCCAGTTCGGCTAGGCCGCTTTTACATGGGATAAGGCCGTCCCTTTTCTCTGACACATACGAACACTCAACAGCCTTGTACTCTCTTCAGAGTGGGAATTATTGTAGATTTTGTTTGTTTGTTTGTTTGCTAAACGCCCAGCCGACCACGAAGGGCCATATCAGGGCGGTGCTGCTTTGACATATAACGTGCGCAACACACAAGACAGAAGTCGCAGCACAGGCTTCATGTCTCACCCAGTCACATTATTCTGACACCGGACCAACCAGTCCTGGCACTAACCCCATAATGCCAGACGCCAGGCGGAGCAGCCACTAGATTGCCAATTTTAAAGTCTTAGGTATGACCCGGCCGGGGTCCGAACCCACGACCTCCCGATCACGGGGCGGACGCCTTACCACTAGGCTAACCGTGCCGGAATTATTGTAGATGAATTAAGTTCTTAAAATAAAACAAAGACAAGAAAGGTATGTTGTTGGAACGTGTAACTATTGACAAAACAAAACTTTACGTTCACAAATATATCGACCCAGCGGTCTTTCAGGTGCACAGACAAACACTAATTCCACAACACTTATCTTGATTGTCTCATTTGCTTGTGTCTTCCCTGCAAGGGACTGAACATTTTTTCAAGATAAGTGTTGTATAATTAGTGTTTGTCTCTGCACTTACAAGACCGCTGGGTCGATATATCTGTGAACGTGGCGTTTTGTTTTGTCAATAGTTACACGTTCCCACAACATACCTTTTATTGATTCTGAATTTTGGAACGTTGGCAATCTATTTGTTTTTAGATTTAAGTTCTTAACAGCCACTAGTGTCAATTTGTCACATGAA
The DNA here is from genome assembly GCF_037325665.1 of Littorina saxatilis. Taxonomy (NCBI): domain Eukaryota; kingdom Metazoa; phylum Mollusca; class Gastropoda; order Littorinimorpha; family Littorinidae; genus Littorina; species Littorina saxatilis. The sequence goes on from NC_090245.1 coordinate 106,911,816, forward strand.
TTTGTCAAAAAGTGCCAACTCTGCGCATGACTCGAAGCGGTCAGTGTGTTGATTTTTTGGTATGTGTGCAAATAGGCGGATGGTCTTGGGCCCCCCGAAAAAGTCTGTTTACGGTATCCCGACCGACTCTATTTTTTCGCGCGACCCTAGACTTTTTTTGGCATTTTGTGAGAAAAAAAAAGATGAAAAAAAGTCTTTGTTTTTTGGCAAAATAACTTAAAACTATGTTTTTTTGGAGAAAAAAAATCCCGACCTACCGACCTTATTTTTGTTGCCCATGTTACCGTAAACAGACTATTTTTGTGTGTGGCCTTACCCCCTGCTAACGCCTGGCCAGATCTGAAATGGTGAGTCAAATCGTTAAACATGAGAAGTGCGATTTCTTGAAGGCGGGCCGGTCCTTAAGTGAGACCGAAGTCGACTTCGCGAAGTCTTTTTACCGGAATCTCAGTGCTACAGCTTCGTGCGGACACTTACGTCACGAAATCGACTTCGCCCAGTTAAGGACAGGCTTTAAATACAGCCCCGCACAGAAGCCAAACGTTTGGATATAATTATATACCCTGCAAAACAGTGCTTCATTCAACAGTCTGTCCCGATCTGGAAGACACTGAGCGTGCAAAGCAGGTGCCCAAGAGTCGCAGCGGGGTGGCTGGCAGCCAGGAATGCACTTCAGCGTCGGTTCATTACGGGTGGCAGCAGTCTGTTGTCCCTTACCTGGGTACCCGTCTGGCTTCGGACAGGTAGCAGCGGAATTAGTGATGTGTATGTCGAGAGGTTAAAGGTATGTTAACTTTAGCACCTCTGGTTTTTGTTGGAAAGAGCACAGGGGCTGTAATTAAAACATACTTGTAACATACAAAGTCTGGATATTTTGACTGTTGTTCCAGCAATCAAAGTACCGATGTTACCCGATTCTGTCAAACGCCGAATGTTTTACAATACGCTTTTGGGTTGTCGTTTTGGACAGGTGGTCATTCTCAAGAGGTGGTCGCTAGGGCAGGTTTGACTGTACAAACTTTCGTTTGCGACACCTGTGGCTGTAGTCTACCGTTAGACATTCCAAGAATGACCAGGGTCCAATTTTTGACCAGCGCACAGCTGGCAAGGTGTGGAAGATATGGTTCGCTGCCAGACTTGTTATTGCACTCCGGCCACGGCTGATTAGACCAGACGATTGCTTTCAGGTGTTGCGTTGCGCCCCTCACTCTTTTCAAGGCTGCCTGCATTAATTTTCTGCGGAAAGGCATTTTAATTTGCTTTTGGCTGACGTTTTTGGCTGCGTGTCAAGCACTTAAGCTATTTTCTGCATTCGGTGTTTATTTTGTATGCCGCGGGGTGTGTTTGTGTGTGTTTGTGTATGTGTGTGTGTGTTTGTGTGTGTGTATGTGTGTGTGTGTGTATGTGTGTGTGTGTGTGTGTGTGTGTGTGTATGTGTGCGTGCGTGTGTGTGTGTGTGTGTGTGTGAGTGAACGTGCGTGCGTGCGTTCGTGCGGCTGTACGCGTGTGTTTAATTCTTCTGATCATTGGAAAATATGTTTTTTGTTGTACCGTTTTAAGTGTCCAGTATTTTCATAACCATTATTTTCAGAAGGCCCAGGTGTTGTGTTGTGTACTAGTGCAATAATGAAGAACGAAACAGTGGGAACAAAGATTACTGCAATAGAAACAATCTCCTGTCGAAGGCAATAGCACGTGAATACCGTTTTATAGCGGAAAGAAAGAAATATGAAAAAGAAAAGTAACTGGAAGAACAGATAAGAAAAGAATTCCACCATGAAACGATAGAATCCGGGGGAGCATGCCCCCGGACCCCCCTAGTTCGCCCAAAAAAAGGAGGAACCCCCCCCCCCCCACCCCTTACAACTCATTTGGTCTGGCCCTGTGTACACATTGTAGGTGGAAACAGTGGAAGCTAGAGACCTATCGGATCGCCTTTTTCTTCCGCATGTGACTTACCTGCCAAAAATGCTCTCAAGCGACGGGTCATTAGTTGCAACACCGCCCCTTGACCGCATAGACCCGCTAACCGTGATCAGCTACAAGTTGTCAGTCTGTGGTAACTGTCTAGGGACAGAAGCAAAGGTGCAGCATTTGAGAGAACATCTCAGATTGCTTTGACTTCCGTGTATTATTCAAAGCGTCCTTTCATGGGTTCTGTTTTAAATCGGCATTATACATTCGTGGAATAAATATAGGCTACTTTGACTTCTGAGTTCTTGGTTTCTCTTTTTAATCAGCGTTCTTGGCATAACGGGGTTGCCGAAAGAATTTAACATTGACTCCAAAACAAGCTTGCATGCTCATAAATTTAAACTGTGTGTGTGTGTGTGTGTGTGTGTGTGTGTGTGTGTGTGTATGTGTGTGTGTGTGTGTATGTGTGTGTGTGTGTGCTTGTGGGAATATTTTGAGATCGGTACAAGAGTTCAAGCGGAGTTCTCGAAAACATTGCACACCTAGAAAAAAGTCTTAACAAAGGTTGTTTTAATTCTTCGTTGTCCAAACAAACACACATACCTTTACCTATTTTAACATACAAATTTGCTTGAAGATTTCCTTTTACTCATTCGTATGCGATGCGTACTTTATATCTTTCACCACAGAGTACTTCTTTGCCAGCTGGGCAGGTTTCAGAATGTCCAGAAGTAACTAGGTCACATCCCGTCATGATCAGTGATCACACACAGCGGATGACCTCGGCAGTCTTTTTACGCATGGTCAGTCAGCTTTGCGAACAGTTTTGTCAGCACATCCTCTGCCTCGATGCACGCGAACAGTACGCCGAGGTACAGTCACCGGCCAAGCATCTCCGCCAGGGGGCGTAATTTGACGGCTAAAGAAAAGGACTAGACAATTGCACTCTTTTCTGTCGTTTTGAACGGATGTATGGTCCTCCCCGTGGGTGCCAGACACCGGCAGGTGGGTTGGGATAGGTACACACACTTTCCTCGGAAGTGGTCGAATTCCACCTCGATTGGGCGAGCGACCCTATGTCTGGCAGGGATTATAGTGAATCCACAAACATAGAAAACCTTTTTGAGTCTTTGACACAAATCCCACACACAATGGACGACACTTCAGTATACATATCTCAATTAGAGCACGGTTGTCAGTCTGACCTGTTCTGCTCTTTGTTGATTTCATGGCATAGCAAATGCTGAACATAACAATGAATACACCTCTGTGTTTTATTTTTTCGTAATGCTTTAGCGATCACGAGTTTGACACAATGTTCTGACTTCAGTCGAGGCAACAGGGTTTCCGTTTTTCTGGTTAACATCATGGGGAACCCCCCCCCCCTTCCTCCTTAAATTTGTCAGTTAATCCAACCTTTCTTCATGGTGAATTAGCAAACTAAATGATTTAGTGAGCGCCAAACCATGCGTCGCCCGTAATATTACTGTCGTAAAGTGTCGCCCATTATACGGAGTCGCATTTTGAGGGGATCACCCATTTTAGCGTAAGTTTGTTTAACAAAACTTTATTCAACTTTTGTCATGACAAAAAACAATACATGCTTTTTAAGATTACTAACTCAAGCATAATTATAATGCTTTATTTTAAGCAATAATTTAGTGTAAGTGAACGAATTCGATCCCATTACGCAACCACACCGCGGGGTGGCACCCTTAATGCAGTCCCAGCCAAGACAAACAGCACTAGCCGTCACGGTGCCAGCAACCCTCTTACATTATTGCTAGCTGTATGAAGTGTTGTTTGGACTCCGTTAGGTATACTTCTTGTCCTAGTGACCTGCCGAACCAGACGTCATTAAGGTGATTTTGGTGAGTGTTAGGCGTCACAGGGTTAAAGGAACAAGGTATAGGAACGAAAGTTTGGCGACACGAACGCGTGCAACCCAGGGTATACAGTAAAATAAAGAAAGAAAGCCCATAGCCCTCCATCATATTATCCTATCTAGTCCGTAATAGGCACTCCAACGAAGGCCTGTAGGACAGGAAGCTGTATCATCTCTCTAAGCCAACCCCATCCAACCAGCTACACAAAGACAGAACATGTATTCAGTAAACGTAAGTGCTGTTCAAATGGCAGATTTACAGCAAAATTTCCACCAACTTTCAAGCGATTTTTGTCAGGAATAAATCAGTTGAAAATCGCTGCTCATGTGAAAAGCGCTAAGGCTCAAACCAGTTTTAAGCAACGATTCTCAACTGGCTTGGACATTCGGGCTTGTCCGGTCGCATTCATTTTTGTCTTCTTCCGGCTAGACCTAACCCAATCGAGAAGCGCGATAAATAAAGCTATCCGCAAGTTGCTTGTAAATCGCCGAGGAGTCGAGCAGCGTTCAACTGAGTCACGTTTTCAAGTCGCTGCTAACTCTGAACTAAATCTGAATAACAATTTCGTCGGGACCGTTCGCATGGCAGACTTTTCGCCGACTTAGTTTGAGCGACTGCTGAGCGACTTCAAACCAACTAAAGTTGTTGGAAAATTGTTGGACAGTTGTTGGAAAGTCTGTCACGTGAACGGCGCTTTAATCGTTGCACGTACCTGCTGGGTCTTGCGCACTAATACAGGCATGAGACCAAGGGTAGGGCGGATGGTGGCGAGAGAGGTGAAGGGACGGGGAATGTTTACAGTACCGTGAGCCGGGCTGTGAGCAGTGCCCGCCAATGTTTAGCTCGGGCACCGTCGCGGCAGACGCGCATTGGTTCTATGCAGGAAAATGCAGCGCGCTATTCTGGCCATCTGGCCAACTGTCGTCAGACTGATACCAAGAGGTTACACCCGCCTTCAGGCTCAGGTATTTTCAAACGCTCGACTCAAGACTAAATACGGTTGTTAGTTCTGAGCTTGAATGTTTTTCTCTTCTGAAACGTTTCTGCCGTCCAATAATATCAGCTGTCACGATTGGGATCAATGGAGAAAAGAAAGGTGACGGGATCCTACCCACTGGAACAACCTTGGCATTGACCCAGTCCTTGTGCAAACCGTGATTGTGTTATCTCAACAATGATTTTTCGTTCATCCTCTGGCACCGCTCAAAAACGTGACATTTGATTTACTGTGCTGAATGTCAGTGTCTTGCTAACCTTGTATTGATAACCCCGGGTGCATTAAGCTAACGTTTTAGACGGTTGCATCTTCTTCCTCGATTCCAATTGTCAGGACCCATCCCCCGCCTCACCTAGCTACCTACCACTTGAAACCTCATCCTAGACTTCACGACACAAAAGAGAGAGAGAGAGAGAGAGAGAGAGAGAGAGAGAGAGAGAGAGAGAGAGAGAGAGAGAGAGAGAGAGAGAGAGAGAGAGAGAGAGAGAGAGAGAGAGAGAGAGATCGAGATCAAGATCGAGACCGAGACATAGAAAGAGCCTGAGAGACAGAGAGAGGGACAGAGAAAGAGAAAGAGAGATTCAGACATATGGGGAGAGAGACAGAGACAGAGAGCCTAACAGACAGAGAAAGAGACAGAGACACACAGAAAAACAAGGCACAGGTAAAGACACATACAGAAAGACACAGACATAGAATAAGACAGAGACAGAGACAGAGACACAGACCTACCGGCCTCGCCGCACTGGCGCGAGTTTTCACACTCAGATCATATTTGAAACCAAACCGTCGGATATGTCAGCAGCGAATCAGCAAGGCAGAAATGAATGAAAATCCTATCTTATTCTTCACCTTATCCCCCTGGCACAGTTGACACTGGCAACGGACACCCCCCTGAATGTCCAGCGAGAGTCATAAACCTGACAAGCCTTTGTTTTGCTGGTGGTAAAGGGATGGTTGTGATACGGGTGGACACCACCATACCCGTTTAACTCGCAGTCGTGAAACACTTTCAACATTCAAGGTGGCTTCACAGCTGCAACCAGCCCACCTCGATCGTTTAGCCCAGGATCGAAAAACACTCTTATCATTGAAGACGGTTTTCACAATCCAGTGGAACACATTTTTCAGGACTTGAAAGAATATGAGAATAATTATCAGGTCTTTGTAAGGAGCGAGTCTGAAAATGCAGATAAAGTTTCAGAGGTTATGGACAAACAATCTGAGAAAGCCAAAGTCTTCAAAGAGGGAAAGTCTTAAATCGTCTGATCTTAAAACGGGTGTGTGGAAAGTGTGTGTGTGTGTGTGTGTGTGTGTGTGTGTGTGTGTGTGATAGAGAGAGAGAGAGAGAGAGAGAGAGAGAGAGACAGACAGACAGACAGACAGACAGACAGATAGACAGACAGACAGAGACAGACAAATATCTCAAAAGCCCCCAGCACAAGGTATAAGCTCGGGCGGCGCGTTCAGGGTCGACCTTATGCAGTCAGAGTGTCTAAGCCCTCCCTCCGTCCGCTCCTCAGTAAATCTCAGCAGCTCTGAACAGGGTCGAACCCTTTGACCTGAAGGCTCGTGGGGAGATGAGGCCGCTGACACTGCGGAGTGTACCTATTCGGCGAGTGTGGGATACGACATTTTCATGCAAGAAAGAGAGATCCGTTTGCATGCAACATTGTATCATACTCTCAAGACCCATGGTGAGATGAGACCGCTGAAACCGCGGATTGTATTTGCATGACCAGCGGGGGATGCGGCTTTTTTTTTACGCCAACATGAAACGGAGATCCATTTGCATGAAAATTGTATCTTACTGTGTCTGAAGAAGCAGATATTAACAAAGTGCAAAACCAAAACGGAATCGGACGTTTCTCAAATTCTAAGCATACATTTTTTCATCACAGCTGAATTGAAATCAGTGGCCGTGTCAGTTCTAACTGCTACTTTCTGCTGACTCGACAACTTTTATGGCCTTCTCTTAAACCATGTCGTTTATCGTGATTTCAGACTAGGCTTTTCGTTGTGTGTGCAATGGCCATGGAATAACTTTGTTAAGATGGTAGAAATAGGCGTGTTCGTCTTTGGGACCAAAGATGCGCTTCACAAAAAGCCGTCATCATGAACCTTCACATCTGATGCCAGTAGTTTTTTTAAAAAGTTTTTTCTTCTCTTTTTTACAGCTCAAATATTCTCCCAAGGTTATGTCCTTTCTCGAACTTTTATCTCCATTTGTGCATTAAATTACACATTCATTTGACTTGCAGTCAGCTGGCTAATAAGATACACTTACGATTTTGCACTTTCTTTCGACATTCGAGACGAACGCATGGGCTTAATACGTGATGTGAAGCCCCAGGTATCCCGTTGACACTTACAAACGAGGAGGCGGGTCCGAAAGGCAGGGGTGGCCAAAGAGAAAAGAAAAGCGAGAAAAGCAGAAAAAAAGAAACGAAGGGGAGAAAAAGGGCTAGGGTAGAGGAGCATCTCTATATATATACGACTAGTGTCTGTGTGTCTGTGTGTCTGTCTGTGTGTCTGTGCGCGATGCGCGGCCAAGGTTCTCGATGGATCTGTTTCAAATTTGGTGATCATATTCATGTACACTCTGGACACAACCTGATCGATGAGATATTTCAACACTTGCTCTCAGCGCGCGTAGCGCTGTGCGCGCTGAACCGATTTTTTTTTGTTTGTTTTTTTTTGGTCTGGATCCACTACCAGTAACTCTTCCTTATCTTCTCCAGTGTTTTCAGCCGCGATTATCTCCCTTCCTCCGTGTGGCGTCAATCCATATTCCCGTTACTACGTTACTATTTTTAGAAGGTCACTGCACGTTACTATTTTTAGAAGGTCTCCAGTGTTTTGCGCGTTTATCTCCTTTCCTGGTATTCGGCTCTACTTCTTCCCGGCGAAGCCGGTACCCGGCGAAGCGGGTAATCATCTAGTAGCACAATACGCAGGTAGGGGGGGGGGGGGGGGGGGGGGGGCAAAACCTTGGACACAAACACAAAACGTTGGAAAACTGTCTTTGTACCTTTTTTTGGTTGCCTCCGCCCCCAAAATTCCAATCCCTCTCCCAAACAATTAAACACTCTCTCTGTGTCTCTTTCTGCCTCTCTCAGTCTATCTCTCTGCTTTTGCCTCTGTCTGTCTGTCTGTCTGTCTGTCTGTCTGTGTCTCTCTCTGTCTGTGTCTCTCTCTGTGTCTCTGTCTCTTTCTATCTCTCTGTGTATTATATATGCCTTTGTCTGTCTGTCTGTCTGTGTCACTCTATCTCTCTCTCTCTTTCTCTCTCTCTCTCTCTTTGTCTCTCTGTCTCTCTCTCTCTCTCTCTCTGTCTCTCTCTCTGTCTCTCTGTCTCTCTCTCTTTGTCTCTCTGTCTCTCTCTCTCTCCCTCTCCATCTCTCTCTCTCCATCTCTCTCTCTCTCTCCATCTCTCTCTCTCTCTCTCTCTCTCTCTCTCTCTGTCTCTCTCTCTCTCTTTTCTCCGCCTTCACATATATGTACGACAGCGGTACAAATCACCAATAGTACATAGTTTGTGCATAAAAGGTGTGAGAGGGGATTCCATTTACCAAATAGAAACTTGTAATTAAGCGGCCCCCAAATTAAAGCAAACCGCCGCTTTCAAGCTTCATGGTAGGAATGGTAGATTTATTGTAGAATAGTGTCCAATTCAGAATAGACTTCCACTGGTGCGAAGGCGAGAAGAGAATTGCTTATACCTTGGCACTCTTCAGAAAGCAGTGTGAGCCAGAAAGGATGTATATCGTCAGAGTAAGTTTGTTATTGAGTGGCACGCTTGGACAGGGGCGGAGCAGTTAAGCCAGAGGGGGGGAGGGGGGTTACAACCTGGGGTTCAGGGGTAGACCTTGTGGGGTACAGGGGCAAGGCCCCGTTGAGGGGTCTGGGGGGCGAAGCCCCCCTGAAGCTGAAGAGTTTTAGCTATTTTATGAACAATTTATGGCTTAACCTTGATTTTAAACATGATCATCTGGTGTCAGCATCCACTCATTATTTCTTTTAAAGTTAGTATTAAATCTTCTTTTTTTTTACAGCCGGGGATGGGGGGGAGGGGGGTTGAGGAACCCCTGTAACCCCACACCCCCCTAATGTGCCGACATGGACCACAAAAAAACCACCCTTCTTCATATTGTTATCATTCATTCTAAAATTTTGTTGAATTCTTAAGTAAGGAACTCTTCGTTGTTAAAACAGATATTTGGCGTATTTGAATAAAAAGATTGTCACGTGACACTTTCTTCAGACATTTTTAAAACTAGAAACTTGAAGTGAAAAATGCACAAGACATGCGCCTTATTTAAAACTACAAAGTAAAACTTAGTTGTTGTCCCATTGTTTTATTAGAAGTGAACAAGCGGTAAGTAACATGTTCACCTGTAATTAGATTAGTAATGAAACTAACAACCGGTATTGCTGGGGCAAAGCAGCATCGTGCCAGATCATGTTTACCAAAAAAAAAGTAAAAAATGGCGAGTGGGGACAACATGCCGTGTATCCGAGTAAAACACCAAAGCAAGGGTCAAGATGGCCATGTGTGTTCGACAGCTTGTTGTGTGCCGTGCAAATATATCTCCGTTCCTCTGCTGTTCGTTGGGCGATAATTGGGGGCAGACTTTATTTACTGCGACAAACACCCCGGCATCCCAGGTCGGCGTCACCGTTCTTCGTTTTCTTCCCCTCTTTGTGTATCGTGTCTTCTTCTTTGTCGCCCTCTGCCCCTCTCCCCCTTTGCTCCTTCCATCCATGTTTGATTTCTGTGTTTTGTTGGTTTAAACAAGTTTTTTATTCAAATTAAAACATGATGCAATAATAAAACGAGAAACACTAGGGACACGAACTCAAGCGAACGCTTGTATAACGTGCCCTACGCAGTTGGAGAATGAGACAAGTATGCTGTCGGACATAACATAACTAATATAGTATCTGTGTTTTGTTGTTGTTTAATTGTTGTTCTTCTTCTCTCTCGTCGTCATCTTTTCATTCCTATGCATTGTCGTGGTCGTTGTTACGTTGCAAAAGCTGTGTCAAGAGCAAGAAATCACTGGCCCAAAACTGGTGTTATGTGCGTGACAGGCTGAGAAATGTCAAGTACGAGACACTTAACGAGGGTTTAGGTCAGCGGCGGCACCCCTGCACATCTATAAGCGTACACCCGAAACCCTTAGGGTGGTTCGTTTATTTGACATCAAGAAGGAACTTTGGGTCAACGAGACGCATCACGCCCGCCCATAATGACAAGGACACCTGAATCATTCAGTGACTGGGTTGGTTTCCATGTTTACACACACACACACACACACACACACACACACACACACACACGCACGCACGCACGCACGCGAACTAGCACACACACACACACACACACACACACACACACACACACACACACACACACACTCACACAAACACACACTCACAAATGCACACACACACACACACAAACACACACTCACAAATGCACACACACACACACACACACACACACACACACACGCACGCACACACACACAATGGGCGTACATTTTCAAAAAATGCTGGTTCTTTATACCTTGGCACTCTTCAGAAAGCAGTGTGAGCCAGAAAGGATGTATATCGTCAGAGTAAGTTTGTTATTGAGTGGCACGCTTGGACAGGGGCGGAGCAGTTAAGCCAGAGGGGGGGGGGGGGTTACAACCTGGGGTCCAGGGATAGACCCCTTTTGGGGTACAGGGGCAAGGCCCCGTTGAGGGCGTGCGTGCGTGCGTGCGTGCGTGTGTGTGTGTGTGTGTGTGTGTGTGTGTGTGTGTGTGGGTAAACATCAAATGAAGGAAAGGACTCGAGGAGTGACTACAAAGATCGTGAAACAAAGACCACTGAAGACAATGTAGTAAAAGGTCTTCACACATAATTTTACGTGAACGAAGAATAAACCCAGAGTGTTGTATGGAGGAGCGAGGAGGTACTTATCCAATAGAGGGGATGATGGGAAGGAGTGATCACAAAGAACTCATTTCTTACAGGCCCGCATGGCAGTAATTTGACGTTACTACAGGTTAATCAACCGACGTCTAGGTGTGTCTGTATATCTCGCCGCTAAATATTTACATAAGTCTACGTGCGACGAGACCCCTCTCTCGCAGATAATGAAGTATCTACACACACGATTTAAGCATCATTTCGCTTGCTGGCGTACCGGGCGGATGGAACTAATTTGTCTGTGAAGTCATCACCAAGGTCGGCATGATATGTCACTGTGCCTATACGTACACGTTACAGTACTGTTAAATTGTAAACATTTTCTTTAGGGCTCATAAAAAGAAATACGATATAAATGTTTTCAAAAAGTAACCCACGAATCCGTCCAAACACTGGCACATGTATACCAATGAACTTTTCTGTTCTCGCCACTCAAAAAAAGGAGATATGGGAGAAAAAAAGATAGAGAGAGCGGGAGAGAGAAAGAGAGAGCGAGAGAGAGAGAGAGAGAGAGAGATAGCGAGATAGCGAAAGAAAGAGAGAGAGAGAGAGAGAGAGAGAGAGAGAGAGAGAGAGAGTAGAAAAAAAAGAAATGCGGAATATTACAAATGATTTTGGACATGTGAGTTCAAGCGTGCGTGCGTGCGAGCGTGCTTGCGTGCGTGCGTGCGTGCGTGCGTGCGAGCATGTGTGCGTGTGTTTGTGTGTGTGTGGAGGGAGCGAGAGAGATGTTATCTTCTCCCATTCCAAGATAAGAGAAATCCCTGACGTGGCACGCAACATTGTACACATTAGGATCACAGGGGATTTTGGTTTGATTCATTCGCTTAAGTGCTTAGGCAACTCAGATGTATGACGGGCACAAATATTTGTCCATCGTTTGACATTTCTATGTTACTAGAAGAAAATATGGGTTTCACCGAAAATATCTCTTCACCTTGTTGACTTGAATTGCTAAGTTCTTTCTTTACTCGGCACGATTTTACTAAAATCTTAACCCATATGTTTTCTATTACAATTTACAGTTTTTCTTTAGATGTTCAAATAAGGATTTTCTGTTTTGTTTCGTTCAAATGTTGTGTCAAATTTAAAAATATGTAGAAGCAATTTGTTGTTGCAAACGTGACTTCGTTTCAGCTTTCCCTCTCACCTCGAGTATACACAGATACTGCCCAGTCGTTGTGCTGTCAAAAGACGCTACTGTAATAGAAATCAGTTTCTATTTTCATGAAATTTCGGCAAAAGTAAGGTTTCCGGTATGCAAATACATATAGAAGCTAACAGTACATAGACCAATATCATTCCGTCCCTGCTTAATTACGAGAGGAAAAGCATGTCCTTGCAATGCCGTAAGTACACATGATCAGAGGTTCAATGAACTGTTAGAAACTCTTGAGTAGTATGTTCAGGAAAAGGCTGCTTTTGCCTGGTGACAAAAGTAGCACATGCAGGAAGAGCCAGCTGTCGGCAAAACATGCGCATTTCTATTTTGAGAAGCCACTAGCTGACTTTTTGCCCCGTTCGAGGTCATTCTTACTAGGCTATTACGATCATGCTTGCAAAATTTTGGGCATCAGAGAAAGAGAGATAGCGCGTGTGTGTGTGTGTGAGAGAGAGAGAGAGAGAGAGAGAGAGAGAGAGAGAGAGAGAGAGAGAGACACTGACACTGACACTGACACTGACACAGTTTAATTGAATATGGGCCTACAGCCCCTTTCAATGGGGGGGCGGGGGGTACACATGAATCACAGGAAAAAATAGAAAACATGATATTTAAACGTATGCAAAATACACAGTGGTTTGTTCCAAGCTTTCCTGTATCTATAATCTTGCACATCAATGCTGCCTAATATATACATACAACCGAACAATAAATACAGCAACAACAAAACCTTCAGCGACAATTAATCCTCATTATTATTTAACATTGACAATCTTAACTGAAATGCAAAAAACAAAAAACTTTGCTAAATCTACAATTGTTCCTGTGTCTTGTTTTTTAAACATGGTAATCATACTGCCCAACTGATCACGAACACTTAAAAACTGTGCTAAATACTTTATTCTTAACTCACAATATGTTTGGCATTCAAACAAAAAATGGATTTCGGTCTCTAATCTATCTTCACAAAAGGGGCAACACTTGTTTTCTGTTGAATTTTGGAAGCGATATCTGTGGATATTTATCTGTGAAACGCCCATTCTAAATTAAGCGATGACATTTCTGTACACATCTAATTCACCAAGTGCATTCTTCATCAAAACCTTCGGTTTGTCTCAGGCAGCACATTCAGTGACAGAATTTCATAGATAACCAAAACATCACACACCAAAACCATTCAACAAAACAAAACAAAACAGAACAGAATAGGTCAAGTTTTGTGCCATGATGACAGTGTGAACGTCGAGATTTCCAGTGACCTCGTAAACCGCAATAGGCCTACCATGCAAATATGCGTGCGATGCATGACGCCAGACACGGTGACAATAAAATTCTATACTCGCCACCTTCTGCCCCTCCTTGTGTGTGAAATGTGTAAAGAGCGTAAAGCTCTGTGTAGATCACAAAAACCAGCGTTTCCCTTGTCGCCAAGATGGGTATCGCAGGTACCAAAAAACACCCATAAACGGCCATCCCTTACAAACCTCCCCCCCCCCCCCTCCCCGAGAGAGAGAGAGAGAGAGAGAGAGAGAGAGAGAGAGAGAGAGAGAGAGAGAGAGAGAGAGAGAGAGAGAGAGAGAGAGGGAGAGAGAGAGAGAGAGAGAGAGAGAGAGAGAGAGAGAGAGAGAGAGAGAGAGAGAGAGAGAGAGAGAGAGAGAGAGAGAGAGCGAGAGAGAGAGAGAAGACTCCGGAAGAATATCGCCCATGTTATGATTTTATTATGTTAGTGTTACATCTAGTTTCTTTATTGGTATGTATATGTATGTAATACATGCTTTTGTTTTGTTTTGTGTTTTTACAAAAGATGCATGGCATAATGGTATTGCCAATTTATTTCGGCTGTATATTATCGTTGTCCGCTTAATGTCTGATTTCTTACCTGATTTTGTTAAACCTATTTTTCTTTTCTTTTTGTTTGAATGTATGGAAGTGTATATTGCCAATTTATTTTGGTTGTATAGTATTGTTGTATTTGTCCGCTCAATTTGTATACATATATTAACTGTCTGATTTGTTACATTTTTTTTATTAAAGTTATATCTTTGTTTCAAAGCCCTCTGGGCCCAAAACAATACAATACTTGACTTGACTTGACTTGACTTGTTTAAGTTGTTGAAGCTATAAAAAGTGTATATCTCTAAGCTCCAATTATTGGATCTTCTATATATATATACGACTTGTGTCTGTGTGTGTGTCTGTGTATCTGTGTGTCTGTGTGTGTGTCTGTGTATCTGTGTATTTGTGTATTCGCCATGCACGGCCAAAGTTCTCGATGGATCTGCTTCAAATTTGGTGGGCTTATTCAGAGAGACCCCGGACACAACCTCATCGATGAGATATTTCAACACGTGCTCTCAGCGCGCAGCGCTGAACCGATTTTGGTTCCACCTCAGCTATTTTGGTTCCACCTCAGCTACCCGGGCCCCCATACCGACACACCATAGCCGCTACACCACATCACAACGCCAAAGTTCTCGGTGGATCTTTTTCAAATTTGGACACCGTATTCAGCTACACCCCGGACACAATATCATCGATGAGATATTTCAACACGTGCTCTCAGCGCGCAGCGCTGAACTGATTTTGGTTTTGTGTTCATTTCACCATTATAAGTAACTCTTCCTTATCTTCTCCAGTGTTTGGCGTTTATCTCCCTTCCTTCGTGTGGCTTTCCCGTTTGTAAGTTACTATTACTATTTTTAGAATGTCACTGCGCTGTCCACTGCGCTGTCCACAACGCTTCCCTTGCACCCGTAAGTTGTTCTTACTGTCAAAGTGAAAAGGTCGAATCAATTTATAGCCACGCGAAAAATACACTCTCACCTATCTCTATATATTTATAGATACAGATATGCATATATATATACGGCTTCTCTGTGTGTGTGTGTGTTTGTGTGTGTGTGTGGGCAAAAACCTGTGTATTGTAGAGTTCTGTTTGTGATGTGGTCTAGCGGCTTTTGTCTGTCTGTATGTTCTGGCATGTGAGAAGCCACAGCTGATAATATAGGGCTAAGAAATAAGCTCTAAAATTCTCAATCCCGTTTGACAGGACTTCGCCTTCAAAGGTGATTGTGGTGAACCGCCACGCTGTCTGTCTCTGTCTCGCGCCGTTCACCCCAAATTCCCGTTTCTGAGTTACTATTTTTAGAATGTCACTGCGCTGTCCAGAACGCTTCCCTTGCACCCGTAAGTTGTTCTTACTGTCAAAGTGAAAAGGTCGAATCAATTTATAGCCACGCGAAAAATACACTCTCACCTATCTCTATATATTTATAGATATAGATATATATATATATACGGCTTCTCTGTGTGTGTGTTTGTGTGTGTGTGTGTGGGCAAAAACCTGTGGATTGTAGAGTTCTGTTTGTGATGGGGTCTAGCGGCTTTTGTCTGTCTGTATGTTCTGGCATTTGAGAAGCCACAACAGATAATATAGGGCTAAGAAATAAGCTCTAAAATTCTCAATCCCGTTTGACAGGACTTCGCCTGCAGAGGTGATAGTGATGAACCGCCACGCTGTCTGTCTCTGTCTCGCGATTCACCCCGGCGAAGCCGGGTATTCCTCTAGTATGTATATGTTTTTCTAAGGTTCTTGCACATGTGTCAATGAATTACTAAGGGTCACTCTCATGGATTAACTGTAATTGCAAGAACAAGCTCAGGACTGATACATTATATTTTCCCTGACACGCCAAGAAGAAGAAAAGACCCAGACAAATATACGTTGCTGCAGCACAGACATTGGGATCGGTTTTAATGTTCCAGCGAACAGATCCATGTTTTATTAAAGGACGGGTGCAGTGGCGTGGTGGTAAGACGTCGGCCTCCTAATCGGGAGGTCGTGAGTTCGAATCCCGGTCGCTTCCGCCTGGTGGGTTAAGGGTGGAGATTGTTCCGATCTCCCAGGTCAACGTATGTGCAGACCTGCTAGTGACTTAACCCCCTTCGTGTGTACACGCAAGCACAAGACCAAGTGCGCACGGAAAAGATCCTGTAATCCATGTCGGAGTTCGGTGGGTTATGGAAACACGAAAATACCCAGCATGCCTACTCAACGAAAGCGGAGTGAGCTGACTATGCTCTCAGAGTATAGTTTGGGGAACCCAAATGGGCAAACGAGCTCACACGTAACCAGACAATTCTGGAACACTGAAGAAGAAGAATGTTCCAGTGAACAGATCAATGTTTTATCCCCGAGTACGCAGTACTGGGGTCCAACAGACTTTAATTGTGTGTGTGTGTGTCTGTCTGTCTGTCTCGACTTAACAGCTTATTGCTGGGAAACTACTGGGCGCAGTTCGTTCAAAAGTTGATACACTAACTTGATAATAGGTCCGATTGATCGTATTAAAACTTCATAATGTTACCTGGGACCTAAATGCGAAATAAATCACAAAAGCCACTCTTAACGGTGGGAGTTTTTGCGGTGGGAGGCTGGTCGCTTTGCGAACAGCCAGTCACTGAACTAAAGGCAGCTGAGCCGAACACGTCACGCAGTGACGAGAAAAGCATGATTTTCAAGTCAGCCGCAGCTGGTGGGAATTTGGTCTCGGCAAAGAAACTACAATACAGTGCTTGGTCTCGGTGAGACTGAAAGAGAGAGAGCGACAGATACACACAGTGATTCAAGGCGCACAACTATAGTAAAGTTGTCGTAGCACGTCCGTCTATGGCCAAAGTGATCTGGGTTCGATTCCCGGCATGGGCGGTCTATTTTTCTTTTTTTCTTTTTTTAAATTCTTGTTTACTATTGTTTATTATGAACGTTTTAATGTTTTATTTCACTGTAATAATTTTTTTAATTGTGTAAAATAAATAAATAATTTTTTTTTTTTTTTTTTTTTAAATCCAAGTGATTCCGGGTTCGATTCCCGGCATGGGCGGTCTATTTTTTTTTAAAAATTCTTGTTTACTATTGTTTATTATGAACGTTTTAATGTTTTATTTTACTCTAATAATTTTTTTAATTGTGTAAAATAAATTTTTTTTTTTTTTTTTAAATCCACGTGCACAAGACAAAAACTTTCATACTGGGGGAGCGAGCCAGTCTGAAGAGTACTCGGGTCCAGCGCCAGCGTTTTTTTTATTAAAGGTCTCGCTCATATATCAATGTCTTTCTAAGGATTACGCTCATACATAACTGTACACTTAAAGTCCTTTTGTGAATTCTAAAAAAGGCAAGATTCAATTAAGTATTGGATCCTTGAATTTAAGCATTTTGTGTGTGTGTGTGAAAGTATAAACGTCTTCTTGACCAGTCCTTACATTTTTATTTAAAACTATATGTTAGTGCGTGTCTGTAACTGTGGGCCAGTGAGTGTAAGGGTTGGAGCTCATAGATAAATGTGTTTCTAAGGTACACCTTAAGGTACACTTGTATCGTTATCTGCAGGGAGACTCCTGCTGCTATAGCAAAGATACCAGGCATTACTGTTGCCAGCAAAGTGTCCACCCAACGTTTGTACTCCAGGAATATACATTTATATATTTGTGACATTTATTTTGTATGTTTACACGGCGTCGTCGAACGTAGATCGAGCATACCAGTAATACTTACCTTGCTGCCACAGAAAGCGCTGGGGAAAAGGTTAGAGCACTTAGTGTTTGGTTGGAAAACACCTAGCCAACGCGTACCTATATCGAGGTATACTGGGGAGTATCACAAACGTGAACATACTCCGCTGTTTTCGTTTTCTCTCTGTTACCTGCATGTGCGCACTTGAAAACACAAGTTCTTACGGACGACAGATCTACCCTGAGTCTGTTTATTATATCTGTGTGCTTCAAAAACCATTTCTAAGTTATTTTGATATTGCTACCTGTGGTGTTGGCCAGAGAGTAACTGACAGAAACATGACCATTCACAACTGTTTTTCTCTGACTCAATTACCTGTACGCAATTGCAAACAGGATTAGTTTTTCCATCCATGGAGCGCAAATGTGTTTTTTGTTTCTGTAGGCTTCAATTAAAGACCGTTTATAATGTCTGCAATGGTATTACCTGTGATGTTACTGGAGAGTAACGGAAACGCGAACAAACACCGTCGTTTTCTTTATCTCTTTATTCCCTGTGCGCTCTGGCAAACCACAGTTCTTACAGTCGACATAGTGTATCTTGATTGTTTTTCTGTCCTTTGAAAAGCAATTTTGATTTCTTTAATGTTATTCTCTGTGATGTTTCTGACAGTCGTATTTGTTACTAGCGATGAACGTTAAACCCGTTTTGGATATCTTTTATGTTCTTACCTGTGATACTCCCAAACCCAAATTAAGTTATCGAGTTTGATATCTCGGATTCATCAAAACGCGTTTTAGCATTTTAGCAAACAGAATCAAAGCAAACCCGTGGCCCGCTTTCGATGTAAGAATGCTCGTCTCTCTGTTACACTTGAAACTGTTCCAATGTTAGTGGATCTGATAATGATCGAATACATGTACGTTGTTTTCGGAGGGTGCATTCTCGACAGCTGTTTTTCTCGTTATCGCATATCATAGTGAATACATTCCCTTCCATTCTATAACCATACCAGTATCAACACAGAGTTTCAAAATTAGCATCATATTTTAACTTTTGCTTGCTCAAAGGGTTTTGTAACTCCCCCCCCTCCCCCACTCCCCCCCCGTCCCACCCCACAACCCATATCTGCCCCTGCATCCCTCCCTTTTCCAGTTCTGTTAAATATACATCATGTCACCATTACCGCTTTCAACGGGCAACACATTCCTGTTTTGTATTTTGACATTATTTGAAGATATTTTCTGCAAAGGTTATTGAATCACAGTTTTGTCTTTGACATTTTGTTGGTGAGAGTTTTTCTCTCTCACTCTTGTTGTTAGATTAGCTGCACCTGGCTGATGATTTTGTTGTTAGATTAGCTGCACCTGGCTGATGATTTTGTTGTTAGATTAGCCGCACCTGGCTGATGATTTTGTTGTTAGATTAGCTGCACCTGGCTGATGATTTTGTTGTTAGATTAGCTGCACCTGGCTGATGATTTTGTTGTTAGATTAGCTGCACCTGGCTGATGATTTTGTTGTTAGATTAGCCGCACCTGGCTGATGATTTTGTTGTTAGATTAGCTGGACCTGGCTGATGATTTTGTTGTTAGATTAGCTGGACCTGGCTGATGATTTTGTTGTTAGATTAGCCGCACCTGGCTGATGATTTTGTTGTTAGATTAGCTGCACCTGGCTGATGATTTTGTTGTTAGATTAGCTGCACCTGGCTGATGATTTTGTTGTTAGATTAGCTGCACCTGGCTGATGATTTTGTTGTTAGATTAGCTGCACCTGGCTGATGATTTTGTTGTTAGATTAGCTGCACCTGGCTGATGATTTTGTTGTTAGATTAGCTGCACCTGGCTGATGATTTTGTTGTTAGATTAGCTGCACCTGGCTGATGATTTTGTTGTTAGATTAGCTGCACCTGGCTGATGATTTTGTTGTTAGATTAGCTGCACCTGGCTGATGATTTTGTTGTTAGATTAGCTGCACCTGGCTGATGATTTTGTTGTTAGATTAGCCGCACCTGGCTGATGATTTTGTTGTTAGATTAGCTGCACCTGGCTGATGATTTTGTTGTTAGATTAGCCGCACCTGGCTGATGATTTTGTTGTTAGATTAGCTGCACCTGGCTGATGATTTTGTTGTTAGATTAGCCGCACCTGGCTGATGATTTTGTTGTTAGATTAGCTGGACCTGGCTGATGATTTTGTTGTTAGATTAGCCGCACCTGGCTGATGATTTTGTTGTTAGATTAGCTGCACCTGGCTGATGATTTTGTTGTTAGATTAGCCGCACCTGGCTGATGATTTTGTTGTTAGATTAGCTGCACCTGGCTGATGATTTTGTTGTTAGATTAGCCGCACCTGGCTGATGATTTTGTTGTTAGATTAGCCGCACCTGGCTGATGATTTTGTTGTTAGATTAGCTGCACCTGGCTGATGATTTTGTTGTTAGATTAGCTGCACCTGGCTGATGATTTTGTTGTTAGATTAGCCGCACCTGGCTGATGATTTTGTTGTTAGATTAGCTGCACCTGGCTGATGATTTTGTTGTTAGATTAGCTGCACCTGGCTGATGATTTTGTTGTTAGATTAGCTGCACCTGGCTGATGATTTTGTTGTTAGATTAGCTGCACCTGGCTGATGATTTTGTTGTTAGATTAGCCGCACCTGGCTGATGATTTTGTTGTTAGATTAGCTGCACCTGGCTGATGATTTTGTTGTTAGATTAGCTGCACCTGGCTGATGATTTTGTTGTTAGATTAGCTGCACCTGGCTGATGATTTTGTTGTTAGATTAGCTGCACCTGGCTGATGATTTTGTTGTTAGATTAGCTGCACCTGGCTGATGATTTTGTTGTTAGATTAGCTGCACCTGGCTGATGATTTTGTTGTTAGATTAGCTGCACCTGGCTGATGATTTTGTTGTTAGATTAGCTGCACCTGGCTGATGATTTTGTTGTTAGATTAGCCGCACCTGGCTGATGATTTTGTTGTTAGATTAGCTGGACCTGGCTGATGATTTTGTTGTTAGATTAGCCGCACCTGGCTGATGATTTTGTTGTTAGATTAGCCGCACCTGGCTGATGATTTTGTTGTTAGATTAGCTGCACCTGGCTGATGATTTTGTTGTTAGATTAGCCGCACCTGGCTGATGATTTTGTTGTTAGATTAGCTGCACCTGGCTGATGATTTTGTTGTTAGATTAGCTGCACCTGGCTGATGATTTTGTTGTTAGATTAGCTGCACCTGGCTGATGATTTTGTTGTTAGATTAGCTGCACCTGGCTGATGATTTTGTTGTTAGATTAGCTGCACCTGGCTGATGATTTTGTTGTTAGATTAGCTGCACCTGGCTGATGATTTTGTTGTTAGATTAGCCGCACCTGGCTGATGATTTTGTTGTTAGATTAGCTGCACCTGGCTGATGATTTTGTTGTTAGATTAGCTGCACCTGGCTGATGATTTTGTTGTTAGATTAGCTGCACCTGGCTGATGATTTTGTTGTTAGATTAGCTGCACCTGGCTGATGATTTTGTTGTTAGATTAGCTGCACCTGGCTGATGATTTTGTTGTTAGATTAGCCGCACCTGGCTGATGATTTTGTTGTTAGATTAGCTGCACCTGGCTGATGATTTTGTTGTTAGATTAGCTGCACCTGGCTGATGATTTTGTTGTTAGATTAGCTGCACCTGGCTGATGATTTTGTTGTTAGATTAGCTGCACCTGGCTGATGATTTTGTTGTTAGATTAGCCGCACCTGGCTGATGATTTTGTTGTTAGATTAGCCGCACCTGGCTGATGATTTTGTTGTTAGATTAGCCGCACCTGGCTGATGATTTTGTTGTTAGATTAGCCGCACCTGGCTGATGATTTTGTTGTTAGATTAGCTGCACCTGGCTGATGATTTTGTTGTTAGATTAGCTGCACCTGGCTGATGATTTTGTTGTTAGATTAGCTGCACCTGGCTGATGATTTTGTTGTTAGATTAGCCGCACCTGGCTGATGATTTTGTTGTTAGATTAGCCGCACCTGGCTGATGATTTTGTTGTTAGATTAGCCGCACCTGGCTGATGATTTTGTTGTTAGATTAGCTGCACCTGGCTGATGATTTTGTTGTTAGATTAGCCGCACCTGGCTGATGATTTTGTTGTTAGATTAGCTGCACCTGGCTGATGATTTTGTTGTTAGATTAGCTGCACGTGCCTGATGATTTTGTTGTTAGATTAGCTGCACCTGGCTGATGATTTTGTTGTTTGAACATCTTGTAGCGAATAAATTAACTTTTGTTCTGTGTAGTTTTTTCTCATCAAGTATCAGTGTAGAGTGTTTCAACTCCCTATAACATGCCTGTAATTTTCTCATGCTAAAATGCTACGTATCCTTGGCATCATCAACTGATACCCCTATACGTCCCTGCTAAAACTCTCTTGGGACAATACATGTCGCATTTTTCTTTTAATCAAGGAGTTTATGACCTATTTCTTGTTCGTAAAATAAAGCTTCCTTGGTTTTCTTGCGTAATCTTATGCAGCTGTCGTTCTTGCCGAAGTATTTAGCCTGACAGCACATTCATTTTGTTTTTACCGCACTACTTTTAGGAAAGCAGAAAAACAAACGCGACCATATTACAATTGGAATAACTTTTTCTGCTTCCTAGGGTATTAGTCATTGATGTCTCTCCCGTCTCTACATAAACATATTTTCTTCCTACCTCTTCTTATTACTCCCCCCCCCCCCCGCAGCCACCACTCCCCCCTCCCCCCACCATCCGTTTTTCTCTTCAAAGTCCTCTTCCTCTGTACCTCGGTGAGTGTGTGTAATGTGGGGTGGGTGTGGCAGAGGGATGTTGCTACTGCTGTTACGTACATGACACGAAAGGTCGAACAGGTGAAACAGGTATGGAACACATACACCACCTCATGTGCAGCAACTGATGTTCCCGATATTCCAGATGTGTAACATGCGGTGTTCTTTCTCTGTAACGTTCTGTTTCTTCATCTGGGTTAACATCTGCTGTCAAGAATCAGTAACTGATGAATCAATAAATTAATAAATCAATTAATTAATCAATGAACCAATTACATAATGAATTTACAAATCAATAAATCTATTATTGGGTAAATACATTATTCTCTCAGACACAGGTTTAATTCTTCTCCTTCCAAATTTGTCTTTTTGCTTCAACACAGGAGCGATTCATCTTGTACGGAACGCTTCGCTAGTGGCGTAAGGGGAACACTGTAGGAAGATAGATAGATATATAGATAGAGAGAAAGAGAGAGAGAGAAAGAGAGAGAGTTGGAGAGAGAGAGAGAGAGAGAGAGAGAGATCGAGAGAGCGAGAGAGAGAGAGAGAGAGAGAGAGAGAGAGAGAGAGAGAGAGAGAGAGCGAGAGAGACAGACAGACAGACAGACAGACAGAGACAGAGAGAGAAATAGAGAGAGAGGGTGACAAACAGACAGACAGACAGACAGACAGACAGACAGACAGACACAGAGAACTTCCATAACAATAACATATCCAGGCTGCCGTTGAGCAGACAGTACTTACTCTTTCACTCTATCATGATCGACAAGAAACGAACAAACACACACCATACAGACACATCATTTAGTACAATTACAAGAAAGCACCACATAGACAGAAAGCCTCGTAAAAGGGTGAGAGAGGGCAAGGCGGAATGGTTAACAGACAACCATCACTCTATCTATGGGAGTTCCGGCGAAAAGACAACATGAAAACATCAGCGCTGCCAGGCTCCAGCTAGCCGAGACTACTATAGCGCCCCTATCTTGGCAATCAAACGCACGTTAGCACCCGATAACCTCGCCCCATTCCCACCCCCACACGTAAACACTAACAAAGAGTAGAGATGAAAGAGGAGAGAGAAAAAGAAAGAAAAAAAATGCCGATATCATCAGGTAATTCTGCACATCAGGTGGAAGAATACTTTTTGTGTGTGCGTATCTTAAATCTTGATATGACTCCGGCGCTGAGAAAAGAGATTTGTCAAGACGTGTAGTCAAGGGAAACCTTGGAATATATGCCGAGGTGGTTAAAAGAAAAGACAGCTATCGTTCACAATAAATAATGCTATGCTAATTTACTATTTGTGTCCCCAGTACAAGAGACTATTTGGGACATGGAGTGTTAATACGCTAAGAACAATAATTATTTCAATTTTGCACAAAAGAAGGAACAACAATTTCGTGCCTCTTGTCAGTCTGTATAGATGGCTTTTATTACTTGGTGTGATTCCAAAACGGGCAACGGGTCAAACACGTGTCCCGGGATTTAAACAAGTGTCCGGTTGAACAAACAACAGTTCAGTCGAACAAATATCAGTTCGATCAATGCCCAGTCGAGCAAATGTCCATTAATTCAAACAATGACGTGTCGAAGAAGTGTCCGTTGGAGTGTGTGTCAAATTTTTTTCGAAAAATTGTGCATTTAAAAAATGACGTGTCGAAGAAGTGTCCGTTGGAGTGTGTGTCAAATGTTTTTCGAATAATTTGTGCATTCAAAAATGACGTGTCGAAGAAGTGTTCGTTGGAGTGTGTGTCAAATGTATTTTATGCCTTTCAAACAAGTGTCGACCATCTATTTACCTGTGTGCCAGGATGAACATAAAACGTCTCAGGCTCAGGCTAGGCAAACGTTCGAACAATCGGTTGTAGTCTACGGGGTGTCACTTTTCAGCGATTATCCTCCAGCAGAGTGCAGACAATTTTCTAGACATAAGTCCACCCGGGGTGTTATGTTCCCCCCTTGTGGTTCCTCCACCCGTGTCTGAGGATCAACGGCGCTACCCGACACCCGACAGCCCCCGGGTACATGTGCAGACTTTGATACCCGCTTTAAGACTTCGTGAGTGTCGGGTTACACCCTTCCCAAAACACCCATGAAAACATGCCCGCAACGAACGGGGGGGGGGGGGGGGGGGGAAGGTTTGTAAGGGATGGCCGTTTATGGGTGTTTTTTGGTACCTGCGATACCCATCTTGGCGACAAGGGAAACGCTGGTTTTTGTGATCTACACAGAGCTTTACGCTCTTTACACATTTCACACACAAGGAGGGGCAGAAGGTGGCGAGTATAGAATTTTATTGTCACCGTATCTGGCGTCATGCATCGCACGCATATTTGCATGGCATTGCGGTTTACGAGGTCACTGGAAATCTCGACGTTCACACTGTCATCATGGCACAAAACTTGACCTATTCTGTTCTGTTTTGTTTTGTTTTGTTGAATGGTTTTGGTGTGTGATGTTTTGGTTATCTATGAAATTCTGTCACTGAATGCCTGAGACAAACCGAAGGTTTTGATGAAGAATGCACTTGGTGAGTCAACAATTGACAATTACCATGTTGGTATCAAATTACAGCCAAAAAGATGCTAAGTGTTATATAAAGTCAGCTTGTTTTAATTATTTGTTGATCAAATTTGCTTTCTTTAAAATAAACACTCCCACAGGATTCCGAATCAGTCATAGTAGGTTTTGCTGCTCGATGTTCTCAAAAAACGAATAGTGCTTTATAACGAGGCTAAATAATATTTTATTTATCAGCAAATTTACGTGGAAGAATCGTGCCACCGTGCAGACTACATATGTCTAAATTTGCGTTTAGCTGCAGTTGGACAGCCTTGTTTAAGCCACATGGGGGATTTGGCACAACAGAACAGAAGATGACGAAACCGATAGAAGCTGGGAACAATTACGATAAGAGGATCTTGTGTCCGGAGTAACTGGTGCAGTGGCGTGGTGGTAAGACGTCGGCCTCCTAATCAGAAGGTCGTGAGTTCGAATCCCGGTCGCTGCCGCCTGGTGGGTTAAGGGTGGAGATTTGTCCGATCTCCCAGGTCAACTTATGTGCAGACCTGCTAGTGACTTAACCCCCTTCGTGTGTACACGCAAGCACTAGACCAAGTGCGCACGGAAAAGATCCTGTAATCCATGTCAGAGTTCGGTGGGTTATGGAAACACGAAAATACCCAGCATGCCTACTCAACGAAAGCGGAGTGAGCTGACTATGCTCTCAGAGTATAGTGTGGGGAACCCAAATGGGCAAACGAGCTCACACGTAACCAGACAATTCTGGAACGCTGAAGAAGAAGAAGTGTCCGGAGTTTCAAAGGCACGATTCCTTGCAAAGAAGATTAGCTTACGTCTAACAATGTATGACATGGTTACGGGATGCGAAATATTCGTTCTTTTGAGAGAGGTCAACCAAAAGGTACAATGACCATATGTTTAGGGGAGAGTTTCAATTGGGGCAACGTTATGCAGGAGAGTCAGAGATAGGGTCAGTTACGTCAAAAAATGCTCATATCTCGATTGTGAGAGACTGGGTTTTGATCTTTGGGGAAAGGTCAATAAAATTATATATGACAAGACAGATGGAAGGATATCTTTTTCCCTGAGGCAGACGCCAAAACAATACGCATCCATTTCTGATCTAATCGATTCTAATCAGCCGCCGTGAGCTCCCTGGTGCAAAAAGACGAACAGAATCTATTTCATTTGGAATGAGATACGTTATTTCATTTCCATTTCAGATTGCATCAGTTCTTGGCTGCCCCTGCTAGACCCTGCCAGTTCTCCGTTTTGTCATTTTTGGTTTCATTATCAACCAACCCTTGGCCGAATGTTTCTGTCTGATATTATCTGAATGTTTTCCTTCTCATGTTGAACGCTTCCTTGTTTCAGTTGTGCAAGTATCTTTGCCGCCAACAAATTGTTTCAAACGCCCCCAGTTTTGTTTTTGCTTTTGTCGCTTTTTGAGTAAGAATGATAACACCAAACAGGAAGTAAACCTTATTTCTTTCAGGGTTTTGAATCTACCTTCTTCGGTAAAAGCAGAACGGTACACATTTCAGGGCGCTATATTCAAACACTTGAGAAAGTTGTCGAGATACGTTGTCAAGAGGGATTGAGTTGATCATAATTCTTACGAAGCATGACGGATTGAACCCGAACATGTGTGCCTGATCGGCTTTAGGTACAACGAATGACCCATTCATTCGCAGGCTTAAACCCAGGGAAAAAGTTTTCTTATGGGACACGTGAGCAGAGAGAAGTTTGAAAATACGGCTTTGCCGTTGCCAATCTAATAACACGTTTGTCCTCGGATGGTGTAATTTGTCTTTAAAATCTGTTCTTAAAGGCTTACTAACTTACTCCCGTGTTTACAAAGTATAGTTTGCCCACAATCGATGTCAAACGCACCATAAGACCATATAATGACGATATGTCGTCATGCGCGGACCATATACGTGCATTTCAGCTTGTTCTAGCCTCTGAAAAAGTGAGGATGTCAACAACGACACGGAGTTCTCTCCCTTCCGTCAACAGCGCATGTGTTGCCAAATCTATAAATAGGACGATTCAGATCAAAATGAAAATTAACATATCTCAACATTGAAGGGGTCCTAGACCACAATATTTTGCAGGGAACTTAATTTAGCATGTCTCCAGCTGTTGGTAAAGCAATTAGCGTGTATAGTCATCGAGTACATATGGCTTTAACTCTCTCGAAGGCAGTTCATTGTTCACCAGAAGTTCTGCAACCAGTCCCAGAAAAGACGGGTTCCAGAAAAGGAATAAAGGTTTATATGTCACGGAGTAGTCGTGTTGACACGGTGTTTAGCAAGATGGGGGGTCTGGATCTAAGTTCAATTTATTTGTGTTACGTGTCAGGCAAGAGAAAGAGCTTTTTCTTAGATGGCATGGATGCTGTGTTACGGCTATGCTTGAGGCAGTGGGGCGTTGGGGGGGAGTGAGAGAGAGAGAGAGAGAGAGAGAGAGAGAGAGAGAGAGAGAAAGAGAAAGTCGGAGAGAGAGAGAGAGAGAAAGAGAGAGAGAGACAGGGAGAGAGAGAGAGAGACAGGGAGAGAGAGAGAGAGAGTTTGAGAGAGTTTGAGAGAGAGAGTGAGAGAGAGAAAGAGAGAGAGAAAGAGAGAGAGAAAGAGAGAGAGAGTGAGAGAGAGAGTGAGAGAAAAAAAAGAGAGAGAGAGAGAGAGAGAGAGAGAGAGAGAGAGAGAGAGAGAGAGAGAGAGAGAGAGAGAGAGAGTCTCTCTGTTTATCTCTGTCTCTGTAACTGTGCTTTTCAGTGCCGAACATTACCAAAGAGTCTTGCTGCGTCTTCAGTTATCCCTCCAATCTGCTAATGGTACTGTAGCCGTCAGCTTATTTTGTGTTTCACTGATTTCCGACTTGGCGTCGCCTGTCTGACACAGAAGTCTAAGCCAGACTATAGTGCCCTCAAAGACACAAGATACGGGAATTGCTCGTATGCTAATGTTACAAGCAAAAATATGTTTTCTTTTAACATGTTTTTAATTCTTTTTAGATACATGTATGACAACACAATAACAGCACCACCAAGAGAAAAACAACAGAAAACCAAAAACAAAACACACTCACACACAAACAATAATAAAAACACAAGAATGGTAGGTAATTGGAATGTTTATCATGGAGAACACAAAACGTTACATTTACTAGTACGTCGGTCCAAAGGTCTTTACTGTAGACAGACAGACACTTATGAAACAGATAAGGAACGTATCTCAAGATCGTGTGGCTACTCGCTCGCGAAATGCCGGCGAAGTAAGTTTTGTTTTGTCAATAATAAACGTTCCATTTACCTACCATTCTTGTTTTTTTTAAATTCTGAATTTGGAACGTTGGCAGTCTAGCTGCTTTTGGATTTGTACACTCACAAAAAGTGTGCGGAGTTAGCATCAACGCATGCAGAGTTCTCTGAACACGAACAGTAAGGCTGTGCGCGTGTGAGGACTCCTAGCAAGCATAACACTATCGGTGACTGAGCTATAGTTGGTACAAGCATCATTTGTCGATAATATCTTTGATCTTTTAGTAACAAAGACTAGTTTTCTGTATTGGAAGACCGTTTTATAGAAGGATATATCTCAGTATAAGGGAGTAAGAGGAATCTATGTCTGTCTGTCAGTCTCCGTCTGTCTGTCTGTCTATCGGTCAACCTGTCTGTCTGTCTGTCTGTCTTTCTGTCTGTCTGTCTGTCTGTCTATCGGTCAACCTGTCTGTCTGTCTGTCTTTCTGTCTGTCTGTCTGTCTGTCTGTCTCTCTTCGTGTCTCTATATCTGTCTTTCTCTTTTCTCTCTCTCTTCCTCTCTCTCCCTCCCTCCCTCCCTCTCTCTCTCTCCCTCTCTCTCTCTCTCCCTCTCTCTTTCCCTCTCTCTCTCCTTCTCTCTCTCTCTCGCCCCCTCCTCCCCCCTCTCTCTTTCTCTCTCCCCCCTCTCTCTCTCCCTCCCCCATCCCTTCCTCCCTCTCTCTCTCTCTCTCTCTCTTTCTTTCATCATCATCATCATCATCATCATCATCATCATCATCATCATCATCATCATCATCATCATCATCATTATCTTCATTATCTTCATCATCATCATTTACACCATATAATCATTGCAAGCATTAGTGTAAACGTTGGTATTGTGTGAATTTTACCGTCGATCACTTTACATGTGTAACCTCAATTAACATGTTGCCTGTTTCGCTTTTGATTTGTATGTTGCTTACTTTGTCATTTTGTTGTTTGTGTTTATTTGTTTGTTTGCTTACTTGTCGATTGTTTGCTGGGTCGTTCGTTTAATTTGTTTATTTGTCATGTTGCTTTACTTGTTTATCATTTATTAGACATTTGTATTAGAAGTAAGAACCGGTTGTAAGAAAAGGCGTCGCCTTAAACCTCTATCCTTGAAAAATAAAGTTCCATCATCATCATCATCTCTCTCTCTCTCTCTCTCTCTCTCTCTCTCTCTCTCTCTCTCTCTCTCTCTCTCTCTCTCTCTCTCTCTCTCTCTCTCTCTCTCTCTCTCTCTCTCTCTCTCTCTCTTTCATTCTACCTAGGAAACAAAGGAGAGAATAGGAGGCGTTTCACAGCTAGGTATCAACATCATTTTCTCCATTTTACCCCCTTGTTACCACAATGCCATGCAATGTAGCTTGCGTTTTTTTTGCCATCGTTCAGACAACTTCTTTCA
This sequence comes from Littorina saxatilis, assembly GCF_037325665.1. Taxonomy (NCBI): domain Eukaryota; kingdom Metazoa; phylum Mollusca; class Gastropoda; order Littorinimorpha; family Littorinidae; genus Littorina; species Littorina saxatilis. The sequence goes on from NC_090245.1 coordinate 106,941,282, forward strand.
TCACGAAGGGCGTTTGCACACATTACTTTCAACAGCTTGTGACGAATAATGCAAGCGCAGGTTTTCATTCTCCTTGTGAAATAAGGCGGCAAACAATGCAGATTTACACTTTCCGCTCCTTCGTTGCAGACATGGGAGGCGTAACTTTTTGTTGTTGTTGACACCTTCCTGTCGTTGTATTCTAGTATTTCAGCCACTGCAGATTTCTCAAGGTTTCCTCGGGGTTCTCTTATTCCGAAAAACAATAGCCTCGCTGCCTTCTGTGCAGGACGGGAATTTATTTTGCCAAATTACTTTAGCTAATGGACAAGTTAGAGATAATCTCACCAAAAACTTCCTAGAATGCACAGACAGCAACTAACAAGGCTGAAGATGTTTTGTTGGACGCATATATGCAGATAATAATACCGCTCTATGTAGAAACGTAGACAGTTCTGTAATGGTTTAAAAGATAGAAAGTACTTATGAAGACTCACTCCATCTCAAGCTAAGTTTGTACAATCATGGTCACTCACCAACAATCAAACCCCGACTGCCTGTTGTGGTGAGTTGGAATTGTTTGTAATGAATTAATTTCTTATTAATTAAATAATAACGAAAATTGAGTCATCAACCACATCCCACTGCGCACAGCGGCCACGCAGGCGGTTAGTGTTGGTATCTAACACAGGCGGTTAGTGTTGGTATCTAACACAGGCGGTTAGTGTTGGTATCTAACACAGGCGGTTGGTGTTGGTATCTAACACAGGCGGTTAGTGTTGGTATCTAACTGACAGTGGACGGATGGTCTGATCACCTTTATCACATGGCAGACCTCCAACCAACTTGTCACTGACAAACTTTAGTCGTTTGAAAATCGCTCCCGAGTCGTTGAGACCGAGTCGGCAAAAAGTCTGCCATGTGAACAGCCCCAGCGATTTATAAACGACTCGTGCCAGACTCGTCAGCAACTCCAAAACACAGTTGAGCACTGCCCGACTCGGCCGTGACTCAACCGCGATTTTGTCCAGACTTTTCTTATCGCACTCACTGATTGGAAAGCTCTAGCCTTCCCTTCTCCTGAAAACAACGAAGACGTCCGGACAATCCCGAAAGACTGACTATTAGGGTTTAACGTCCTCTTAGACCAACTGGTCTATATTGGGACAGGTATTGGTAATACGTTGAAGATATGATGTGATACTTTAATTCGAACAAGCCCGCTGTGGCTGTCTTCTTCGACACACCAGCATTATTGGGTTTGTCTCGTCAAAGTATCGAAATACGATCATGATAATCAGAGACGAGAGATGATGCATGCGTGTCATAGTGTTTTCCAAGCCCTGAGACTTTCGCTGTGAACGTGGGATCTTTTTCGTGCACTCGTGTGCACACGGAGGTGTTCGGACACCGAAGAGAGTCTGCACAAAGTTGACTCCGAGAAATAAATCTCTCGCCGAACGTGGGGATCGAACCCACGCTAATAGCGACCAACTGGCTACAAAGCCAGCGCGCTACCAACTGAGCTACGTCCCCGCCCCCAATCCCGAAAGGCTAAGTCTGGCGATGAGCAGCGATTTTGATTTGACTTGCCGCCGACTAAAATCACTTGAAAGTTGGTCACAAGTTGGTTGCAAGTCTGCCATGTGAACAGCACTTAAATGCCTGGCCTGATCTGAGATGGTGAGTCGAGAAGGAGTTTACCTTTTATGCTCTATGCGTTCTAGGTGCAGTGTGATGTGCAATGCAGCATTAGTGTCAACAGGGCAGACGGTGTGCATGTTGTCACGTTGAAGATTTCTTGTTACACGCTTGCAGTTAGACGCAATAATGTATTGCCCATCACGGGCTGGCTAATTTACAGCCCTATACTTTTTCTGTCTTATTAGCTGTTTGAGTGACTGCAGGATACACAGGCGCACACACGCACACAACCACACATACACGCAGGCACGTACACACGCACCCAAACACACACACACACAACACACACTCGCCCGCGCGCGCAGGCACGCACGCACTGGCACGCACGCACAAACAAACACAAACAAACACACACACACACACATGCGCGCGCAGCAACAAACAAACACACACACACACACTTTCACACTAACACACGCGTCAGTTCTAAAAGCTTACATAACCTCCTGTGAGATATTGCATATCAGAAGAATGCAAGTCGTGTTACCCTGGTCGACAAGGGATATAAATCCATTTCCCGCTCCATTTATCGTTGCGCTTCACACCTCTGCGCGGAATGCTATTTGCATAATGCACACACTGCACATACACCTGTCTTGTTGTTGCACCGAATGTAGCCCGTTTTAAATGGTGACGGTGTCCCCAACTTGAGAACGGGATGGATGGCTCAAACTGGGCCGAGCTGTTTGCTGTTTTCACAGAAAACGCCCCTGTCAGCAATCGAGCGTAGACAGATGCATGTGTGTCTGTGTATCTTTCAGTCTGTGTGTTTGTCTGTCTGTGTCTGCCTGCCCGTCTGTCTGTCCCTGCCTCTCTCACTCCTTCTCTCTCCTTCAGTTAGTCCAAATCTACGATAGACATTATTTTGTCTATAGCTAATTAAGTGCATGCATGCACGCGTCAAACGAAGCAATGACTAAGATCGCACCCATGCTACCAAACACAGCGACTACGTTTGTGTGTGTGTGTCCATGCAGCGTCGGCATTTATAATGTCGTATTATATCCATTCTCTATGCAGAACGAAATAATTATTCAGAGCACGGTACCTTATGAGCCTACCTGCACTTTGTCAGAGCACTTTATAACACAGCGACAGTGTCTCTTTTGTTCGACGCCCTGGCGCGTATTACACATAATTCACAAAAGGGTGCATATCTTGTCCTAATGTGTACAACAGGAACGCCTCTTTTCTATGGCTGCTATTTGCCAGGGGTGATTTGGAACGTTCGTCTCCGCCGCTTTAATCTTTCACACTTCTTTACAGTCGCAAATAAAAACAAGTCGCGTAAGGCGAAATTACTACATTTAGTCAAGCTGTGGGACTCACAGAATGAAACTGAACGCACTGCATTTTTTCACAATGACCGTAGTCCGCCGCTTGTGCATAACGGAGTGAAACTGACGAGCCTGTTCACCGCGGTAGTGGTTTCGCTGTGCTGCATAGCACGCTTTTCTGTACCTCTCTTCGTTTTAACTTTCTGAGCGTGTTTTTAATCCAAACATATCATATCTATATGTTTTTGGAATCAGGAACCGACAAGGAATAAGATGAAATTGTTTTTAAATCGATTTCGGAAATTTAATTTTGATCATAATTTTTATATTAATTTAATTTTCAGAGATTGTTTTTAATCCAAATATAACATATTTATATGTTTTTGGAATCAGGAAATGATGTAGAATAAGGTGAACGTAAATTTGGATCGTTTTATATAAAAAAAAGTATTACAATTTTCAGATTTTTAATGACCAAAGTCATGAATTAATTTTTAAGCCACCAAGCTGAAATGCAATACCGAAGTCCGGCCTTCGTCGAAGATTGCTTAACAAAAATGTCAATCAATTTGTTTGAAAAATGAGGGTGTGACAGTGCCGCCTCAACTTTTACAAAAAGCCGGATATGACGTCATCAAAAGTATTTATCGAAAAAATAAAAAAAACATCCGGGGATATCATTCCCAGGAACTCTCATGTCAAATTTCATAAAGATCGGTCCAGTAGTTTGGTCTGAATCGCTCTACACACACACACACACACAGGCACAGACAGACAGATCGACAGACAGACAGACAGACACACACACACACACACACACACACACACATACACACTCCCACACACACACATACACACACACATACACACATACACCACGACCCTCGTCTCGATTCCCCCTCTATGTTAAAACATTTAGTCAAAACTTGACTAAATGTAAAAAAGAATACATGAACTAGCCTAAGTTCATCGCCGGGCTGACTCTAGTTCAATGGAACCCACGTTGTAAGACCTAAAAAAAATCGGAGAAAATCGGGTCAAAAAGGGAGGTACATCCACAGAGGTTCTTCACATATAATCTGAGAAAACAAGGTCCTAATTCCAAAAGGGAAAGTCTTATATTGGGGGTGGGGTGGGGTTGTGGGGGTGGGCTGGGCTGACTCTAGTTCAATGGAACCCGCGTTGTAAGACGTGGACGAAATCGGAGAAAATTAGATGGTCCTAAAAGGGAGGTACATCCACAGAGGTTCTTCACAGATAATCTGAGAAAACAAGGTCCTAAGTCGACCCAAAGGGAAAAGTCTTATATTGGGGGTGGGGTGGGGTGGGGTTGTGGGGGTGGGAGACGGTGTTCTAAAAGGAAGGTTCTAGTGTCAGACTTTACATTCGTTGAGGCGAAAGAATAACTTTTATATAGAAAGAATTTGGAGCTCACACTGACTCAATCCGGAATGTTGTTTAGGGTGTCGAACAAGGCGTACCCGCTAATCGTGTTTCCCCACCTCTTGGCGGACATTTTTGTTCTGCGTTTGCGGAATGTAAATCGTACGTGATATTTTAATATTTATGTGGTATTTTAGCTGTTTGTAGTTCCCTCGAGTCTTCTTTTGATCTGTACATGCAGACAGTATGGACGGCATGGACTCAGAGATTTACGCACGTTAAAGATTACATTGACTTTGGGAACGGACCGAAGAATGAAGCTTGTACAAGCCATCGAAAACAGTGTTTTTTTCATACAGAAGACTCGGAAGAAGGAGAACAACAAGAACAAGAACAAGAACAAGAACAAGAACACAATAAGCGGCCAGCACCCGAATACCTCAAGTATCACCAATGCAACAACAGCAGAGCATGTCACCACCACATCAACGCCGAAAGTTAGAACGCAGAAGAACAACACACAAAACCCTCTTAAAACGCTGGGTAGTAAGTCCACACACTGGCTCTCACGACCCGCTTTCGACAACTGCACGTGAACACGGAGAGTGGCAGTGTGGGTGTTCCAAAATGTCTGACATATTAACGCTCGTTCACAAAACTGACGTTCTGCCATAGTCTTGTCACCTCTCTGCACAGTCATAACCCATTCTCCAAGAGTTTTACGCTCTGAACGTTACTTGCCAGAAGGCTTTATGTCCTTTGTGAATGTCTCTATTAACTGCGGTTTTGTGGAAGGAAAGTCTTGACGTATCTCTTGACACGCACTTCATCATGATGGCGTGTTACCGTTGGGCCGTTGTCGAAGGTTAGCCAGTGTGACATGGGCGAGTTGTTTCCCGTAACGCCCAGTTCATTCAGTCGTCTCTTTAAATGTTGCAGTATTTTGTAGGTTCCTCAATGATATAAAAAGAAACAATGGGAGGTTCGCGGACAAAAAATAATGAACTCCCTTCTTCTCATTGTCTACCCACGTACACATACACGCTAAGTCTCTCCTTCTGTCTGTCTGTTTGTCTGTCTGTCCATCTCCCTCTCTCTCTCTCTCTCGCTCTCTCTCTCTCTCTCTCTCTCTCTCTCTCCCGGCCTCGATTCTTCTCGGTCTGTCTATCTGTCGTTCTGTCTGTCTGTCTGTCTGTCTGTCTGTCTGTCTGTCTGTCTGTCTGTATCTTTCTCTCTGTCTCTTTCACTCTGGTTCTCTCTGTCCCCCTTATATATTTCTCTCTCTCTCTCTCTCTCTCTCTCTCTCTCTCTCTCTCTCTCTCTCTCTCTCTCTTCTTTTCTTCTTCTTCTTTTTCTTCTTCTGACGAGTTTTTCAAAGTCTAGCCGCAATTTGAGTCAGTTTGTTAGAAAAAACAAGACAAAAACAACAATGCAAAACGACACCAGCGACCCCAAAATCTGTCATCAGGCTTTGCCGTATGTCAGAAAGATGCTGTTTCTGAAGCGAATACGAGGGGTAATCTGAAAGTCGTTGAAACTTCTCCATTGTCAGCGTCCCGTTAAAAGGCGTGTCTGGTGGAGAACAATAACGGCCATAGACAAGCGTGGCATAGCTGTGTCATGGAGTCATCGCTGACTGGTATTACTCCAGAGAAACCTTGTTTTAGCTGGAACAATATGCCCTGTCATTTTAGAGTAAACATGTTAATTCTCCGAGATTTGAAGAAAAACATTCAAATGCATGCAACATAAAAAGTCTTCAGCGTATTAAAGATTGCTAGAAAGTGTCAGTTCGGCGAGTCCGGAGCAATATAATCAGTCCTTGCAGAATTATACAATACATTGCTAAGATAGTTAAAGCAGCGCCGACAGGAAGCAACACTATTTGCAGAATACTCAAAGAACTATTTCAGAGGAAATGGAAATATTTTGGTAAAACACAAGAAAGCTTTTCCAAGCCGTGTAAACGCGGACCTTGCTTAGCGTAAAAGAAGTCCCAATCCATTTACATGGACAAACCACGTCACACAAAATAACTATTTTCTTTTCAGACTGGTTTCAAATAGACGCTTTGCAGTTGAATATATAGGAGCAGTGTTTACCTCTGTGTGTGTCCGCCACAGACACAATACTATATAGTATTGCTGGAGAAATGCTTATGGTGAACGGGCGAAAGTGATAACACAATAATTTATTTGGAAAGGCATTCTTCTTGTAACCTTTTTTTTTTTTATAAATGTAATTATGTTGTCTACAATATTTTTCTTCGGAACCGTTGCAATGATATACATATCGAACGAAAACCTACGAAGAAACTTGAAAGTGATCTGTCTCGCTCTTTCTCATCTTTAAGACAGTGTCATCCCAGTCCATTATATCAACTGTTCGAGTACAGTATAATTGCACCGCATAGTTACGCCCCAACAAACGAACCCAAAGATACGAAAAACATTTTATTCAAACTGTCCCGCGACCGACCTAAACCTCCTTCAAGCCCTTGTAGGACAAAGAGAAGGAGATGAAGTGATACAAAGAGAGTTAAGAAGCGCCAAGCTCTTGTACAACAAAAGGAGGAGAAATAAGTGGTACAAAGAGAGTTAAGAAGTGCCAAGCTCTTGTACAACAAAACTGGAGGAGAAAGAAGTGGTACAAAGAGGGGTAAGAAGCGTCTCACTTGTTAAACCACCCCGGCTTAAAGCGACTGCAGTAAACACTCCGCCATAAGAATGTCTGTTTGGACAAGGGGTCTGCGAGGGTGTCATCGGGCGAGAAATATTTCGCCTGTCTTTTGTCGACCGCGCGAAAGGAGCTCTCAGGAGGCAAACAGATGGGTTGTATGGTTGCGTAAGGTGTTTGCTGGAGGCCTAGAACCGACTGAGTTCTGTAGCTTTCTGTAGCTTTCTCGGCCTCATCAAGGCATTGCTGAGTAGTAGGTTTTTGTCTTGTGTTAAAGCGAATTTTTTCCGCCAACAAATTGTTGTAGGGTTGCGTAAGGTGTTTGCTGGAGGCTTAGAAACAACTGAGTTCTGTAGCTTTCTCGGTCTCATCAATGCATTGCTGAGTATTACGTTTTTGCTTTGGGTGGAAGCGACTTTTTTCCGCCAACAGATTGTTGTCGGGTTGCGTAAGGTGTTTGCTGGAGGCCTAGACACGACTGAGTTCTGTAGTTTTCTCAGCCTCATCAATGCAGTGCTGAGCAGTAGGGTTTTTTTGCTTCGGGTTGAAGCAACTTTTTTTCCGCCAACAGATAGTTGGGTTGATGATAAGTAATGTTTAACGCCCTCACGGTAAAACCATTAGGGGCATGATCCCGGGTTTGTTGGGTTGCGTATGGTGCCTGCTTGAGGACTAGACTGACATGATTGAGTTCTAGCTCCCTGTAGCCCTCGATCTCATCAAGACATTGCTGACTAGTAGATTCTTGTTTCGTTTAAAGCGAATTTCTCCGGGGGAGAACAGTGTCAAGTATGTCTAAAACATTTGTTTCCCGTCGTTCGTCCATGCCACCAGATTGTGTTTCATCATTTAAGTACAAAAATGTGCACTTTTGGGTTGAAAATGTAGCATTTCACGACATAAGAACTGGTTTAAACTGTTTTATTTAACGTTTGTGAATTATTTACAAAAAAACGCATATTGAGTAAACAACAACAAGCATAATGCTTATAGTGGTGTTCACTATTTCTAGAAAATTACATATACTATAAATGGCGGCTATTGTACAGTTTAAATGAAAAGCTTGCAAACATGAAAAGAAAATTGAATGAAAATTGTACATCAAAACAAAAATCCGTTTGGGAATACATACATAATATTTATGGTGTTTGCGAGTAAGAGATAGGGAGGGAGAGAGGGAGGGAGAGAGGGAGGGAGAGAGGGGGAGAGTGAGAGAGAGAGAGAGAGAGAGAGAAAGAGGGAGAGAGAGAGAGAGAGAGAGAGAGAGAGAGAGAGAGAGAGAGAGAAAGAGAGAGAGAGAGAGAGAGAGAGAGAGACGAGTAGACGTGTCGATTTTGCTTTCACTTTACATGTTTATCTGTTCGAAACGGCCGGACTGTCCATAAGAACTAAACTCTTAGGATCTCTGCGGTTTGTTTTACGTGCCTAGTCGCGAAACAATAACGAATCGCGACTCAAGGCTGGTGTGTCCACATGCATTGTTTCCATTGACTGAAAAAGAGTTATCACGCCTGTTTTACATATATACCAGCGAACTGTCGTGGAACGTGTCTTCTTAACATGCCATGAATACTCAAGAGTCTTTCCAAAGTTTGAAACGAAGGAAAGAAATACAAGTAGGACCTACTGTTTGAAGAAACTGAATGCAATGCTCACTTTTCTAGCTGAAGAGTACAGGGTGATAGCTCTTGTACATTTTGCAAAGCATTTCTAATTCTCCAAATGTAAGGACAATCCTCTTCATTATTTCGTCAGTCGATTCAGTGTGCCAGCCTCTCACAACGAGCATAGATACTGTTCGATTACCTTTCGCGACACTGAGGTGAGCACTTATTGGCTGGTTACATTTCTACACATTTCTGAAGGTGGTATGCAAAGAAATGTGTTTCGATTTTGATCGTTTTTAGCCCCTTATGTCCGTGTGGCAAGAATCAGACAGCAGAGCACATCCTGCAGGCTTGTCCATCCCACAGTGCTCTGAGGGACACCATCTGGCCAGAGAAGACAGCGCTACAAAAGAAGCTATACGGCCCCAGAGAGGACTTGGAGAGGATGACAGCACGTTTCGCCCTGCAGTCCTGACTGACGATCTAACAGCGAACGACAAGGAGAAGAAGAGATCGTTTTTAGCGAAGAACTTTTGTGTAAGGAAGAGGAACAAGGGGCAACGTAGAGGGATATAGAGCGCTTGTCACTCATTTACACTGTACAGGTCTACTTTCACTCTCTAATTCCAGTTTCATGGAGGACCACTTCAGTATGAGACAATCAACTGTGCGATCTACGCTGGACAACATTGCTTACTTACTTACTTAATTAATCAATTAACTAATTAATTAATTATGTATTTATGTATTTAATTACCTAATTTATAAATGTATTGTTAAAGCACACTTTGACTTTAAGGAGAATGAGTCTCGCCCTTCTCTGAACAAGGCGAACTGCGTTAGACAGTTTTGGTCAGTGCTACTTATGACTTTTGGGAGGAGGAGGAGGAGGAGGATAGCTTGCCACTGTCTTGACCCTACCAGCTAGGTCAGTCTTGATGGACTTGTGTCCACCTCGCTGTCCAGTCACGGAGGACTACTACATTTCACACTCTCTCAGTGTCCAGCCCCGCACGTGCCGAGTTCGCAAACATGCCTCGCATGCCCAGGGGCACTTAGAGAGAAGCAAACACATAGTTTGTCTTCCTATAGTTTTCATGGTAGAGGTTGGGGAATGGGTACCAGTAGGTGACATTTGTCAAACCTGCACAACTACCACCTTGCCCAGCCCTTCCAAACAATGTTAAGTGGGCGAGTATTTGACGTTTATATCTCAAGGTTTGACGTCAGAGTGTGTTTTCATGGACAGTCGTTTTCTTTGTCGACCGTGCAAGATGTGAAGCTTTTTATGGTGGAAAATGTAAGTGCAGCGGAGTGAACCGTTTGAAGTTAGGCCATGCACTACTGGAGAGCTGGAGATCTGATATAGGTAAACGTTTAAATTGTAACTAGCCATTGCTAGAGAGACGTTATGGCAATCAACACTATAATTTCTTCTTCTTCTTCTTCTTCTTCTTCTTCTTCTTCTTCTTCTTCTTCTTCTTCTTCTTCTTCTTCTTCTTCTTCTTCTTCTTCTTCTTCTTCTTCTTCTTCTTCTTCTTCTTCTTCTTCTTCTTCTTCTTTGTTCATGGTCAAAAACTCCCACGTTCACTCATGCTTTTGCACGAGTGGGTTTTTACTTGTATAACCGTTTTCTCCCCGCGTAAAAACCCACTCGCACAAAAGCAAAATGATTTAAACTAAGAAATGGCTTGAATAGTATGTAACTGTGCATGGTGCTTACAGTGAATTACTGTAGATTGTGCTTATTTGGCTTCCGACAGACGCCCTAAGTACCGCTTTGGGTTAGTTGAGGTCGAGCGAATGATTATGCGACACTTGTGTACAGTCTTCTGCAAGAAATAGACTGTTTTCTTCATTTTCCATACATTTAAATAAAAAGAATGTTTGCTAACTTCTTCACCTCTACGGCATCATCCGGTACAAAACACTATTTTCTTATCTGTCTGTCTGTCTGTCTGCCTGCCTGTTTGCCTGCCTGTCTGTCTGTCTGTCCGTCCGTCTGCCTTTCTGTCTGCCTGTCTGTCTGTTTGTCTTCCTGCCTGCCTGCCTCCCTGTCTCTATGTCTTTCAGTCTGTCTGTCTGTTTTCTGTTTGTCTGTCTGCCTGTCTGCCTTTCTGTCCGTCCGTCTGCCTGTCTGTCTGTCTGTTGTCTATCTCTCTCTATCTCTCCCTCTCTCTTTCTTTTTTTAAGCAAGTACTAATGTATCGTGGCAGCAAGACAGAGCAGGGTGGTCCTGTAGGTAGCTACACGCACCAAGGCTTGTTCAGTACACCAGTGATGGTCAAGTACTAATGTATCGTGGCAGCAAGACAGAGCAGGGTGGTCCTGTAGGTAGCTACACGCACCAAGGCTTGTTCGGTACACCAGTGATGGTCAAGAAGACGTTTTGGGGGGATCAGGTGTCATGGCTCTCACCTGCCCTGAGTGTTGACACAAACCCTTCATTTTCCTCCGGAACTAAACCGTCACTTTTCCCTCTTTGGCGAGACCAAAAAAGCCACGTTGATGCTGGTGCAGTCATGGTGGTGTATGTGTGTAGAGATATTGGTTGTAAAGCTGACATTTCAAGTTGAGGATTGCGAAAAGAAGATAGGATTTTTCATGTAGGCCTATTAATCTCTGGTACTAAACTGTCAATTTGCACAATTTGGCAGAAATATTTTGATGTGTCAACAGCCAGCCACAACCACCATCATCTCCTGTCTCGACCTCTTCTATCAACATGCTACATCGGTGCCTTGTTTTCCCTATCTATGTGTGCGTGTTGGTGTGCGCGTGCGCAGTGTGTGTGTGTGTGCGTGTGCGCGCGCGTGTGTATGTGTGTGTGTCTCTATCGACCGAACTTCCCACAAACAAGCCTTGTGCTTTAATTTCCATTCCTTCCCCAACGTTTACGCCAGGACATGCAAGCATAGAGCTTTTGTAGTGTGACTCAGTGAGGGCAATTGACAAGGCGAGCGGGGGGCGTCTCGAGGCCAGGTAGCTAAAGCTATTAGAGGCACGGCCACCACACACACCTGTCACACACCCCGTCATGGAAGGTGCTAGGGGTCATCAGGCTGAGGGATCGACGGGAGGGGATAGAGAGTGTGAGAGAGAGAGAGAGAGAGAGAATTGAATTGAATTGAACTTTATTTTACAAGGCTACAGATGGCTAGGCCTTTTCTTAAAATCTGTCCTTGGGACGCATAGACACACAATAAGAGAGCGAGAGAGAGAGAGAGAGAGAGAGAGAGAAAGAGAGAGAGAGAGAGAGAGAGAGAGAGAGAGAGAGAGAGAGAGACAGACAGAGAGACAGAGAGAGAGAGACAGAGACGAGGAAACGCCACGGACAAAATTATAGTCCACCATACAAAAGATGGAGGGTAGCAGGCACAGGGCATACCCTTGCTCTCTTGTATGTCCCCCCCTCCCCTGAATCAAGGCCCCCTCCCTCCACTTCTATTTAAAGACCATACTATCTTACATTTGTTGTTGACAGCCTCTGGAAAATTACATTCAGTTGAACACTTCTTTCCTTTTAGGAACGTATTTTCTTAAAGCAAAACAGACTTTATATTGGTCCCCACTGTACTTGCATAAAGCGACAACCATTAGAAAGGTGTGACTGTCCAACACACCAAAACTTGCGAGCAGAGACCTGGCCTGCTGACACACCGATGAGGGACAAACTCTATGGACCCATGGAGAGCCTCCGGCGAACAGCAGCCTTCATCAGGGCCTCCGGAGTTGCTGTCTGAGCGAACGACGAAGAAGAAGAAGAAAGGTGTGAAAGGATCACTTTGCTTACCAACCTTGACCACCTGCCTAACCTTAACCTCAAGTGTGTTTATCGTGTGTTTGTGTTATTAGAAATGCGATGTGGTGCCAAAAGACAAGTTTCCATGTTCATGTAAAATAAAAATGGACATTAAAGGTTTTTTTTATCTTATCTTATCTTATATGCTTATGAGTCCCTGGGAATTCTTATGGCGTCCTTTCGGGGATTCAGGACTTAAGAAAACACTACACTTTTCTTGAAGGTAGCTGTCAGTCAACCGGCTGAGACAGTGGTGCTTTGACACATAAGTTGACACCCACATAACTATTACACAAACATTACAAAAATGGAGCAGTCAACAGCTCTGTGGAATGATTGCCTTTGCTTAAAGAGTCATTAAACATTTTTATTTCTGAGCATGATGGACATTGTTATTGTCATAGTGCATGTAATCCGGCGTCATGTTTCATGCGTTCGACTGTTCTAACATTATTTTTCTGGTGTTATTAAATGGAGCAACGAAAGTACCCTGTGATTGATGGGTACCGTCCTAAACAAGTTTTGATCTTCAACAGTAAGCCCCACGTACGAGGCATATTTTAAAACTCCTGTTTGATTCGTTGGCACACCAGTTTATCAGATATTAAAGGCATATGTACGCGCTCCCGTGTTTACAAAGTGTAGTTTGCCCATAATCGATGTCAAACGCACCATAAGACCATGTAATGACGATATGTCGCCATGCGCGGACCATATACATGCATTACAGCTTGTTTTAGAGTCTCAAAAACTTTGGATGTAAACAAAGACGCGGAGTTATTTCCCTTGCGTCAACGCTACCTCTGTTGGCAAATCTATAAATAGGACGATCCAGATCAAAATGAAAATTAACATATCTCAACATTGAAGGGGTCCTAGACCACAATATTTTGCAGGGAACTTAATTTAGCATGTCTCCAGCTGTTGGTAAAGCAATTAGCGTGTATAGTCATCGAGTACATATGGCTTTAACTTTGCTTCTGTTTGGCGTTGACGCTCCCACAAACGTATAGCTTTGTGATGGTGATTGATAAAATCGTTTATTTAACGTCACTCTGTAAAAAGCATTGGCGTTATTTGTCTTAGATTATAAAAACACACAGGCGCGCACACAAACTTTCCCTTTATGTACAGTAGCTTTGTGGATATGAGTACAGACTATGTAGTTATCCCCTGAATTTACCGATGTCGGTTTCTGTGTTTTGTTTTACCGGCAGTACATGTACCACACCGCAAGGTCCCGCATGGTCAAAAGAATGCCACCCTGCTTTTATCGACCACTCTGTTCCACGTCTAGACTTTCACACCCAGACACCATGCATGGCAAACGAATAAAGTCACACACTTTTATCAAAACAAACCAACAAGCCACTTCCTCCAAGGCATGTAACTCTAACGCCGCCACACAATGTTACGGGACTTGCGGGAAGTAGAGTTCGCCTCGAGTTTCCGGTGAGACGTAATGGCAAGCAAATGGCGGCCCTTGACAATGGCTGTGAGCTTGAAAATCAACACATGCGTTACGTTATTTTCCCGTAAGATCCTGTGAGAGCCCTAAACTAGGAACAGTCCAAGACTCGTTGGCAATTTCCGGGGACATGTGTTGGGTGAATTGGGGGCCCAGAACGAGCCTTACCGCGCCTGTTTGTTTTGCGGGGAATTTTGCTGTAAGCTATTATACTGTTTAATGTGGGGCAGTACACTTACACGCTGTGTGAGTCAGTCTCTGTTGTGTCTGCTCTGTGCAATGTGCCAACCACCACGGGCACGGATCACAGAGTATTGAACTGCTTCAACCTAAACAACGGATCACAGAGAGAGGTGTGAACGGTTCCAGTATGAACGATCTGTTGCAAGGGAGTACACAGAGTGGTGTCAACTGTTTTTGTATGAACGATCTTTTGAACGGACTCCCACGATTCATAAGAGTCAGCGATTGGCCTGCAGCCCGTGGACCACGGACAAACGAAAAGCCAGTAAACTGAATTTTTAATTCCGCCACAACTGTGTGTACTCGCCCGGACTGTAACTGATCATCGGACTGAGCTTGAATACTTTCTGGTAGTGATTTGTTTTGTCTTACCAAATCGTCGCTTGCTATCTTCATCATTACAGACACCACACACAGGTTTCGCTGAATAGATGTGTTGCATTTTGTGTCCACACTCAAAAAACAAGAAAGGTAATGTTGTTTGAACGTTTAATTATTGACAAAACAAAACGTTACGTTCACAAATATGTCGACCCAGCGGTCTTTTAAGTGCTCAGACAGACACTAATGACACAACACTTATCTTGACAAAATGTTCGGCCGCTTGCAGGGAAGACACAAGCGAATTAGCTACTATTCCATTTATTACAATAAATTACAATAACATCAATTACGGAATTACAATAACAACGTGCCCACAATTTCCTCGACCGTCGGTCTAGACGTGATTTTGGAATTAGAGCAGCGGCACCACCCATGTAATTCTATCTGAAGAGCCCAATAGGTTTGACTCGAAGCATCTCCGCTCTTCAAGAGCTCCCCTGTCGGCTCAATGAAATTATTCTCTTCGGTTCGGTACTTTCAAGAGCACAGGTGTGGTTTGGGCAATTACATTAGCATGGGAAGTAAGAATATATAAATTGAACCCGATTAGAGCAGCTGCCGGCCTAGGTGACTGGGTGAGGTAAGCGGAGCCTTTAAATTTCATACAATGGACCCCACCCCCCACCACTTCTGATACCTTAAAATACCCGAGAAAAGCAGTTCTTAAAATGGAGGGCTTATTAAAATATAGGTACATTTATAAAGGTTATGAACAGAGAATCTGAGGGAAAAACACACTCACAGAAAAAAAAGACAACACAAATTCATGGTCTAAAAAGAGGGAACGTCTTTAGTGGGGGGATAATGTACAAGGGGTGGTGGGATAATGTATAGGGGTGGGATAATGTACAGGAGGGATAATGTACAGGGGGGATAATGTACAGGGGGATAATGTACAGGGGGGATAATGTACAGGGGGATAATGTACAAGGGGGATAATGTACAGGGGGATAATGTAAAAGGGGTAACTGTACAGGGGGGTGATGTAGAGGGGGGATAATGTACATGGGGGATAATGTACAAGGGGGATACTGTACAGGGGGGGGGGGTAATGTACAGGGGGATAATGTACAGGGGGGATAATGCACAGGGGGATAATGTACAGGGGGGATAATGTACAGGGGGATAATGTACAGGGGGATACTGTACAAGGGGGGTATTGTACAGGGGGGATAATGTACAGGGGGGATAATGTACAGGGGGGATAATGTACGGGGGGGGGGGGGGGGGTAATGTACAGGGGGAATAATGTACAGGGGGATAATGTACAGGGGAGATAATGTACAGGGGGGATAATGTACAGGGGGGGAAAGGATAATGTACAGGGGTGGGATAATGTACAGGGGGGATAATGTACAGGGGGGATAATGTACAGGGGGATAATGTACAGGGGGATAATGTACAAGGGGGGATAATGTACAAGGGGGGATAATGTACAGGGGGATAATGCACAGGGGGTAACTGTACAGGGGGGGGGGGGTAATGTACAGGGGGATAATGTACAGGGGGGATACTGTACAGGGGGTAATGTACAGGGGGATAATGTACAGGGAGGGATAATGTACAGGGGGATAATGTACAGGGAGGGATAATGTACAGGGGGGATAATGTACAGGGGGGATAATGTACAGGGGGGGTAATGTACAAGGGGGGATATTGTACAGGGGGATAATGTACAGGGGGATAATGTACGGGGGGGGGGTTTAATGTACAGGGGGATAATGTACAGGGGGATAATGTACAGGGGGATAATGTACAGAGGGATAATGTACAGGGGGATAATGTACAGAGGGATAATGTACAGGGGGGATAATGTACAGGGGGTAACTGTACAGGGGGGGGGGTAATATACAGGGGGGGATAATGTACAGGGGGGATAATGTACAGGGGGGTAATGTACAGGGGGTAATGTACAGGGGGATAATGTACTGGGGGGATAATGTACAAGGGGGGATAATGTACAAGGGGGATAATGTACAAGGGGGATAATGTACAGGGGGATAATGTACAGGGGGATAATGTACGGGGGGTAATGTGCAGGGGGGATAATGTACAGGGGGATAATGTACATGGGGATAATGTACAAGGGGGTATAATGTACAGGGGGTATAATGTACAGGGGGATAATGTACAGGGGATAATGTACAGGGGGATAATGTACAGGGGGATAATGTACAGGGGGGGTAATGTACAGGGGGGATAATGTACAGGGGGGATAATGTACAGGGGGGATAATGTACGGGGGGAATGTACAGGGGGAGATAATGTACAGGGGGGATAATGTACAAGGGGGATAATGTACAAGGGGGATAATGTACAGGGGGGATAATGTACAGGAGGGATAATATACAGGGGGATAATGTACGGGGGGATAATGTACAGGGAGGGATCATGTACAGGGGGGGATAATGTCCATTGAAGTTCAAATAACTCATTTCTGCTCTGATCAAACCTAACGACCCCGAAAAGTAATTGTGGTCTTCACCGTTATACCCGAATGACCATTGAAGCTAATATTTAACGATGTCCGTATTTTCAATGGATCATTTGTCTTCACTCAAAAACAGGAATTATGTTCATTATTACCAGTAATGATTTAAGAACCTGCAGTGTATGAACTGGGTGAGGTTACCAGCAAATTGCAGTCGTTATTCCAACCCTTGCGGCTCTCACTAGCTCAGGAACCCTTCTTTTCAAGGGTGGGAACCCTTACCAGTTACAGATCGTGGCGCCAAACAGTTCCTGGTTGAATCGCAACATTCGACACTGTAATTCCTTTCACACGGGGTGGTGGAGGGTCGAAATGTGACCACTCCTGATGACAAACTGGACACTGTCCGCAGAATGATGGCTTAATTGGGTCCAAGGATGAAAGGATACATTAGAGGTTAAGGCGTGGGTGGGAGTAATAACGACTAGAAATCCATTATGGTAATAATCTGTCCCGACATGGTTGTCAGCAGGTATCGCTGAATACAGAGTGACAAGTTTTAAACTCAACCCGGGTCAAAATTTAAAATCTCCGCTTGGTCTTCAAAGCATGTCATTATCCCGAGAGGAATAGAAGAGCCTAAACAATGGGATGTTAAGCTTCACAGCGTTGAGCTTTGCGAAGTTAATTGTCACGTTGAACACAGAAGCAGTGATAAAGCGAACGGTTGAAATCTCAAAGGAGTAAAGTTAAGTCCCTGCTTGTTTGTCACCACAAGCGTTAATCCGGAAATTATACATCATTAAATGAAGAACCTGAAATGTGTAAAGTCGGATCAAAGCTATAAGGGGTACGCGAAGTGACTGTGCGAATTGAACTCGGCGTTAAAGGTATCTTTCTTCTTCTCGATCGCTCAGGACAGGGACTCCGGAACTTCTGATGAAGTCTGCAGTACAGCGAAGACTCGGCAGGGTGCCGAAGATCTTCTCCTGAACTGGTGTGTCAGCAGACCATGTTTCTGCTCGTAGTTTCTGGTGGATTGGACAGTGTTGGAGGAGGTGTTCCACTGTCATGTCTGCGATGCCACAGTGGCATACAGGCGTGTCCCCAATGTGGAATTTTGAGAACATGTGGTGCCTGAGTCTGCAGTGGCCGGTTCTCAGGCGCACAATGATGACCTGGCGTTAAAGGTACCTTCCTTCCCGTGTAGGAGATTATGTTCGCCACCGTATATTTGTCCACGTATTTCCATGGTGTAGGAGCGTCCCACCAATAAGACACACGCAAGAAGTCAACAATCTAACTGTGTGTGTTTTTCAGTAGAGTTTGTTTGTTTGTTTGTTTGCTTAACGCCCAGCCGACCACGAAGGGCCATATCAGGGCGGTGCTGCTTTGACATATAACGTGCGCCACACACAAGACAGAAGTCGCAGCACAGGCTTCATGTCTCACCCAATCACATTATTCTGACACCGGACCAACCAGTCCTAGCACTAACCCCATAATGCCAGACGCCAGGCGGAGCAGCCACTAGATTGCCAATCACGGGGCGGACGCCTTACCACTAGGCCAACCGTGCCGGTCTTTTAGTGGAGTAAAAATTGTGTTCTGAATTAGAATAAAAAAACAAGTAAGGTTTGTTGTTGGAACGTTTAATCATTGTCAAAACAAAACGTTACGTTCACACATATATATATATATATATCGACCCAGCGTTTTTTTAAGTGCACAGACAAACACTAATTAGACCAAAATTATCTGACAATATGTTCAGCCGCTTGCAGGAAAGACACAAACGAATGAGGCAATGATTAATGAATTATAGATTAAGCAGATTGACATAATGTTAATTACGATATTCATTTAAGGACTAATTTCCCTCAGCATATACAACATTGAGGCTGTAGATTTTTAATTTGTGTTCACATCGGATGCTCTTCCTGTATGTAAAGGCTTGGATAGATTTGTTTTATTATTTTTTTTTAGTTAACACGATGTTTCATTAGGGAAGGTATTCATCTTTAAACATACCTACAAAGCCGTGGCAAGTTATTTGTCACAAACGAAGTTTAAGCCCCTAAGTAGTATACTTGTACCCCAGTCTTCTCTAACCTATGTGGGTAAGGAATTTCAACATGGGTTGAACATTTTTCAGGCTTAGCCTACATACAGTGTGGAATTTTAATAACACGAATAGACGTTATGAAACGGCCAGGAGGACGTGTTGAAATTTGACGAGAGTGTTTGTAAACAAAGGTGTGTTTCATGCGACGTTTTTGAAAGGGTCTACATTTACATTTAGTCAGCACGCTCTTTTTCATTTCTCCCATAACATACTATATTCGTGACGAAAGCAATCATAGCGAGAGCCACTTTCAATACAGACAGATAACATTCAGTGTTGTATGTCTCATCACTTTGAATTCGGCTCAGGCTCCATTTTAGACTATTAAACTTACGCAAAAAGGGGTGATATAGAATTATTATCATTTTTAAGAGGCAGATAATAGGCACCAATACTGTTACTGAAACTTAAAAGCAACAGTAGCAGTCATGAAAAAAAAACATTGAAAAAACAAAGTTCCGTGGTCATGTACATGCAGTGCACTCACATGCACGAGGACGCAATACAGGTAAGCGACATTGCAAAATCGTGTCTAATAGAGCTTTGTAGAAATCAGTGTCCTGTCATCTTTCCATTGTCAGGATTGGTGATTCCTTACACAGTAACGCTAGGCGGCAAGCACAAAGCAATCCGCGAATGTTTCCTATAGCTCTGAATGAATGATACGTACGTACATTATACTGAAAGTGTGTAAAACAACAAGTGGACACATCAGTAACCAGGTTAGATTTTTCTTTTTCAATATTTCGGCAAACTGTATATCAATCAATCAATCAATCAATATGAGGCTTATATCGCGCGTATTCCGTGGGTACAGTTCTTCTTCTTCTTCTTCTTCTTCTGCGTTCGTGGGCTGAAACTCTCACGTACACTCGTGTTTTTTGCACGAGTGGAATTTTACGTGTATGACCGTTTTTTACCCCGCCATTTAGGCAGCCATACGCCGTTTTCGGAGGAGGGTACAGTTCTAAGCGCCGGGATTTATTATTTTATTTTTTTATTTTTATTTTATGCAATTTATATCGCGCACATATTCAAGGCTCAGGGATTTATTTATGCCGTGTGAGATGGAATTATTTTTTACACAATACATCACGCATTCACATCGGCCAGCAGATCGCAGCCATTTTGGCGCATATCCTACTTTTCACGGCCTATTATTCCAAGTCACACGGGTATTTTGGTGGACATTTTTATCTATGCCTATACAATTTTGCCAGGAAAGACCCTTTTGTCAATCGTGGGATCTTTAACGTGCACACCCCAATGTAGTGTACACGAAGGGACCTCGGTTTTTCGTCTCATCCGAAAGACTAGCACTTGAACCCACCACCTAGGTTAGGAAAGGGGGGAGAAAATTGCTAACGCCCTGACCCAGGGTCGAACTCGCAACCTCTCGCTTCCGAGCGCAAGTGCGTTACCACTCGGCCACCCAGTCAAGGAAATGTGGCTCCGTGGACGATGGAAATGTACAGACAGAGCGTAAAATCAGACCCCTTCGTGCACACATTGCCACCCTGTACTATATAATACTGTAGCAAAGTCGTAGCTAGTCATTTTGAGCTGTGAGGGGACGCGAAGAGAATAATGTACAGCGGGTCCTTGTCCTTAACACTGCCGTTCTGTGTACTGACGATTAGCTCCCCGAGCCTTGTTTACGGCCCTCAGGGGATTAAGTGGATTTCACAGCTTTTCGGACAACACAAGCTTTACCGGCCACTTCAGGTCCCCCATGATCCTGAGTGGATTTCCCCTTGAGTGTGTCCTGTCCATCTTTGAGGTATTAGTGACCCCATCTGTCCAGATTTAGTGACTTGATTAGGCTGGGGACAGGAGAGTTGACGGGTTTATTGGAGAAGGGGAAATAATTTACTGCAGCCTTTTGCCATGGTTGGCGAGGTCTTTTTCTGTGCCGTTTGATTTACCTGTTCGAGGGCTTTTGAATGAATAGAGGAATTGCCGCTTGAAAAAGAGCGTGGGAAGTGGCTTAAAGTGTCGTTCTTGATAAGGGTTCTGTCGACAAAATTTGAAAGTAAACTTTAATCTATTTAAGTTATTTGTTTGAAAAGATCAAGGGCCGCTTTGAAGTAGCTTACAAGCTCTTTTAGAAAACACTAAGTGACACGGAGATAGTGCTGTCTCTTACCGTCCAAAGTTAATTGCAGGTGAAGATAATATCTACAATTTGAAGAATTTAGTGACATAAACTGATGAAAGGCAACACGCATAAGTCTTGTGCAGTCATGAGAATTTCCTGACAGGCATTTCAGTAGTTCTTCCTGCATAATAATCAATATCCTTGTGCAAAATCTAATCTGTTTAAAGTAGTCCTTCGATCTACCTGTTGGATGGATATAGAACGCAGAACAAAATAATTTCTAGGAATGTAAGGCTCTACATGGTTTTATTAGTGAATAATTTGAAGCTCTGTCAGGATTTATTAGTGATTTATTGTTAACGGTTCGTTTCAGTCAGCAGATCATACTCCAAAAATCTAGAGTAAACATTTTTACTGTTGGCTTCACATTGCTTTTTTAATGTTCAGATTTTCCCTGAAACTACTGTCCAACAGTTGTTTTTAAGGTATTAAACTAAATACTACAAGCAGTGCATCAGTTTTGAGGGTAGGGGACAGTTAGTTTCGTAAAATAAATGTTCTTTTTGTAACGTTTTTCTTGAACTGAAATTGTCGGTTTGAACTCACGCCCGTCAGTAGCGTATTTAAATACCCACGACACTCCTTGGTTTTGTTACAACAACGCATTATACTACACTTTTTCTCCAACCCTCGTATCGTTCGCCATTTTCTGTCTAAGACAGTTTACCGTCATCGTTTTCACTACACAGCAATATTGTGATTTCATTCTAACTGTCACACCTTGTTCGACACCTTTAACATTGGAAAGGTAAACATGTTTCGCTTCAAATTACAAGGGCGAACAAACGCAACAAATAACCCCTGCACGTGGGAAAACACCTCGATGAGTAACTTAACAATGCCTTACGCACCAGACGAAACGCAGCTTTCCGATGTTTATAAAGTTTTTCAATAACCTCCTCGGCTTTTTTGGCAATTTCGACGCCAGCACTACTTGAATTTAATAGACTGCTGTGTCATCTTGTTAGCACGGACTTTAAAGGCGCAGTTCTTCCGGCGAAATATCTCACATCCGATCAGACTTTTACGTTGGATAGTTAGTTAGTTAGTTAGTTAGTTGTTGCTTTTTGGGTCCAGCGGACCATATAGGCCAAATCAGGACCCCTTTTATATTGGGCATACATCAACAGTGAACAATCAAATCCTGTAATGAAGTAAATTCGCATATTATTGGCATTTGTGGCTTTTAAAAATAGTTCATTAAAATACACCTCTGGACAGAGAGCACCGTGGCTGTTGAACTTTGGTATGTGTGTAATTGGAGGGATGGACTTGTCCCACGTAAAAGCCTACACATATATGAGATAGTGAATAGAACCTAAGATAATCTACTGCAACGCTTTACCTTGGGTAGAAAAGATGTTGCCTTTAACACGAGTGAACTTTGCTTCGATGGCCTACTTTCCCCGTCAATCGTTACCTGGGTCCTTTTCGCTGCCGTCTGTTTTTGGACAAATAGAGAGAAAGGTGTGAAGTGAATGGCAACAGGTGAGAAAGGCAGACGACAAACTGAGCGTAAAATTGCCGGGGGTCCTGTTACATACGCCCGCGGAATGATAACTAACAGTGCTACATTTTATCAAAACATCTTCCGTTGACTGAATTCGTCCTCCTCGCACCTTTTTCGTGCTCTCGATGTTTGCTTGCTGATTACATTCTTCCGCGTCGGTGTCGTTGTGTACAGAGGTGAAGTTAGCTAGCTGTGTGTGTGTGTGTGTGTGTGCGTGTGTGTTAGTGTGTGTGTGTGTGTGTTAGTGTGTATGTGTGTGTTAGTGTGTGTGAGTGTGTGTTAGTGTGTGTGTGTG
>NC_090245.1:106969323-106976823 GCF_037325665.1 Littorina saxatilis
TCACTTCACCCCCTCTCTTATCTTATCCTGCGCTGACCAATCCTTCAGAGACTTTCACCAAAGAGTGTATCCCTCCGTAGAGATACACTCTTTGCTTTCACTCTCTGTCTCTCTCTCTGTCTCTCTGTCTCTCCTGTCTGTCTGTCTGTCTGTCTCTCTCTCTCTCTGTGTCTCTCTGTCCCCGTCTCTCTCTATCTGTCTCTCTCTCTCTGTCTCTCGGTCTCTGTCTCTGTCTCTGTCTCTCTCTGTCTCTCTCTCTCTCTATCTCTCTCTCTCTCTCTCTTTCTCTCTCTAAGCCATTAAGCTTCCTGTGTCTTTCTTGATCTCTGGGTGTCGATGTATTCTTCCTTTCTCTCTGTTTGAGTGTCGTCCTTCCGCCTGGAAGGTTCGGGGCTCGAATCCTAACCGCGCCTGGTTGGTTAAGGGGGAATATTTTTCGATCTCCCAGGTCAAACTTATACATACAGACCTGCTAGCATCTTATCCCCTCCCCCCCCCCCCCCCTTTGTGTGTATATGCAAGCAAAAGACCAAGTACGCACGGTAAAGATCCTGTGATCCAAGTCAGAGTTCGGTTGGTTAATTATTGAAACTCGAAAACACCAAGCACGCACCTCCCAAAAACCGAGTATGGCTGCCTAAATGGTGGGAAACAAACGGCCACACACTTTATAACCCACTCGACACATTAAACACGAGTGTGCGTGGGAGTTGCAGCTCATGAACGCAGAAGAAAAAGATGTTTGTCTGAGGATGACGCGTGCTTATGCAGTAATATCATTTATCATAAACAATCCACCCCAGTCCATCGAACTTGACAGTTTCTCAAATTCCCCTTTTATCGATTGAGACCTCAGTTTAACGTACGACAACACCAGAAAAGCTCAGAACGATTTCTATACACACGCACGTGTGTCGGAGCAAAGGAATGGTGTTCTATTTCAAAGCCATGATTGATGGCTTTTTGTGTGAAATTTTGAATAATTCTTGCGTTTTCGATGTCCTCACAAACACCGCAGATCTGAATTTGATATCACTTATTATTCTCTTTTCTCAAGTAAACAAAATTAATGACAAAGGCACCATACACAATAAATCAGTTTTGAACTTCGAAGTCCGGAGGCCACGTTTTCAAGAGCAAATCATGTTAAATGGAGGAGAACAGAGCAGGTATCTTGTCAGCAACAGAAAAAAATAATGAACGAATGAATGAATGAATGAATGATGAACTACCGACAGAAAACAAGAACTGACAAAAGCATACAGGGCTTAATCGTTTGCCTTCGTTATTAATCAGTATAAATATAGCCTTATTATTTTGACGTGACATCGTTCTAATTCTTAGATCCGTTCTCTTTCTTCCTTTTATCTCTCCAAAATCGTACTGAAACCTTTTCATAACACAAACAAACTTTAAGATGAGCGGAACCAGCATACATCCATGATTCTTGACTTCAGACACAGATAAACAGAAATCTAAGACACTACAAACATTTACACTGGATTTCAACCGTCAAGCGATTCCTTTTCTCCTCCTCCTCCTGCTTTTTTTAGGGGGGGGGGGGTTAGAGGGGGAGGGGGGGGGGCGGGGTCACTAGACGAGTGTTTAATCTTGCGTGTAGACTGGAGAAAAAGGGTATCAGCGTGCCATGATTCGGTTAGGTGGGCGTGTGAAGTTATCTACTGTTATACGCCTGTCAGCACACGAATTTCACGGCTCACTGGACGTCCTTGTGCTTCTGTGTGGTGAAGGCTGGAATCACCTGGATGGCACCTGGAGTTGTTGACGATACTGAAGGACATGTAATGCAATGTGTGTCGTACCTGTATGGTGATCGTATGGCTACAACTTCTATTTTTGATTGCGAGAGTGGGAAAAGATCGATCCTTTGTTTGGATTTCACTTTTAAAAGGGTTGTCGTATGGGGGGGGGGGGGGGGGAGGGGACCGGGTGATAGGGAAGGAGGTAGGGGAGCTTGCTGGGAAGTCACAAGCGAATCAATAGGATTTTTCTGAAAAAGGTAGGTTCTAAAAGAAAGGACGTCTTAAAATCGAAGGTCTCAAAATGGGAGTTCAACCGCCCAAGCATAGAGGCATCTACTGATCCGTACCGCCAAGAACACCAAAACCGTTCGAGGTAACGCTGCACTGCCAGTGGATGAGATTCTCTGAGAAGCGCCCACATCATAAGAACAGACAAAACGGAGGAGACAGGTAAGAATGCTGGTGGCCAGGTGTGCACGTGCGCCATCTAGACTGACAGCGAGTTCAGTGAGGGCGTT
Source organism: Littorina saxatilis (assembly GCF_037325665.1). NCBI lineage: Eukaryota > Metazoa > Mollusca > Gastropoda > Littorinimorpha > Littorinidae > Littorina > Littorina saxatilis. The sequence goes on from NC_090245.1 coordinate 106,971,605, forward strand.
GTGCACTCTGCGCTGACAGGTAAGCACGGAGCCCGACCTTGGATTATCTTGACGATAATACCCACAGAAGGAGAATTCACGTTTGCACTCAATTGTAAAGCACATCTATCACTTTTGACGATCAGTGCTGCTATTTTTACTGAGTGTGTATAGGAAATGTGCCAGGTTTGGGTTCAAACTTAAATGACAATCTGAAATCTGGCCCCAGCTTTTGATATGATTCAACCTCAGTGCCTTCTCATTCCCTCTGATGAGCCTGCCTCCTGGTCTTATTTCGTACAAGAATAGCTTTTCGCTTTGAAATGAGAGGGGCACACACACACACACGCACGCACGCACGCACACGCACGCAAGCACACATACACACACACACACACTCACACACACACACACACCATAGAATAACATAGAATACCCCCCCACACCAACCCATCACCACACACAGTCAACACAGTCACACCGATACATAGATAAACGCACACAGCAACGAACCATGCACCAAGTGAGCAGTCAGAAGCGAAATGTCAATTCCTCAGACGATGATCTCAGGTATAAGCAATCAACTGGATCCCGTTACAGGGACTGCGGCAGCTTAACCTACTTGACCTAAGATGCACCCCAAGCACTCGCAGGGGTAGCAGTAGGGGTCTGTTTGCTTTGATTCGTAAGGTCAAGCTTGTTTGATAGGCGGTGCTGGCCGCATGTTTAAGATCCTGTTGGGAGCAAGAAAGGTAAAAACGCTATACGACATGCAGCGCGGATTTGTGACACAAATGAGTCAATTTAGCTTGTCAGTTTCTATGTTTTAAATGAAGGGAAACAAATATAATCCTATTCAACAAAACATTATTTGCATGTTAAAAAGATCTGTAGACGACGGACAATTGCTGAGTGAGACCACTGTGAGCAAGATCAGATCAGAAAGAATTACGGAGTAACTTGGAAAACAACCAGTTAGTACAACTTCCAACCCGATCACGAAGACACACCTACAGAGCTGACGTGTGGTCCATCAGAAGATAAGCGATACAAAACATGTTGACCCCCCCCCCCCAAAAAAAAAAAAGAAAAAAAAAGAAAAAAAAGAGGGGTATGGGTGGACAGTTGGACATGCCTTAGAAGCCGCTTGTGGCCAAGCTTCCATTACACGAACAACCTCGGTAATATTCAGTGTCAGCTTCCAATGCACGACCGGAATGTAGAGTTATCCCGACAGACACTCCAAAATGGGCAAAATGCTGCCTGGCAAGTGGTTCCGCCAGAACTTCAAACCCAGGTCAACACTATTCTCAGCTGGCCAGACTGGTCTGAAAATGACTAGGATGAGTCTTGGTGACAAAGTCTCGTCTCCGCAGCACCAGTTACGTCCCTTGCGTCATTAGACGAGAAGGGCATCTAATTAAAGTGATGGGTAATGGAAAAGGTTACAGATCACGGGGTTACTATTCAGACAGCCACTAGCGTCAATGTTTAGCTTGTCAGAACAGTTGAGTCTTAGGTTGCTTCTTGGCGCCACCACTGTCTGTCTTGTCTGTCTGTCTGTCTCTCCCCTTTCTCTCCCTCTCACTATGTCTCTCCTTCTGTTTGTCTCTCTGTCTGTCTCCCTCTCTCTCTCACCTCCCCTCTCTCTCTCAAGACTCCCGTTTCTCTCTCCCAGCGACAGAACGCTATCATTCTTGAATATGAATTTTAGATACCTCGCTGTCTATCCGTCTTTGTGTCTATTGGTCTCTGTGTCTGTCTGTCTGTTTGTCTATTTTCCTGTAAGTATGACTGTGTCTGTCTGTCAGTCTGTCGATCTGTCTCTCCTTATCCTTCGCTCTCACCTTATCTGTCGGTCTGTCTGTCTTTCTGTCTGTCTCTCCTTATCTTTCGCTCTCAGCTTATCTGTCTGTCTGTCTGTCTGTCTGTCTGTCTGTCTGTCTGTCTGGTCTGTCTGTCTGGCTATCCCGGTCATCCCATCTCTCACTCTGTCTCTGTCTGTCTGTCTGTTTGTCTGTCTCTCTCTCTCCCTCTCTCTCTCCCTCTCTCTCTCTCTCTCTCTCTCTCTCTCTCTCTCTCTCTCTCTCTCTCTCTCTCTCTCTCTCTCTCCCACCCTGTCTGCAAGCCTTCTCTCTCGATTTTTATCACTTTCCAATTTCCATCTGTCAGCTGTCAAGATCGGTATTTTTGACAAGCGTACAACATGAAGCAGTTACGCTGTTGTTTGGAGTGGATGTATGGTTGAGGCAATTTGCTGATAAATGTCAAGGTCACTGACCCTGTTGTTATTGACATTACCTTAGAACGCAAAGAGAAGAGGAAAGGTAAAAAGATGAAAAAAAATAACGCTATGGACTTCTTTTCTGCTTGCTTTTTACATTTAGTCAAGTTATGACTAAATGTTTTAACATAGAGGGGGGGAATCGAGACGAGGGTCGTGGTGTATGTGTATGTGTGTGTGTGTGTGTGTGTGTGTGTGTGTGTGTGTGTGTGTGTGTAGAGCGATTCAGAGTAAACTACTGGACCGATCTTTATGAAATTTGACATGAGAGTTCCGGGGTAGGATATCCCCAGACGTTTGTTTCATTTTTTTCGATAAATGTCTTTTATGACGTCATATCCAGCTTTTTGTAAAAGTTGAGGTGGCACTGTCACACCTTCATTTTTCAATCAAATTGATTGACATTTTGGCCAAGCAATCTTGGCCAGACTTCGGTATTGCATTTGAGCATGTAGGCTTAAAAATTAATTAATGACTTTGGTCATTAAAAATCTGAAAATTGTAATTAAAATTATTTTTTTATAAAACGATCCAAAATTACTTTTATTTTATTCTTCATTATGTTCTGATTCCAAAAACATATAAATATGTTATATTTGGATTAAAAACAAGCTCTGAAAATTAAAAATATAAAAATTATGATTAAAATTAAATTTCCGAAATCGTTTTAAAAACAATTTCATCTTATTCCTTGTTGGTTCCTGATTCAAAAAACATATAGATATGATATGTTTGGATTAAAAAAACACGCTCAGAAAGTTAAAACGAAGAGAGGTACAGTAAAGCGTGCTATGCAGCACAGCGCAACCACCCCCCGCGGGTTAGGGGGAAGAATTTACCCGATGCTCCCCAGCATGTCGTAAGAGGCGACTAACGGATTTTGTTTCTCCTTTTACCCTTGTTAAGTGTTTCTTGTATAGAATATAGTCAATTTTTGTAAAGATTTTTAGTCAAGCAGTATGTAAGAAATGTTAAGTCCTTTGTACTGGAAACTTGCATTCTCCCAGTAAGGTAATATATTGTACTACGTTGCAAGTCCCTGGAGCAAATTTTTGATTAGTGCTTTTGTGAACAAGAAACAATTGACAAGTGGCTCTATTCCATCTTCCCCCTGAAGACGACGTTAAACACCAACTAAACAAACAAGCACAGCGCAACCGCTACCGCGCTAAACATGTAGAGGCTCGTCACTTTCACTGCCTTTTGCACTAGCGGCGGACTACGGTCATTGTGAAAAAAATGCAGTGCGTTCAGTTTCATTCTGTGAGTTCCACAGCTTGACTAAATGTAGTAATTTCGCCTTACACGACTTGTTGTTATTCTTTTCATTTCTTTTCTTTTCTTTTTTTCTGTCTTTCTTTTCTTATTCTTCTCTCTTTTTTCTTCTTTTTTTTCACTCGTTCTATCTTCCTTCCTGTTTTGGAGCAAACTTTCCATCTCATAGTTATACCTGGCGTAATCTGAGGCAATACAGGGTGTTGGAGGAATCTCAAACAAATCGTATATGTTTCAAATGTCGTACGAACAGAACAACAATTGCTATTGCATTCTATATAACGCCGAAAGAAGCTATGGCACATTTTTGGTTTGGCTACATCTGTCGACATTTTCATAATACAGGTCACAAACTTAGGCACAGCCCAACAGACAGACAGACAGACAAAGACAGACACAGACAGACACAAACCACTCCTTCACCCCCCCCCCCTAACCCCCATACACACACAGTCCCCAATGTGCCCTCTCCCTCCCCACACGGATACACATGAAACAAAAAAGTCTGACGCGAAGACGAGGGACAGTAAGTATGAGCCTAAGTGAAAGGCAGCATATCCCTCACCCCATAACTATACACAGCGAGACACAACATCACAAAGACTGCGGTCAGAAGGGGTGTCATTTTAATGTCCTGCTCCACGCCTGGATGGACAGTGTCCTTCCCTTGTCCAGTCACAAGGTGCATACTTTATGGATGGCATTTTTACCTGACAATGCCGCGTCACCGCGGCCGCCATGTCAAAACAGGGCGGGCAACTCTAGTCCCTTTCTCTCTCTCACCACCGACACGCGCTTTAATCCGACAGAGTGAAGCGCCCCTGGCCTTAAAGGGATTAAGGGCTATAAGTCGAATGGGGGTATGTGATGGGTGGAGGTGGGGAGATGGGAGGGTTGGGGGATGACATGATACATTCTCACCGGACTGTCCTATTTGTCTCCCTTTACCGAAAGGTGGATTATATTTACAGAGACTGCGAAAGGTGGATTATATTTACAGAGACTGCGAAAGGTGGATTATACTAACTGATTGCAATGCAACCTGGGACAGGTCAGGCTTTCTCCACATTGGCCTAATTTAGCGAAAGAATGCTAATCACGCACTTGTGTTCTCTCTCACATTGTCTCTGTCTCTGTCTGTCTGTCTGTCTGTCTGTCTGTCACTCGCTCGCTGTCTTGCTTCTTGAACAGGTAGACTATACGAGCAGGCACACAACCCAAAAGACAAACAGACGGGAAGACACACAGGCAGAAAGAAACGGGAACATATGTACACACAGGACATTAAACTTAAACCATTGATTTCGGTTAGTTAACCTCTTCATTAAAAATAACACCGATGTGAGAGTGTTATTTTTGACAAATCGCGAAAAGCCTGAAAGCAGTGTATTTTTTTTAATATTTTTGTTTAACTCGACAAGCTGATTTTACACGTCTGTGCTATGCCAGCGAATGATGAAAAAAAGACTAGTCCTAAATCGGTAAGCTATATATCTTCTCCTGTTACCAACCTCACCCTTCCTACCCCGGACTATACCCTCCCCCCCCCCCCCCCTTCTCTCTATCTCTCTCTCACTCTCACTCTCACTCCCACAACCAACCCCCCTGCCCCACATCTTTTTATATAGGCCTACATAGCTTTCTCTTTGCGCTACCGGCAACCCTAAAATAATTGTTTTCA
>NC_090245.1:106981823-107044323 GCF_037325665.1 Littorina saxatilis
AAATGCATGCTTGGTGAGTGGCAAATGCATGCTTGGTGAGTGGCAAATGATGGGTGAGTTATAAATGATTGCCGGGTGAGTGGTTAATGGGTAAGTTACAGATGCTGGGTGAGTGGCAGTTGCTGGATGAGTTGTGTGCCTTCCAAGTGCACAATTTGAAGTGATTCCTTAGTTGTTAAAACCTCGAAGAAGAAAACAAAAATCCACTAAAAAACAAAAGCAATGTCGTGAGAGAGGGGAAATCGTATTCAGAAGATTAATTTTGCACACTTGATAAAAAGAACAGCTGAAGAAAAAAAGCCATTTAAAGCACGGGGAGACTTAAAGGCAGAGTAAGCCTCCCGTAAACCATCACAGATACGGTCAGGCTTTTACACACAGTACAAACACCCTTTCATTTAAACACTCACCAATTGAGAACATCCTAGGTGCCCTCCGTAAAGAGCGAACAATTTTCAAAGAATTTATTTTTGCGTGGTTTATCTTACCCCTGAGCCATCGTGAACCCGTGTGATCCAGTTTTCCCTTTTCACAATGCAGTCGTCATAGTTAGTCATTTGAATGCGACTCGACGTGAGCTTATCTACAATAGCACGTTTTTTTTATGCACGAAACAACGGCTGTGGTTCACAAGAACTCTAGCGATGGCTTGTGACTGTTGAGAGGAACGGCGATTTGCACTGATAAACCGGCCGTCGTCTGCTACGACCCTTGCGTGACCCTGCTTCCGGGCTTTTCTTTTTTTAAACTTTCACAACTTCGAATTGTTCTGATCTTGTCTTGATGAAAAACGAATTCTTTTATGATTAAAGAATGTTTGTATAACAAGCTGTCAATTTATTATTTAGATTTTAAAAGTTAGGTCTAGCGCAAAAACGAGGCGCCGTTGTTGTTAACGGAACAAGTCTACGAAAATAAATTCTTGGAAAATGTCTCACGCTCGACAGAAAGCAGCCCGGATGTTCCCGTTCGGTGAGCGTTCAAATGGAAGTATGCTTGTACTGTATTTAGACGCTCGGGGAGCTCTGTGATGGTTTACGGGAGGCTTACTGTGCCTTTAATGTGCAGATTGTATTCTGCAATGACAATGATGTCCTCTTTGCCTATGTGTATTTTTGTTACCTCGACTTTTTGCTGATGACTTTTTTGCTGATGACTTTTTCATAGAGAATTGGTTTTTGTGGTGGTTGTGTTTTATTTTGTAATTTTTTTTATTGTCCCTCTCTGACTCGGTGGTTTTAGATTACTTATTAGTATTTCCACTTTTGACTCATAACTCATAACTCATAACTCATAACATTTTATTGATCCAACAAAGGAAATTAATTTAGTCATCAGCACATATAGGTCATTAATTAATAACTATAAAAGAATAAAAGAAGAAAATTCATAAAACCCATGATATAAAAATACCCTTTTTTCTTGCACACCTGACACACCGACACACCAATACACATGCATACATGCCTACATACATACCTACATACATACCTACATACATACCTACATACATACCTACATACATACATACATACATACATTCCATGTTAAAGTGTAGTTAAGAACATCACAGTAATTATATCATTGTTTGGATTAACAGATAAGTTTTTTATGTAAATGATGATAACAACAATCCATAATTAACGCTATTGCACTACCAAGGAACATGCATGTGATGCGCATCACTGACTCATCGTTTTCTGTGTGTGCAGCAAGTGGGCTGTGATTACCGCCTGGGCTCCAGCCGACAGCTGGACCTCTGTGGCATTTGTGGGGGGAATAACTCGTGTCTGACTGCCTCACCGACACGCAAGGGACGCTATCAGTGGCGGGAGGCGGGGCTTTCCCACTGCTCCGCGTCCTGTGGTGTAGGTAACCTCCCTTTAATCCTTCCTTCATCGTATTCGGTATTGTCGTGCGTGAGTGTGTGTTGAAAATAAATGTAATGTCAAGTGGGGTTTTCTCCCATGGTGGAGTTTATCCTGGAACTTGTTTTGTTTTAAAACAGAAAAAAAAGATTACGGTAATGATATGAACTTTTTATAACTATCTCATAGCTATTTTGATGATCAAGTTACAATTTACTGAGCAAGCGATCTGGGTCTATACGCCACTTTCGTACATCACACACGATCAGCATCAGTTTAAACAATATGGCACAGGAATATTACTATGGTTTCCCAAGGCTACAGAGAATAGCAAGGTAAAGACGCTCATGACACACACGAAACAACCTTGAAACAATATGCCCGTAACCCCTTAGACATTCACCACTACTCTGTCTGAAGACCCGTGTATTTGGTTACTTCCCTTGATCCAATACTTCACCTTGGGAGGTGCACCAGTTACCTCCCTTCAATCGGTATTTCCCCCAAAGCGTTGTAGGTATTACCTTGCAGAAACGCTCCTTGACTTATCTGCACTTGTGTAGTTTTATCTTTAGTGGTGTGGAAGAACCGCTTTGATCACAATACACCTCCGTCTAGTGCAAGACATTCACGACACACCTCTGGAAAAACTGCAGCTTTATCGTGTTCAGGAGCGTCTCTTTGTCTCAGAAAAAAGTAATGATCGTGATAAATTGCCTAGAAAGAGACACAGCGTAGTAAACCAGAAGAGCTGGAACTATCGTTTTGGTAAGATTTAGCTTTCTACCTGGAGGAACTGCCTTGTATACACAGACGGAGACACACATACACACAGACATATAGCACTCACGCGGGCCCGCACCCCATGCCACAAAGAAACAGGCACACGGACTGACACACACGGACACACACACACACACACACACACACACACACACGCGCACACACACACGGACACACACACACACACACACACACACACACACACGCGCACGCACGCGCGCACTTTTAACTTTTGCAAGCATGCGTACATGTAGTTATATGAACTAATTCATATCATCAAAATGTGTCAAAAAAGTCACGTATTGTTTTCGTTCATTGCAGGCGTTCAGGTTTCAGTCTTCCAGTGTTTCGATACCATCAGGAACAGACACTTAAACGATAAGAGGTGCGTGCGCACCGAGCGTCCTTCCGGAAGAAACCAAAACTGCTTCCGGCGACGATGTCCGCCTGCGTACGTAACCACTTCAGAGTTTCTCCCTACCTCTCTCTCTTTACATTATGTTCTTTTTGTTTAATTTTGTTTTATTTTAATGGTAAATATAACAGCAACACACACAATAGCACATATACATCGCACAGTAATGCCTCACATTTATTGAGCGAAGTCGACTCAGTGATTTTTACTCCACAAACTGGTTGCACGACACTTTGGCACTGAAAAAAAATACAAAATACTTAGCGACTTCCGACTGATCGATTAAGGATACCCGTTTAAACACACAGATACACTGCTAACGTTCCAGCATTCATTTATTTTTATGTTTATAAAAACATAATTATAAAACGTACTGTAAATGTAACGTTGTGTTTTGTTTTGTCAATAATTAAACGTTCAAATATCCTACAATTTTTGTGTTATTTTTTTAATTTTTTTTTATTGAGGATAGCTTTTGTTTGATTGTTTTTTTTTGCAGGTGGAAGATTTTCCCGTGGCAGCCATGCAGCGCAACGTGCGGGGGAGGGACGAGGTCACGTGCTGTACGCTGCATGGACACGCTGAGTGACGGACGTCAGCAGTGGCTGCACGACAGCTTCTGCCCCCACCCCCACCCCTCTGCCAGCCAGGCCTGCAACAGGGAGATCTGCCCCACCTGGTACGCTGGACAGTGGTCACCGGTAAGACACAACTGTATTATTATTAGTATTACAATTATTATTTCAACAATCTACCAAGCAAGTACGGTAGACCCTCTTCCACAAGAACATTTATCTGTGGTTGATCAATATAGCCAGATTCAACTACAGTATGAGAGAGTTTACTTTTAAAATATCATGAGACATTTAACACTTAGTGACATGTTCAACTGAGAGGTAAGAGAACAGGTGTGTCAGAACTTGTAGCAAGTTTATTACAACGTTATAATTATGGTGTTTCACTTCTGATGTAAAACTCGGACAGACAATGTGTTGATGCTTCGTCACACACGGGAACATACATTATGACATCGAGTCAGGATGGTGTGACGTGTTTCAGTGCAGCGTGACGTGCGGTTGGGGCCGGCAGGTGAGGGAGGTGGTGTGTCGTCACGAGGGTGACCAGTTCTGTGACCAGAACACCAAACCTTTGACCAGGCGCAACTGTACAACCAACTTCCCTTGCTACGATCCTAGAGGTCAGTAGTACAGATAAAGCAGGCAAAGCGGGGACAGTTTAGTGATCGATTTCCTTGTTGCCTTGGTATTGTTTTCAATGGTTTCTTGTGCGCATATACTTGGCCCCCGCCCCACCCGCCACCCCCCCTGGGGGGGCCTCCTTCGCTCACTACAGTCGAACCTGCCATTGCGACCACCTCTTGAAAGCAATCTCCTGCTCACAATGACCACTGCGAAGAATCCCAGACGAGTTTTTCTGGTATATAAGTTTCCATTCTAACGTGGCAACGTGTAATAACGACCACTTTTGGTCGATCCGTTTCGTGGTCGTCATAGACAGGGTTTAAAAAAATCGTTTTCTCTCTCTATTTCGTTTTGCTGTCTCTACATTTGTTCACTTTTGATTGTTTGTTTCAGATCCACGGTACATCGCGGAGCGGGAAAATAACAGTGAGTGTTGCATCGAACAGCTTTGAAATAGAGGCACCCATTTACTCATATATTTTATTAACGAAAGTCCCTGGTGCTCTAGTTTCGCGTTGCAGCGCCAGGACAAACAAAATAAATGGCCTAAAAAACTATAAGAAATTAAAAAAAAAAAGGTTTCTTTGTAATGATGTTCTTTGACGAGGTGACATAAATCTTCAGCCACATTGTATTGCAAATATATATCTGTGCAGAACTTCTCAAACATTGCAGTTCGATAACAACGTAAATGGGAAACTACTCTGATGTGACCAATGGGATCTGCACGATAGTTGTTAAAACTGTCACATTACTTGACAAGAGTTGACAGGAGATTTCTCTATAGAATGACGTTGTGATTGTGCAGTTCAGCGCCAGGAACTAACAATAGGAGAGCTAACGAACATTGACGCTGGCCCAACGACGAGCGAGGTGGTCATTGTACACGAAGATGACGTGAAAAATCATGATATGAGTACACCCAAGTGAGTATGGTTGATGCTTCTTCAAAACATCTTGTATTAGAGCATTTGACGCTAAACATCTCTCTCTGTCTCTCTCTGTGTCACTGTCCACGAGTCGGTATATTTGTGCAGGTGAGCGACAGAGAGAATCAGACACAGACAGACAGAGAGAATCAGACACAGACAGACAGAGAGAATCAGACAGAGAGAATCAGACACAAACAGACAGAGAGAATCAGACACAGACAGACAGAGAGAATCAGACAGAGAGAATCAGACACAGACAGACAGAGAGAATCAGACAGAGAGAATCAGACACAGACAGACAGAGAGAATCAGACAGAGAGAATCAGACACAAACAGACAGAGAGAATCAGACAGAGAGAATCAGACACAGACAGACAGACAGACAGACAGAGAGAATCAGACAGAGAGAACCAGGCAGAGAGAACCAGACAGAGAGTACCAGACAGACAGACAGACACAGAGAATCAGACAGAGAGAACCAGGCAGAGAGAACCAGGCAGAGAGAATCAGACAGAGAGAATCAGACACAGACAGACAGAGAGAATCAGACAGAGAGAATCAGACACAAACAGACAGAGAGAATCAGACACAGACAGACAGAGAGAATCAGACACAGACAGACAGAGAGAGTGATATATATATAGAGAGAGAACGTGTGCGTGTGTTTGTACGTATGTATGTAAGCGGGTCGGTATCTATATCTGTGTGCAAGTGTGTCCGTCAGTGTTTTGTTGTTGTTGATGTTTCTGCTGTTGCCATTGTTACTGTTGTGGTTGTTGTTTTCTTGTTGTTACCTTGCTGTTCTTGGTGTTGCTTATACTTAAACAACATAACAAACTCTTTGCAATGAATGATTCAGGTTCGTCGTGTCAAGCTGGAGTGCGTGCAGCGCCACGTGCGGCACGGGGTATCGGCAGCGTTACGTCAGATGTCAGGTGCACCTCGTCTACATCCGCGACATCGTGGACCTCGATGACAACGAATGCCAGGGTGAGTCCTCTCATGTTCGAGTGTTCAAAATGTTTTGCGTCTGCTTCTATGTGTCTTCCCTGCAAGCGGCCGAACATTTTGTCAAGATAAGTTTTGTGTCATTAGTGTTTGTCTGTGTACTTAACAGACCGCTGGGTCGATATATCTGTGAACAAAACGTCAACAATTAAACGTTCCAACAACATACCTTTCTTGTTTTTTGAGTCTGCTTCTATGGTTTAAGCAAGATTTTATTCAGTTGTATCATGGTACATGAATAAAAAGCAAAAGAGCTAGAATCACGAACTTGAGCTGTCGTTTTTATTACGGGACCTTGTGCTTCGTTAGGACGCAGACTTTTAGTGACATCATTGGGGGGAAAATAGATGGAAAGAGAAGATTTATAATGTTACTGTCACCGTTTCTCCCTGTCAGCTTTTGTCAATCTGATATCTGTTCTACTTCCTCCTCCTTTCTGTAAATATACCACAGAGTTACAATGACATTTGTTTTACATCTTTATCTTTTGTTATTTGAGCAAAACAAATCTGACCATCTTCTCGCCTAAGATCAGATCCAACGCATACTAAGCTTAGTCTCTTATTTAGAACTTTGATTTATCTGATAGCAAAGAGTATTGGGTCAATGTACTTGTGAATATCTTCTCTTTATTGGGGCGTCAACAATTACACGTTTCGACGCTGAACGCCTTTCTTGATTTTGAAAACTTTTTTTTCGCTTGTATTTGTTTGCAGGCCCCAAACCAGCAGCGTCAGAGGAGTGTAATCACGAACCCTGTTACGAGGACTACGAATGGCGCAGTATGGGCATGACATCCTGTGACCGCAGCTGTCTTGGAGGTGGGCTACGTTCTACGACTGCCAGTTTTCTATGGTCGCATAGTAGTGCCAAAATGAACATTACAAAGACTGCTAGTTTTCTATGGTCGCATAGTAGTGCCAAAATGAACATTAAAAAACCCGGTTAGTTTTGCGTATAAGTCTATTTGTGTCAGAAATTAACATTTAAAAGAGCACAGTGACGTTGGTTATCACAAACAAATATATACAACCATGTATCAATTTTCCTCTAAGGCGATACGGTAGAAACCCCTTTTAAGACCCTCTAGCTCTTTTCTCAGACTTTCTGTTCATATCCTTTTGTAAATGTACCCCCATTTTAAGACTCCCTCCGTCCTCAGACCTGATTTTCAACCGGCACGGTTGGCCTAGTGGTAAGGCGTCCGCCCCGTGATCGGGAGGTCGTGGGTTCGAACCCAGGCCGGTTCATACCTAAGACTTTAAAATTGGCAATCTAGTGGCTGCTCCGCCTGGCGTCTGGCATTATGGGGTTAGTGCTAGGACTGGTTGGTCCAGTGTCAGAATAATGTGACTGGGTGAGACACGAAGCCTGTGCTGCGACTTCTGTCTTGTGTGTGGCGCACGTTATATGTCAAAGCAGCACCGCCCTGATATGGCCCTTCGTGGTCGGCTGGGCGTTAAGCAAACAAACAAACAAACAAACAAACAAACAAACCTGATTTTCTCAGATTGTTTGAGGTCTTAAAAAGGGGGTTCCACTGTAGCAGGTAAGACTTAATTGATTATTGACTCTGAAATGGTGTATGAGCGTTGAGCTAGAAATGCAAAGAAAAAACCACCCAATGACAATCGGTTCATTTAAGTCATAATTACAAACAACATTCTTGAAGTGCAAACATCACTGGACTGGGCTCCCCACAGTGCGTGTCCCTGCGTCCTATACGCACTAGAAGCCGAAATCACATGCTAGAAATTCATTGAGGGGGTCCGGGGACGCACTAAACCTGCAGGGAAAGAGCGGGTCCCGGGACGCACTAAATGTCCGCTATCGTGCGAAATGTAGGTCCTCTTTTCAGACTGTAGGCGTCAGTCAATTATAGTGCAAGTACAAATACCAATTTCACAACGGAACGATATGGAAACGAGTGTGTGTGTTCTATTTTGGCCAAACAAAAAATAGGTCTGTTTACGGTAACATAGGCCAAAAAAATAGGGTCGGTAGGTCGGGATTTTTTTTTTTTTTCCAAATGCCAAAAAAAAGTCAAGGGTCGCGCGAAAAAAATAGGGTCGGTCGGGTTACCGTAAACAGACTATTTTTTTTGTTGCCTTGGCATAACAAGGTATAGTTGAAGTGTCCTCTTCGAATATTCTGATGAAAAAAGACACTTCATATCACACAATTCGTGATAACAATGCGTTATATGAACACAAGGGGGTTTGGGGACCATGGGCTCTTGGGACCCTCTAAACCTCCGCGTTGGGGGTCAATGGACCCTCTAGACATTAATTAAAAACCGGGGTCCCGGGACCCTCTAGGACGGGCGTCCGTGGGGAGCCCTGCTGTGATCTTCTTTATGTATACAGTGGAACCCCCCTTTTACGACCTACGATTTTTTGAGAAAATCAGGTCTTAAAAAGTGAGGAGTCTTACAGTGGGAGTAAATGTACAGAGGATATGAATAGGAAATTTATCCAAAAAAAACAAGGTCTTAAAAAGGAGGAAGTCTTAAATTCGGGGGTCTTCTTCTTCTTCTTCTTCTTCTTCTTCTTCTTCTTCTTCTTCTTCTTCTTCTTCTTCTTCTTCTTCTTCTTCTTCTTCTTCTTCTGCGTTCGTGGGCTGAAACTCCCACGTACACTCGTGTTTTTTGCACGAGCGGAATTTTACGTGTATGACCGTTTTTTTACCCCGCCATTTAGGCAGCCATACGCCGTTTTCGGAGGAAGCATGCTGGGTATTTTCGTGTTTCTATAACCCACCGAACTCTGACATGGATTACAGGATCTTTTTTGTGCGCACTTGGTCTTGTGCTTGCGTGTACACACGGGGGGTGTTGGGACACCGAGGAGAGTCTGCACACAAAGTTGACTCTGAGAAATAAATCTCTCGCCGAACGTGGGGACGAACTCACGCTGACAGCGGCCAACTGGATACAAATCCAGCGCGCTACCGACTGAGCTACATCCCCGCCCCGAAATTGGGGGGTCTTAAAAGGGGGGGTTCAACTGTATTGTTTTGATGGATGTCTTTTCAGGAACTCAAGAGTCTTTGATCCAGTGTTTTCACGAGGAAAACGACACGATAGCGGGCGAAGAGCACTGCAAGAAAGCCACACCGATACCCGTGGAGAGGCGAGTCTGCAACGACTTTCCCTGCCCGCAGAGGTAAATGACCAATACACTCGCTCATTTTCATGTTTTCATTGTGTAATTCCGTCGCGATATAACCTTGAATGGTTGAAAACGACGTTAAACACCAAATAAAGAAAGAAAGAAAATTGTGTAATTCCATCCTTTGTGAGCATCGGTCCCGTATAGCATTACAATGCTGAAGAGACAATAAGGCCAAAAAAAATAATAGGTCTGTTTACGGTAACATAGGCCACAAAAATAGGGTCGGTATGTCGGGATTTTTTTTTTTTCCCCAAAAAACCATATTTTTACGTTATTTTTTTTTTTTCCCAAATGCCAAAAAAAAGTCTAGGGTCGCGCGAAAAAAATAGGGTCGGTCGGGTTACCGTAAACAGACTATTTTTGTTTTGCCCAAACAATGATAACCAAGCAACCAACCGTCTTTTGTGAATTTTACGCTTGTTCGATGAGTAATAAGAACTAGTTTTCATACATAGCATTCTTCCCCAAATCGGCCATTGTGATAAAACGAGGAAGTTATGTTAAATGAATGCTCTGAAGTCTAAATATGTCGCGTCTGAAGCAGCTTAGCGAGCTCAAATAACTTTTATTTGGAACCAGGGTTGAAAAAAAACCACTCTCACGTAAGAACATTTGAAACACGACCTCTTAGTCTATGATTGTTGGGTGTTAGCGAATTGTATCCAGTTTTCACAAATATTGTTGCCTTAGCCCTGTTGAAAGGCAAGAAATGCATGCACTTTCGCTGATTGGGTCTAATTCACTACAATCCTGTTAACAACAAAAACAAGAACACGAATTTATTTCGTCATATATTATAACAGTCATTGTTAAACATTGTTCAAAAGAAGCTCTCTCAGATCAAATCAAATCAAATCAAATCACATTAACTTTATCATCTCACATGGAGAAATTGCAGATATGATGACCTTTTCTTTCGCCACTAGGTGGCGTATCGGGGATTTTGCCACGTGCTCAGTGACGTGTGGCGGGGGTCTGATGTCACGGGAAGTGACGTGCGTTCAAGACGTCAGTCGCGTGGTGAGCAAGGTGCTGACCCTGCCAGACTTCATGTGTCAGAAACCCGTCCCAGCACGCGTCCGGGAGTGTAACACACAGTACTGCCCTGCTAACTGGGCCACGGGATTCTGGTCTGAGGTGAGTTTCTCTTGGTTTATTTTAGCGCAGTGCGGTAGAATGATAATGTATGATGTAAGATTCGACTTTTCCCGAGATTGTAACACAGTACTGGCCTGCCACGAGGTTTTGGGCCAAAGTTAGTCCTCTACGTTTTGTTTTAAAGGGTGTCTTTGGCAGATATCAGCAGCTCTTGTGCTGGAGACTGTACCACATAAATCTGCCCAGCTCAGGGAGTTTCCCTTTCCTTGTGTAAAGTGAGCAGCGTCCATGCGAGTAGAAGAGGTGGTATGTATGACAGATACTTCTAGTTATCAATTTTGTATTGGTTATTGTTTTCGAATTGGTTATTGAGAAGGAAAAAAACATTGAAGAAAGGTATATATATAAAAAAAAAAGATCTTTACCTTTCTATTTATCACTATCTTGCCGGCAGTGATTTTTCTAATCCCAACAGAACTCAAAGCTTCAAGTTCTGTATTTTGCCTTTTATGTCTACTGAAAAAAAATGTAATCTTAGATTCGGCTTTTACTTTAATACATTACAACCTCTCTCACCCCGTTGAATTCTGTTTTTAGTGCTCCGCCACGTGCGGCGAAGGCCTGCAGCTGCGGCCCGTTGTGTGCCAGCGCGTGTCCCGTGACGGGACGCCAGTGGACGTGGACGACTACCACTGTCCTCCCACAGAGCGACCCCCCTCGGAGCGGGCCTGCAACGAGACTGCCTGCCCCACAGTGCGCATCAAGCGGCACAGCATGAAATTCTTTCAGCTCAACAAGATGGACAGGGTGAGGATAAGGATAAAGTATCATGTAAATTCAGGGCTCCCCAAACTGCGCGTCCTTGCGTCCTATACGCACTAGAAGCCGAAAACACGTTGTAGAAATTCATGGTGGGGGTCCCGGGACGCACTAAACCTATTAACAGCGGGTCCTGGGACGCACTAAATAGCCGTTATCGTGCGTCCCGTAGATACTAAATGTAAAAGTAAAAGAAGTCAAATAGAAAGTGTTAGTGAGAGAGAGAGAGAGAGTGTGTGTGTGTGTGTGTGTGTGTGTGTGTGTGTGTGTGTGTGTGTGTGTGTGTGTGTGTGTGTGTGTGTACCCCCGTTTCCACAGGTTTGGTTGCCTAAATCACCATAAGGCAACCATCCACACGTGGATGGCAACCTAAACTCTGGATGGGAACCTAATTGTGTGGATGGTCGCTTCATTTAACACCGTTAAATTGACTTTTTTGACGGAAAGAATGTCATAACAATGTTCAAAATGACATTCTTTCCGTCCTCTATAGGCGACGAAATAGGTCAAATTTTGTGCATTTTTTAGTGCAAAATTTTTCGATGCCGGAGCGAGTACTGCACCCAGTGCTGTTGTAGTGCAAGTGCACTAGAAAGGCACTACACCCAGTGCCGCCTCTTAGGTAACCATCCACACTTTAGGTACGTGTGTGTTCCAACATGGTATTGTTGAAATATCTTCCTGTGATATTCCGATACAAACAGACATTTCATAGCACACTATATAAATATATGCTTGATCACAATATATTATGAGTTCACCGGGGGCTTTGTGGCCTCTGGATCCGGACTCTCGGGACCCTCTAAAACTCCGCTGATGGGGTCTATGGACCCTCTACAAATTAAAGACGGGGCCCTGGGACCCTGGTACCCTCTAGGAGGGGCGTCCGTGGGGAGCCCTGGGTAGTCCTGTGAGGTAGTCTTCATGGGCAGTCGGGTTGCTAATTTCTCGCTGGGGAAAGCGAGCAGCCATATAGTACGGCGCTACCCAATTTAAAAAAAATCGTTTTTCCTGCATGCGTGTGTGTTCATATTTCCAAGCCCTGAGGCGTTCGCTGTGAACTTGGGATATTTATCTTGCGCATGCGTGCACACGGGGGTGTTCGCACACCTAGGAGAGTCATGCACAAAGTTGACTCTGTTACTTGACCCTGGGAAGTAATTCCCTCGCCAAACCCGGGATTCGAACCATCGCCGATAGCGACAAGCGAGTTTTGAAGCCAGCGCCGCCACCGACTGAGCTCTCTCCACGTCCCAGGGGTTCATTTACTGAAAGAGAAGTTTGCGATTGACAAATGGGCGTAGTTCTTCGATTTGAATGATATGAACTTTTAGGTTTAATGCCAAGGATTTTTCAGAACGACGTGCATGCAGTCCTCACAGGGTTGTTATTTTCTTCATTTAATTTTTGTTTTTAAATTATCAAGGGATCTGAAGCTAACACATACATATATTACAGTAAATTCTCAAAACCGGGACATTTACAAAATCCCCGATTGAAGCAGGAAATTTACAAATTTACTGACATTTTCAGTGATTTTGTAAATGTCCTGGTTTTGAGAATTTACACACATGCATACTTTTTTCCCCCCACAGGTACGCCTAGTAGTTGGCACAGACGCGGCCATCCTCCCAGGCACCTCAGTGGTCGCTAACTGTCCTGTGCGCGGCATCAGCAAGCGCGCCATTGAGTGGCTCAAGAACGACAGACCCTTGAGGAAAACTCGCCGCACCCACATTTCCAAGAACGGCAAGCTGAGGATACGGAACAGTCGGCCTGAACGAGACACCGCCAATTACACCTGTATCGCTGGCCCTGAGAGGGCGAAGCTTGAGATCGTCTTCAGTGACCTGTACGCCTTAGTCCAGGTGAGCTTGGTGACTGGTTAAGTTTCTTCTTCTTCTCTAAGCTCCTTCTAGACATCCACTCCTGTGGCACGCACGCATGCCGCCGTCTTCTTTAGGGCCACCAGGTCGCCAAACAGCTTCTCCTGCAGCGGGCATTTTTGTAGAAGGTGTGCCGTTGTCATCGGTGCAGTGTTGCAAGTACACATCTCTGACTGGGTTAAGTTTTGAAAATAGGTTGGGGTTTGTAGTTGGTTGATGTGAGCATTTGGTGGGTTAAAATTGAAAATAGGTTGGGGTTTATAGTTGGTTGATGTGAGCATTTGGTGGGTTAAAATTTAAAATAGGTTGGGGTTTATAGTTGGTTGATGTGAGCATTTGGTGGGTTAAAATTTAAAATAGGTTGGGGTTTATAGTTGGTTGATGTGAGCATTTGGTGGGTTAAAATTGAAAATAGGTTGGGGTTTATAGTTGGTTGATGTGAGCATTTGGTGGGTTAAAATTAAAAATAGGTTGGGGTTTATAGTTGGTTGATGTGAGCATTTGGTGGGTTAAAATTAAAAATAGGTTGGGGTTTATAGTTGGTTGATGTGAGCATTTGGTGGGTTAAAATTGAAAATAGGTTGGGGTTTATAGTTGGTTGATGTGAGCATTTGGTGGGTTAAAATTAAACATAGGTTGGGGTTTATAGTTGGTTGATGTGAGCATTTGGTGGGTTAAAATTGAAAATAGGCGGAGCTCATTGGATTGAACCCAAAAAATGGGCTGCGCTGATAGTGAGGTTTGAAATGAAAGAAAATGATTTTTGTTTGACTAAATATAAACAGTAGGGGTAGTTTGGCTAGTTGAAATAAAAACAAGTCGCGTAAGGCGAAATTACTACATTTAGTCAAGCTGTGGAACTCACAGAATGAAACTGAACGCACTGCATTTTTCCACAATGACCGTAGTCCGCCGCTTGCATGGTTCCCTGTTAGTCTGACCACTTTCGGCCTGCCATAACTCGACCGTCAAAGCCGTAAGCAACAAACCCTGCCCAGCCTCTGCGGAGATGATGCAGATAATCTGTTATGAAGTGAGTTTTCACTACCACAATGGTGCGTTGCTTTCACTTGAAACAAAAGAGTCTGAAGGGAGTGCCAGAGTTCTGTCTCAGCAGGTATGGTGCCAGAAAATAGTGTCACATCAAATATAGTGCCAGAAAATAGTGTCTCATCAAGTGTGGTACCATATAATACTTTCGACAGGGACATATTAATTGCTTTTCTTTTGTGTTGTTTCAGGAAGCAGCTGTAAGAGAAAAGTACCTGCTGGGTATTCTGGCAGACAGCCCCAGTGTGGGGGAGAACTTCTCGGCGTACCACAAGGATCCCTTTGACAGGCAGAAGCGGCCATTGCATGTGGGTTTGATTTTAACACGTTTTCGTCATTTGATAATGGGTCCTACGTAAGTTTCCCGGTTGTTTTCGGTTTGTTTCTCTGTACAGAAACAGATTATGAGAAAATTCTATGCCCTATTGCCTCACACAATTATTTTTTTTTATCACAGTTTCCCCAAATCGACACCAAGTCAGGTCTAGCATTCTTTCTGATGACAGGTGATTAGAGAAGAGTTGAATTCAAAAAAGCACACCAAACAAAACCCACAAACAAACACTACCCCTATATCTTGTTTGTTATTAAAACCCCGGAGCGTGATCACTGTACATCATTTAACTTGGCTCATACTCTTTCAGTTCAATAGAGTGAAGATAACCCTTGAACATGTATATAAACTTGTACAGTCGCATTGCTTTTGTGTCTTGGCAGCGAAAGGATGAGCATGAGAACGGTTGTTTTTTGTTGTTGTGTTTTTTGAGTTTATCAGAATTCTTTCGTCCTAATCATCGTCGTCGTCCTTTTTTTGTTGGTTTTATCAAACCTCTTGGTCTGAAAATAATTCCCCACTACTCGGGATACACCTTCCAAATACGATTCCAGCTGTGCCAATATCTTTAACAGAAAACAATCTTTTAACAGGTGGTGAGGGATGAGTGGTCGCGGTGCTCGGTGACGTGTGACGGCGGGCTGCAGACACGGCTGGTCAGCTGTGAGATCATCACCAAGGACTACTACGAGACGTTCCCGGCCAGGATCTGTCGCAAGTCCGGACTGCACGTGCCTGACAGCACCAGGAAGTGCAACGTGTCTCCCTGTGTCAAGTGGACCGTCACACAGTGGAGTCAGGTGTGTGTGTGTGTGTGTGTGTGTGTGTGTGTGTGTGTGTGTGTGTATGTCTCACACTATGTGTGTGCGTGTCACACTCTATGTATGTGTGTGTGTGTGTGTGTGTGTTTGAGTGTGTGTGTGTGTGTGTGTGTGTGTGTGTGTCACAGTGTGTGTGTCACAGTGTGTGTGTCACACTATTTGTGTGCGTGCCACACTGTGTGTGTGTGTGTGTGAGTGTGTGTGTGTGTGTGCGCGTGTGTGTGTGTGTATGTGTGTGTGTGTGTCTGTGGCTGTGTGTGTCTGTAGCTGTGTGGCTGTGTGTCTCACACTATGTGTGTGCGTTTTACACTGTGTGTATGCGTGCGTGTGTGCGTGCGTGCGTGCGTGCGTGCGTGTGCGTGTGTGCGTGCGTGCGTGCGCGCGTACGTCTGCGCACACACACACACAGAAAAAATGTCAAATTAACGCTACTACTAATGTTAACGTTTGGAGTGTGATTAACACACTGTACGGATCCCAAGAACTTTGCGCACACCTACAGTTAATCTACCTGTCTACCTACCAACACCAATGTGTTTCACGTGCAGTGTTCAACACATAACTGCGTGTTGGAGGGCCAGGCGTCACAGAACCGAACTTCACGCTGCACGGCGGAACGGAACGCGTCATACGTCAGCGACAGGCTGTGTGACATCGCGCTCAGACCCTCCGTGTCACGACTGTGCAACAACTCCCGCTGTGTGCCAATGTGGAACACCTCGGAATGGTCTGCGGTAAGTTTTAGAGGCATACTCCTTCTCTTGGTTTAAACAAGACTTTATTCAATTTGCATCATGACGTAAACAATATATGGCATTTCAGATTTCTCACTCAAGCATAGTTCTTATTTTAAGCAATCCTGGTGAAAACATAACAGTGGTAAGCACACTCCTTCTCTTGTAAACTGTTCTATTCGCTATCGCAGATCCACCCCCCCCCCCCCCCCGCCCTCCTCCTTCTTCTACTTGGTCACATACCAAAAATGATCAGACTGGGTACTCACAGTGCAGATTTAAAAAAAATAAGAGTTAAATCCGTTCATTATTTCAGCAAACAATTCCAACTAACCACAGCAAGCAGTTATAGTGTTGATTTTTGGTATGTGATCAAGTGGTGAGTTGGCCATCAAACACCAACAATTAACAACCTGTATATATGCTCTCTGTGCGCTGTGGGATTCATTTTAAGAATTAATTCCTTAAATTATTTCATCATACAATTTTAATTCACTACAGCAAGCAGTAAGGGTGGTAATTTAATTTCTAGTATGTGACTAAGTGGAGGGAAGGCCTTACCCCATGTAAAAGCCATGCTGGATCTGAGATGGTGGTGGGCTGACCTGTTTTCACCAAGAAGAGTGTGCCTTGAAGATTGATGGTTTAGAGGGAACCGTTCTAATATCGACCAATATTACCCTGCCTCAAATCGCTCCATAACGGTACACACAAACACAACACACATAAATACAGAACATGACTGTATAATTATATATATAAAGAAATATATAGATAAGACAATGCTGTTTTGGAGTTGGAAAGTATGTATCACTCAACATGATACATTTATAGAAAAAACTCTGTGTGTGTGTGTACGTGTGTGTGTGTGTGTGTGTGTGTGTGTGTGTGTGTGTGTGTGTGTGTGTGTGTGAGGAATAAGGTTGCAGTCGTAGAAGCTGAACTGCGACTCGTGACGTAAGAGAGGGTAGCGCGGTGACACCATTCACAGTAATTACACTAAATGTATACCCCGTATTTTCCTTCCGGCCTCAAAGTTATGAAGCCGACCATGACGGGACTAGCGGGCACGTGTTCATAATCAACGTTTGTTTGAGATAGTAGCTTGTTAACAATAACGAACAAGTCAGAAAATGTCAAGACTGTCTAAAAAAAAAAAAAAAAACCAGCTCGAGGTTAGAGTAGATCGCTATTAAATGTTCTGTCCGTTTTTCTCAGCGATGAGGACGTACTTTTTCTTAAACCAAAACTATTCGCAGATGTATAAGCTGATCGTAATGTTTTCTTATGGTGTGTGGCTTTATGGAGACGAGACTGCATAGTTTAACATGCAGGGGAAGGAATTCATGAGAGTGCTTAATTTTTGCCCTTCCGACTAAGCAGACACATTTATGTCCCTTTCACCCCGTCAAATAAAATGTTTAAATACTGGTAAGTAAACATTATTTGCCAGTCACTGAATGATTTGCTTTGATCATTACTGTTTAATGCTCCTTCACGCAACTGTGAACCAGCAAAAGCAGATGCTTATTCTGTTTGAACATCAAAAGACGTTTGGGAAAAAAGCTTCGAACACGTTGGGTGAAAAATAAAACTATACTGTCCGGTTCAGTATCCGGACGGATTTGTCTTCATGCATGTATTTTTAAAATTCTATTTATCAGCGAAGAAAGAACACGTGTTTACGGCAGCACCACAGACCAAATCTGTTTCTGTTTTCAGGAAAATAAATATAATAAAATGTAACAAAACCAACATACAACTATTGCCGTAATCGAGAGAGCAAAAGCAAAAACAAAACAAAACAACCAAAACAACAACACCAACAACAACAACTAAACAAAAAACAAAGCACTAAATAACTATATCATACCGATGGACCAACCATGTGTCTGCAAAGCATATGTTACCTAAAAAAGAATTTTTGTCCCTCTTTAATTAAAAGCATAGTTCTTCCCGTGTAAACAGTATGGTTCACCATCTCAGATCAATCAATCAATCAATCAATGAGGCTTATATCGCGCATATTCCGTGGGTACAGTTCTAGGCGCTCTGCAGTGATGCCGTGTGAGATGAAATTTTATACGGCCAGTAGATTGCAGCCATGTCGGCGCATATTTACCTTTCACGGCCTTATTCCAAGTCACACGGGTATGGTAGACAATTATTAACTGTGCCTAAGCAATTTTGCCAGGAAAGACCCTTTTGTCAATCGTGGGATCTTTAACGTGCACACCCAATGTAGTATACACGGGGGGTGGTTCGGACACCGAAGATGTGGCCAAGCTTTTACATTGGACAAGTACGATATATCCCTCCACTTGGTCACATACCACAAATCAACAGCATAGCTGAGCTCCGTGTGCACAGTGAATTTGATTTATGAATTAATTTTAGAGATCGACACCAGTGCCCGTTTAGAATGTTATTCTTAAAAAAAAAAATTCACACTGCACAGAAAGCATCTTCTTCGTCTTCGTTTATGGGCTGAAACTCCCACGTACACTCGTGTTTTTTTGCGCGAGTGGGATTGTATATATGCATGGCCGTCTTTACCCCGCCATGTAGGCAGCCATACGCCGCTTTCGGGGGAGACACAGAAAGCACAACGGCTGTGGATTTTTGAAGTTTGCACGTTGAGGGATGTTTTTATCCAATGTACAAATGTGACCCTCCACCACGAAATGAGTCGCATGTCACCTCGCGCGGTTCTGCGCTAGGCTTAATATAAGTCCGGGGAGTGTCTGGTAACAGTGTGAGGGTCACCTTAGTCACAGGCTTATAACTCAAACAGTTTTCGCTCTTTTCTAAAACGGGTTTCACCACTGGATAGAGCATAAAAAACTCTTTAGGAAAATGTAAAAATTTTAAAATCATGCAAAGGTGACATGCGACTCATTTCGTGGTGGAGGGTCACATTTAGCATCGCTTGATCTGAGATGGTGTGATGTATTATTGTTCGCACGGAAAGCACTTTGTCTTAAACATACCATATTCTATATGGTCCAGCTAGCTCAGTCGAGCTTGTTGCAAGTGTCAGTAATTGTGTTTACTGTGTGCAGTGTTCCGCGGACTGCGGAGAGGAGGGTCTTCAGATGCGCATGCTGACGTGTATCTGGGAGGGGACCGGACTTCCCGCAGGAAGGAGCTGCCAAGGACTGGCCAGACCTTTGCTCAGCAAAGCGTGTCGCCGCGACGATTGTGCCACACGTCAGTATTACCCCACAGATCCACTTAGGCCAAACACAAAAATATATGTTGGTGTAGGGTAACCCGACCGACCCTTATTGTTTTCCCGCCGACCCTAACACTTTTTGTTCATTTCTCAAAGTGTTGGCACATTTTGCGAACCATACCGAGACTGAGGGAAGTAATCTTTTTTTAAATCGACTACCTTTAAAAACAATTTTTTGTAAAAAGCCGACCTACCGACCTTATTTGTTTTGGTCACGTTACCCTGAACCAACATATATTTTTTTTGCCTTATTGCCCCACATATCCCCTTACACTACCAGCCTTGTTCACCATCGGAATTTGTCCCACTTCCATCCAGAACAAACTATACGTGTCCACGTACACATGTTTCTCTGATGTTCATTTGCTATGTTATAGTCTAGCTACCAAACGCAAAGTTTGTAAACGGGTTATCAGTGAACGATCTCGCAGTGTATTGTAAGGAGACAGACAAACTTGCTGCTGATTAAACTATCTTTGAGCTGTAATAGATAGAAATAACTGTTGTACAGGAATAGTCAAATATCTACGCTGTTTCTAGCTTTGAAAGAGAAAGGAAATTCTTATTGGCAAACAACTTTTTCAGTCAGCACAATCACTGATGAATACTTTACAGTACGATCAGCTTATAACTGTCTGGGGGGGGGGGGGGGTGGAGGGGGTTGGAGGGGGTTGGAGGGGGGTGGGTGGGGGGGGGGGGTGCGTGTTAAGACGGACAGTCCTTCTCGTGAAAACCGAAGTTCTATTCACCATTTTATATCTAGTCAGGCTTATGTGACATAAGAACCCTCCACTCGGACATATTCTCAAAACCAACATCTTGCCTACTTCCTCTGCAGAATGAGAATCGTTTGATGAGTTAATTTTAAAGAATGCCACCGGTGTCCATTAATCATTGATTCATTCAAGACAAAAAGAAAACAATCCCCACGGTGAGCTGTTGAGTTGTGGTATGTGTCCAGGGATGACCCGGTCGCAAGGGCAAGTAAAAAATCCGCCGGGCTAGTAGAAACCGCCTGGCAACTCACCCGACTGGCCAGTGAACATTCTGGTCAAATTTTTTTGTTATAATATCGAGTTTCAAATCAGAAGGAGCAACTTTGAAATGCACCGAGCCAGCGAAATTTCTCGCGGGCTAGTGACTCTCTTGCAGTTACTCGCCCGGCTGGCGAGTTAACATTTTGGGATTTGGCCATCCCTGGTGTCGAAGTTGAGGGATAATTGTGACCCTCCACCACGAAATGAGTCGCATGTCACCTCGCGCGGTTCTGCGCTAGGCTTAATATAAGTCCGGGGAGTGTCTGGTAACAGTGTGAGGGTCACCTTAGTCACAGGCTTATAGCTCAAACAGTTTTTGCTCTTTTCTAAAACGGTTTTCACCACTGGATAGAGCATAAAACACTCTTTCGGAAAATGTAAAAATATGAAAATCATGCAAAGGTGACATGCGACTCGTTCCGGGGAGGGTCACATTTGGTCTTGTCCCGCGTGAAAGCATGGCCAGATCTGAGATGGTGAGGTGAGTCAAGTCCTTTACACGGGAAGGATTGGGCCTTTAAACATAATGTTAACACTGAAGATACCTTCTTCTTCTTCTGTGTTCGTGGGCTGAAACTCCCACGTACACTCGTGTTTTTGCACGAGTGTAATTTTACGTGTGTGACCGTTTTTACCCCGCCATTTAGGCAGCCATACGCCACTTTCGGAGGAAGCATGCTGGGTATTTTCGTGTTTCTATAACCCACCGAACTCTAACATGGATTACAGGATCTTTTTCGTGCGCACTTGGTCTTGTGCTTGCGTGTTCACACGAAGGGGGATAAGCCACTAGCAGGTCTGCACCTAAGTTGACCTGGGAGTCGGAAACATCTCCACATTTAACCCACCAGGCGGCCACGGCCGGGATTCGAACCCTCGACCTTCCGATTAAGAGGCCGACGTCTTACCACCCCGCCACAGCGCCCGTCACTGAAGATACCTACCATCAGCTTGGAAGTATAACACTTTTTTTCTTCTCCATTGCAGGTTGTCGGGACGAGTCAAACTACTGCAGTATGGTGAAGATGATGAAACTGTGTCGATACGCCAACTTTAAAGAACAGTGCTGCAAAAGTTGCCGACCGCGCAGGCGCAAGACATCATGACGACACACATCTCATTAAATATGGAAAATGAATTTGAACTTCGTTTTTTTTCTCTGTAAAATCAACATGCATTTTTTTTAAGGCATGTGACCAAACACTCATTACCTCGTTTACTCTGTCTGAACCAGCTGTAGCACTGAACACACTGTGTCTGTCGACATTACGGACGATGAATGACCTCACGAATAATGTGGTATTTATCTTGTGACGTCACGACGATTGTGGTATTCCTCTTGTGACGTCACGGATGTTGTGGTATTCATTTTGTGACGTCACGAATAATGTGGTATTCTCTTTGTGACGTCACGGATATTGTGGTATTCCTCTTGTGACGTCACGAAGATTGTGGTAATCGTGTTTGTCATGGTGGTTCCCGTCACTGATGTGAGATCATGTTACTGATATGAGATCCGTGAAGTACAACACACACCAACAAAGCTCGCGTCCACGGTGATGCCTGACTATGTTGGTGCAGGTCCTCCAAGAGAGAGTTAAAAACCCTATAGTTGATTACAAGGAATGCTGTAAACTCTTGGAAGAAGATTGTTTTGGGCCAGTTTATTATTTATACTGCGCACGTTCTACTGCAAATGAATTCACGGACGCATTTGTTTATGATGTTATCTTTTTTTTGGTTCTAATACAAAAG
Source organism: Littorina saxatilis (assembly GCF_037325665.1). NCBI lineage: Eukaryota > Metazoa > Mollusca > Gastropoda > Littorinimorpha > Littorinidae > Littorina > Littorina saxatilis. The sequence goes on from NC_090245.1 coordinate 107,003,974, forward strand.
ACTTTCTGCGATAGATTTTCAGTTGACGCGTAAGTTGCTGCTGAATTCGAAACATGAGATGCAAGATGTACAGCTTGTACATATAGCCATTTACACAGCTGCATTCCGACTTCAGGGTCCGTTTTTGACATTGGACTTCAGACGCCACGGAGACAAGGCGGGGACTGTTGTCAGTGTCGGCATCGCAAAACGTTTCCAGAAAATCAAAAAAACGCGACAATTACGACAGAAGTGAAGCTTCATGCATATAATGTGAAGACTTGCTATTTTTTTTCCGCCGGGAAAATGGGTTATGGTGATTTCTCTGGCATTTTGTACGGCAAGATGGCACTACGCCGCAAGGGTGTGAGGTCGGTAGCCATTATCGACACAAACAACGACAACACCCAAACAGCTGGTTCTTGTGTCAAAGTCATGACAATGAGCATCAACGAGTGTGGGGTGAAACATTTGTGCTTGAAAAAGGGATGCGACGCATTTGTGGCTGAACAAGACTCATCAGAGAGCTGTAAATATGGCGGGAGTTATACCCCTTGGTAATAGTGAAAGTGAATTGTAAGAACACCGTATATGGCGAGAGTTATTCCCCTTGGTAATAGTGAAAGTGAAGTGTAAGAACATCGTATTTTCAGTGAAAGTGTAATTCATCGACAACCCCAACTCTCCCCAAAAAAAGATTGGCATACATTTGAAAAAAAGCAGATTTGACTGGGGTATGACTGGATGGTTCATGTGTGACAAATACTGTAAGTCAAGCACTGTGATGATACATGCCACTGTTGAAAAGGGCCACGTGTTCTGTCTGTATGATCAAATTCAAATGCGTGGACGCCGTGATACCCCAAAGAGAACAACAGAACTGGGATGCAAAGAGAAAAGAAAACGACTTTTCAGCGGGACACAATGTGGACAGAAGCTCCAGCTGTCACTGACGATCACCACACATCGTTATTCTTCCGAGTTCTCTTTGAAACTCTTGCATGCATGGCCATGGTATGTCTGGCATTGCATATCTTCCAGTCAAGCAATGTCTGAGTTTTCAATTCACCTTGCCACTGTCAAGTGTATCAAGACACGAATGCATGAACAAGGGTAGCAAAAGCGAAAGACAGCACAAACGTTGAGAAATAACAAAACAAACAAAAAACAGTTCTATTCTCGAGCCCAGCGCGGGAAAGCGTTAACGGGCCGAGTCCAGCTAGAGTCAGTAGCAAAGCAGAGTTGTTTACCTGCTTTCAAAGGAGAGGCCAGGTGGAGGAGAAGCTGAACAGAAAAGGAGCTCGCATTTTCACACCAAAGCTTACACCCAAAAATGAAGACATAGGACATGTACAACTTTACCAGTGTATTGCTTTCAAGACGTTTGCTGGTGAAACGTATGGCATAATAACCAAATCGTATATTGTCCCAACTTGTGTCACGCTTGAAGAGATCAGTTTTAAACTTATTGTCAGTTTTTGTTGGTTTTTTTGCAGCAAATTAGCAGTACGTTTTATCTTTAATGATGTATTACATAGAGAATACTACATGGCTTGCTGTGTCGCACCAGGTTTACACGAGTTGGTTTTTTTCAATATTGAACTGCGATCGAAAGCGAGCTGTTCACTATTTGAAAAAAGCAACGAGTGAAAATCTGGTACGACACAGCAAGCCATGTAGTATTCTGTTTATCCTACATACTGTACTTACGTGTATTTTTACTGAAAATGTCCTGCAGTCGAGGCAGCTAAATTGAAGACGCTTGTTTTGGAACCTAGATCTCTTCTAAAGCCTCGTGCAATCTATTACGTCAAAGTAAAGAAACGTCACTCTGAAAGTGTGGCGTGACGTGTTAGTTCTACAAATTCATCGAGGGTAATTAGCGAGCGCAATTTTTTTTTCTATAATGACGTTTGTCTCGGCGACTTTGGCATCATAAACAGTGGAAAATAGGTCCCTGCCAGACTTGCTTGACATGACCTCATTTACATGATATACACACGTGTGATTTGAACGATTATTATCTCACGGGTGTCTCTCTCACGTATGTAGGATAAATGTATCTATCAACCTTCATAACTTCTGTAAGAACTATGGTGCCGTACTTATTTAGTTTACTTTGGGTGTGGGGTGATCACATTCAGTCTTTGGTGAATTAACTTCTTGATTACCGGAGAAATTTAATACAAAAAATGAGATGAAAAATAAAAATAATAAAACACACAAGCCAAAACGCCCAATATCGGAAGAAAAGACCTGCAGGGGAAGCATTCAAATTGCTGCAAATCAAAGGGCAATTTCACAGCTGTTGTCGACCTTGTCAGAGTATTGATTCCTGGTGACATCCTTAGAACGTACATGATACGTGTCACGGCTTTCAATGGGTGCCTGAAACCTGATTTCAAACAAATGATGAGAACAACCCTTGTGTTTACAAAGTGTGATAGCGTGACGTAGTAGTTCCCCTTTGTCACAGGCAGTTGCTCTGCATTGATGAAGTTGTCTCCCTGCCAGAGCGTGAGCTATTTATAGTAGCTCGCCGTTTTTGGTACGTTGGAAGACAACACGCGAGTGAGAATGTGGAGTAGCTGTTTGTGATAGGGTTTGGCTGCTGTTGTCACCTGCTATACAGGCATGAGACCTAGGGTAGGGCGGATGGGGGCGAGAGAGGTGAAGGGACGGGGTATGTTTACAGTGCCGTGTGCCGGGCTGTCAGCAGCGCCCGCCAGTGTTTAGCTCAGGCACCGTCGCGGCAGACGCGCCTTAGTTCTATGCAGTAAAATGCAGCGCGCTATTCTAGCCATCTGGCCAACTGGCGTCCTCATCTTTAAGGTAGACTGATACCAAGAGGTGTAAGTAACACCCGCCTTCAGGCTCAGGCATTTTCAAACGCTCGACTCAAGACTATATACTCTTGGTAACATTTGCGTACCCATGGCAGTTTTAATATGGAGTAGCTGTTTCTGATACGATCTGGCTGCTGTTGTCGCCTTGTCTGCTTTTGGCATGCTTTGCATACGCCATACCCATGACAGGTTTTTTTTTAGGCTATCATTTTTGCTCTACATATCTCAAACCGGTTTTTGCCTTTGTAACCGAGTGTCGTAACACTACGATCACCTCGGGAGGCGAAGTGCAATCAAACAGGATTGGAAATGTTAGGGCTAATTTCTTAGCCCTAAAAAAAACCTGTTATGCAAACCCGGAGGTTTCCATGAACATACAGACAATCGGAAACCACCAGACCCCATCACAAACAGAATTCCACAATCCACCGGTGTTGGCCAACGACTCGGGTGCAGAGTCTGCTGTGAAAGGAGCGGTAGCCCCCCCTGTCACACCTTCAAAGGTGATTGTTATGCTTCACGCACTCGGTTACAAAAGGTACGGTTATACGACATAGCTTCTTAAGTTCAAAAGTTCTATCGCTTGACAGAATATTTATACAAGTCGCACCTGCGTAAAAAATGAATATGATAATTATGTAGTTTCGGATTATGAAATTGCTTTGTGAAATATATCTGTGCACTCTTGCAAAATAAGAGTGTGTAAGCTTCAATGCGTTAGTTGTATTATATCATGATACTTTAAATATGTTATCTTATGACAAAACGATACCATGCTCGAATGTCTTCTGTATGTTTACTTGATTGATACCGTTCGATATTTTGCCATAATTTATGAAAATGACTTCTTAATACAGACCAGTTGCATATATATTACCAAAGAACCCGTTTGTATGTGTGTTTGTGTGTCTGCCTGTTTGCGGTTTTTTGTGCGGTACGAAAGCTTATGTCTTTGGTTTGTGTCATGCAGTCAGGTGAAACATTGTAAATATGTTCAGTTCACATTTCTAGGCCAATCGAGGCTCTGCATAGTTGCAGCTTCGAATTATTTTGTCAGCAGACATGCACAATGAGAACACAAGCACAGACATAGCAAATGGAATGATCACAGTGAACTAAAGCTCTTAACTGTAGTATCACAGATTAAAAAGACAAGCACATAAGTAGGTCAGCTGTACAATTGTACAATTGTTATGATTCTTTTGAGAGAAAAAAATACATCTCCTGGGTCCTTTTCTTCCAATCAGAACATTTCTGAAAGTGTTTACCGGTAGTTTTGTTGTTTCTTGTTTTACATTGTCCATTTCATATGCCTAAGGTGCTTTAATTTAATAACAAAAGCAATGACTTTATTTGTAAATATAGTACGAGTAAGTACGTTTTGCTTTTGTGCTGTACAGTAGAGTAGGCTATTTCATTTTGTATCTGACACGTTTAAATGGATAGAATGATGCAATTCTTACCGTGTTTTTCTACGTTTGTTCGTATAGTTCACCTGCAGCTTGCTTTGGTGCACATGAATGTTTTCAAACTACACAACAGCCACACTTTACGCATAATAAATACAGAAAACACAACACAAGCGCTTATAGCAGGGAAACGACTTTATGATCACAATGCCAAAGATTTTGCCATCATGTTTCCCATGAAGATTACGGGTATCCAGCTGTTCTCTCTGCCCCCCTCCCTCCCTCTCTCTCTCTCTCTCTCCCTCCCTCTTCCCCTCTCTCTCTCTGTGTCTGTCTACCTCGCTCTCTCTCCCCCTCTCTCTCTCTGTCTCTCTCCCTCTCTCTGTCTGTCTGTCTGTCTGTCTGTCTCCCTCTCTCTGTCTGTCTGTCTTTCTGTCTCGATCTCTCCCTCTCTCTGTCTGTGTGTCTGTCTCTCTCACTCTTTTAGATTTGTATCAATAGGTTCAGTAGAATAGTGCAATACTGCAAGATGTAGCATAGTGATGTTTTGTTCTCCTTTTTCGTACATCACCCCTCGTTTGCGCTTGTGTCAACTGCAAACGGGTTTCCTTGTTAGGCTGATATATGTTTCTAATTTACTGACGATGAGATGAACTTTCTCTGAAAAATGTGCTCACGTGATATTAAATGTAGTGTTGAAACAGTTGCTAACGTTGCATGTAAAGAATAGTTTTTCAGAGGCGGTTGAACACTGATGACGTAGATAGGTAAAGAAGTCAGTTATGCACTTAAACTCAAAGTTTAAATAGCATTTTTATTCGTGAATTGTTACTATTTTGCCGATCTGTTTGTTAATTCTAAGCTGACTTGTTTACGTCATTGTTTGTGTAAACGTTACGACTGCAGCGATATTAATATAGCCGCCCAACAAGGGATTTGACTATGTACGGCACTTACATTCAACCAAAGAAAACAAATGGTCGCAAGCAAAGGTACTATATACTGTCAGTACACCGTACAGGGCTCCCCACGGACGCTCCTCCTAGTGCGTCCCGAGACCCCCACTTTTAAATTGTAGAGGGTCCATGGACTCGGACCCCCACTGCAGTATCTTAGAGGGTCCCAAGGCTCCGAAAGCCGAAAAGTCCCAGTGTACTTATAAAACATTGTGGTCACGTAGAGTGTACTGCGAAGTGTCGATTGCAGTCTGAAAATGGTATCTACGGTACGCACAATAAAGGAATTTTAGTGCGTCCTAGGACCCGCTCTTTTAAAATCCAGTGCGTCCAGGGACCCCCTCCATATATTTCTAGTACGTGTTTTCGGCTTCTAGTGCGTATATGACGCAGGGACGCGCGCTATGGGGAGCCCTGCCGTATGAACTTTGTTAAACATGTCTAATTGTTCCTTATGCCAACTGCTTGAATACACAACACTGTACATTTAATGCACTGTACACTTAAATGTTATTTCCGACATTGCTGCTCGTTTCTTGCTGGTTGACCCTGTTAAGCATTGTTGTGTTAAAACAACGCTTGTTTTGGGTCGTAGTTTAGTATTACTAGTGCGTAGCTGGTTTCAGACTACGCAACATATGAATGATTTATGCGTATGGTGTGCATCTGAGGTAATTGGTAAAGATATGTCTTTATGGTTCGTCTCTCAATAAACGTCGTCTGTAAAAGTGTAGACAAATATCTGTGTGTATGTGTGTGTGTGTGTGTGTGTGTGTGTGTGTGTGTGTGTGTGTGTGTGTGTGTGTGTGTGTGTGGGTGTGTGTGTGTGTCTATGTGTGTGTGTGTGTGTGTGTGTGTGTGTGTGTGTGTGTGTGCAACATCGAGTGTTTGTTATTTTGTAATAATGTTTGTTTGCTTGACGGGTCACACAAAGTTTAATGATGGGAGGCAAAAACTAGGGTCTAGGACTTTTATCATTTTTCATTTCTTTCAATGCAAACGACGCTTCTTGTAATGTAATACAATACAATCAGAAAAATTGCATTTTTTCTGAGCCTTACCAGAAAGTGCACCTCATAACACACCTGAAACGTGGTGCAGCCAAGGTGCAGCTTCTTTGTAGCTAATTGGGTAGATGTGGGTGGTGCATAATTATATATAGGCGTCTTTTCAATGAGAATTCGGATAGTTTAGGGGCGCAGCTGTCGTTCTTATAAAACTGAAAGCACTAAACGGTATGTTCTTCGATACACATGCACACCCACGCGCACGTTCGCACAAACAAACACACACACACAACACATAATTATGGTTATTATGGCTATTGTCAGCTAACGCTGAATTTTATTTTGCACTTTTGAGACAGACAAATGTTTTGATATAACAGGCACGCGCACTCCATTTGAACTTGACAGCAAAAAATTAAAAAGTCGCGTAAGGCGAAATTACTACATTTAGTCAATCTGTTCAACTCACAGAATGAAACTGAACGCACTGCATTATTTTCACCAAGACAATACAGCTTCGTCAATCCCCGCGGCAAGAAAATCGCTGACACTTTTCATGTGGAAACCGCAGTTAAATTGACAAGCCAGTAGAGCGCAATAGCTATTGCACTTAGCAGGAAAGTGCGCTTTTCTGTATTCTTTTTAATTTTCTGAGCTTGTTTCAATCCAAACATAACACATCTATATGTTTTTGGAATCAAGGAATGATAAAGAATAAGATGAAATCATTTTTGGATCGATGACTAAAATTCTAATCATGGTACCCAATTAACCTTTTTTTTATTAATTGTGATCACACTTTTGGGGTAAATATGACATCTATATATATATACGACTAGTGTCTGTCTGTCTGTCTGTCTGTCTGTCTGTTCGCGATGCACGGCCAAAGTTCTCGGTGGATCTTTTTCAAATTTGGACACCGTATTCAGCTACACCCCGGACACAACCTTATCGATGAGATATTTCAACACGTGCTCTCAGCGCGCAGCGCTGTGCGCGCTGAACTGATTTTTTTTTCGGGATCCACTACCAGTAACTCTTCCTTATCTTCTCCAGTGTTTTCAGCCGCGATTATCTCCCTTCCTCCGTGTGGCGTCAATCCATATTCCCGTTACTACGTTACTATTTTTAGAAGATCACTGCACGTTACTATTTTTAGAAGGTCTCCAGTGTTTCCTTCGTGCGCCGGCCAAGCCGGCGTACACCCGGCAGAGCCGGGTCCCAGGCGCAGCCTGGTATTCGGCTCTACTTCTTCCCGGCGAAGCCGGTACCCGGCGAAGCGGGTAATCATCTAGTATCTTTATATATTTTTCATAATTTGATAAAAGATACGATGCAATCATTTTTAAATCTGTTGGCGAAAATTCGATTTTGATGACAACTTTAATGAGCAAACTCATTAATTAATTGTTAAGCTTCAGAGCTGCAATGCAATCCCATAGTCCGGACTTAGTCGAAGATTGCTTGGCTAAAATGTCAATCAATTTGATAGAAAAATGAAGGTGTGACAGTGCGGCCTCAACTTTCACAAAACAAATCGGATATGACGTCATCAAAGTCATTTATCAAAATAATGAAAAAGACGGCTAGGGATATCATTCTCAGAAACACTCATGCACATTTTCATGAAGATCGGTTCAGTATTTTTCTCTGACTCGCTCTTCACACACACACACACACACACACACACACACACACACACACACACACACACATCACCACCATCACCCTCGTCTCGATTCCCCGTCTATGTTAAAACATTTAGTCAAAACTTGACTAAATGTAAAAATAAGAAAAACAAGAAATTCCTCCGAGGTAGGAAAAACACCCCCGTCAAAGGGAAATAACCTTCTCAGTTGGTGGCAGTGAGAATGGTAAAGAAGGTTATTTCCCTTTGAGAATTAGTATGTCCCTCTATAAGTCCTTGTAGAATCTTAATCCACCAATAACTCCCTAACCGTGTGTTTGACTGGTCCCAATTTTTGTAAGGACCGTCTCACCCTAGACACAACCGTCGAACGCAGAAGAAGAAGTACGGACCGTCTCGGGAATGTATAGAACCTGTTCACCAAGTTTGGTGACGATCGGTCCGTTCATTCTTGAGATCTATATGCGAACACAAACAAACAAACAAACACATCGACCGAATCCTATACACACCAATAACTCCCTAACCGTGTGTTTGACTGGTCCCAATTTTTGTAAGGACCGTCTCAGGAATGTATAGAACCTGTTCACCAAGTTTGGTGACGATCGGTCCGTTCATTCTTGAGATCTATATGCGAACACAAACAAACAAACACATGGACCGAATCCTATACACACCCCTATACCGGGGGTGTAAAGACCATCTTGGACTGCTTTACTGACATGACAATTAAAGCTGTGCGCCTATACTGTACCAAAGTTAAATTATGGAGTATTCATAGAACACAAAACGCCTTTTCTCTCCTTATCATTCCGAGCTGTCAAATTCATTTGTCGTTCCATTCTGAGTTGTAAGTGCCACTTGGAAAAGACAGTTCCCACTTGAGCAGTAATAGCGAAGAAAGTGGTATGCCCGTCATATGAAGTGCCGCTCTAAAATTCTCCGTGGAATTTAAAGTTACAATGTACACCAGTCTTTTCTTAACATCTCGCAGAGTGAGGTAAATGATCATGCTTTTCTTTAGGAAACATTCATTTGCTTGTCAAAACTTTGGTTACATTCCGCCAAAGTAGGCCAAAATGGCAAATTTGAGTTTCAATATCACACCTTTCTTTTGTTGGACAGTGTTTTCCAATATATAATTTTTACTGTCGTTTCTATCACCTGCAAACATTGTTTGAGAGATTCATGTAGTAACAGTTTTTAATCTAAATTGCACCAACAAAATGTTTCAGTAACAGGGGGTGGGGGTGGGAGGGCAGGATACCAGTAAAGTGGTTGTCGGGTGACATTTGACCCGGCGCTCTCGTAGGTTGTGTCCAACCCATCGCCACTACCTTCTGTAATAGGCTAAGCTGCAAAATTAGTCCGAGTTATCTATATTATTATGAGTTATATCTAATATGCTGACTGTTAGCATCTGATAACTGACATGTCGAAAAAATGGATTATCATCCATGAGCCGAAGGCGAATGCTGATATCATTTGTCAGAAATGTCTGTTATTAGTTGCTAACAGTCAGCATATTAGAAATAACGGTTTTATTACCGTCTATTTCGACCAAAAGAAATGTTGAAGCGACCCCTCGAATTAGACGGAACAGCCGCAGTGGAAACTGGGTCGCTTGTATCTGATTATGCCTGTCAGTCAAAGCATACTCATGACCTGGGCAAGCCAATCAGAGTCACTCACCCGACGAGATGAATAATCACAGGTCAAATGCGATCACAGAACAATCTCACAAGATAAAACATGTTGAACATGCGTTTCCGTTGCTTTGATATCTCTTGTCCACCTGAGAGCGACAGATTTCGAAACTACGCCAGAGAGAAAGGAAATGACGTAAATATATATTTGACGTAAATTATGTGACGCAATTTCGCTGGAATCGTCAGAACTTGGAAAATGGCATTTTGAAGTGAGTGGGTCGGCATTGCAAACGCAGAGGGTGGGTGGTGCCTCGCCGTTCTGTAAAGCGCCCACCGACAAAACTGGCTTTTCTGTATTTTTAGATAAAAGAGTGTAGTATCTGACAGCATTCGAAGTGTAATTCTGAAGAATAAGTCACGCTGATATTGTTAGTTCCAATGTTTACTTTGTCTTGTTAATTTGTTGGCCTAGTGGTAAGGCGTCCGCCCCGTGATCGGGAGGTCGTGGGTTCGAACCCCGGCCGGGTCATACCTAAGACTTTAAAATTGGCAATCTAGTGGCATTATGGGGTTAGTGCTAGGACTGGTTGGTCCGGTGTCAGAATAATGTGACTGGGTGAGACATGAAGCCTGTGCTGCGACTTCTGTCTTGTGTGTGGCGCACGTTATATGTCAAAGCAGCACCGCCCTGATATGGCCCTGCAAACAAACAAACAAACAAAGCAAGCTCAAAGGATTATGATGTCGTGAAAGAAAACTGTCAGATTGAATTTTAGTTTCATCTCTGCTTTTTCATAATCAGTGCTACAAAAAAAAGGACGTCGAATTCGCCCAATTCATTGCAGGCTTTAGAGAGTATGAGAGTATCAGGAGGGGTAATATTGAAAAAACACGTCCAATTACTGTCATTTAAAGAATGTGTCCACCCCTATTTCTATGTCTCTCTGCCACGGGGCCAAGAGAGTACATACGTCCTCAATGAATAAGCGTACGTTTATTTTAAACCGTCCTTTCCTCCAGCTGCAAAAGTAGTGCGAAGAGTTCACGTTGTTGCAGTTAAAATCAACATTATTTGCGACAAGGTATGTCATTTGTAAAGCGAAAGACCGTGCTAATACTTCTTTGACAATATGACAGTATTTAACCTGGTAGAAGACGCAAACTACGTATACGCCTTGCCGTTTATGCCTACCATTACTAACTATTTATTCTATACAACTGTTTTTTTATGTGCAGCATATCACAGTAAGGCTATTGGGTGAGACATGAAGCCTGTGCTGCGACTTCTGTCTTGTGTGTGGCGCACGTTATATGTCAAAGCAGCACCGCCCTGATATGGCCCTTGGGTAATTGGTCGTTTAGCCCCCTCACTGAGATGTCGCACGTTCCGGAAACACGTGTGTCATAGTTTAGTTATAAAACATATTCATGTGCGTTACCTTAAGGTGCTTTAAAGGCAACATCTGTCAGTGAAAACAGTTCGGCCCATCACCTCAGATCTGTCGAAACTTTAACGTGGGGTGAGACAATACCGTCACACACCATGATGTTGGCGGACGTGCCTGTCTTGAGTACTTTGGGTGTTCTTACTTTGTATGTTTTATTGTTGTTTGTTTTTATTTTTATAGTTGTTGTCATATGTTGTTTGGCTGTTTTAAGAGCTGATGAACCACACTTTTTACATTTAGTCAAGTTATGACAAAATGTTTTAACATAGAGGGGGGAATCGAGACGAGGGTCGTAGTGTATGTGTGTGTGTGTGTGTGTGTGTGCGTGTGTGTGTGTGTGTGTGTGTGTGTGTGTGTGTGTGTGTGTGTGTGTGTGGGTGGGTGTGTACCCCCTTTTCCACAGGTTTGGTTGCCTAAATCACCATAAGGCAATCATCCACACGTGGATGGCAACCTAAACTCTGGATGGCAACCTAATTGTGTGGATGGTCGCTTCATTTAACACCGTTAAATTGACTTTTTTGACGGAAAGAATGTCATAACAATGTTCAAAATGACATTCTTTCCGTCCTCTATAGGCGGCGAAATAGATCAAATTTTGTGCATTTTTTAGTGCAAAATTCTTCGATGCCGGAGCGAGTACTGCACCCAGTGCTGTTGTAGTGCAAGTGCACTAGAAAGGCACTGCACCCAGTGCCGCCTCTTAGGTAACCATCCACACTTTAGGTGCGTGTGTGTGTCTGTCTGTCTGTGCGTGTATGTGTGTAGAGCGATTCAGACTAAACTACTGGACCGATCTTTATGAAATTTTACATGAGAGATCCTGGGAATGATATCCCCGGATGTTTTTTTTCATTTATTCGATAAATGTCTTTGATGACGTCATATCCGGCCTTTTGTAAAAGTTGAGGCGGCACTGTCACACCCTCATTTTTCAATCAAATTGATTGACATTTTGGCCAAGGAATCTTCGACGAAGGCCGGACTTCGGTAGTGCATTTCAGCTTGGTGGCTTAAAAATTAATTAATGACTTTGGTCATTAAACATCTCAAAATTGTAAAAACATTTTTTTTGTATAAAACGATCCAAATTTACGTTTATCTTATTCTTCATCATTTCCTGATTCCAAAAACATATAAATATGTTATATTTGGATTAAAAACAAGCTCTGAAAATTAAAAATATAAAAATTATGATCAAAATTAAATTTTCGAAATCAATTTAAAAACACTTTCATCTTATTCATTGTCGGTTCCTGATTCCAAAAACATATAGATATGATATGTTTGGATTAAAAACACGCTCAGAAAGTTAAAAAGAAGACAGGTACAGAAAAGCGTGCTATATCCTTCTCAGCGCAACTACTACCCCGCTCTATCTTGTCAATTTCACTGCCTTTGCCACGAGCGGTGGACTGACGATGCTACGAGTATACGGTCTTGCTGAAAAATTGCAGTGCGTTCAGTTTCATTCTGTGAGTTGGACAGCTTGACTAAATGTTGTATTTTCGCCTTACGCGACTTGTTTATCCATTGTTTCATTGTATGGACAATAAATGATCTTATGTCTCATGTCTTACACACATACCAAATATAACCAAACTAACTGATACTTGTGAAAAGTATTTAATTTAAACTACTCACTTATCGCCCCCCCCCCCCCCCCCCCCCCGGCGCAAATCAAGAGCACACGATAATCCCAAAGAAATGACACTCCTCTTTCTCTCCCTCTTATTACTTACAGTTATACTCACACACCTGCGCGCGCACACACTCACATACACCTGACACACACGCAATCACTCTCGTGCGCACATACATCACACATAGCCAAGTCATGTATTGATTTGGGCAAATAACGAGGGCAGTTTATTCAAGAGAATACCATCTGACAATGAGAGATATCATTGTGCAGTGATAAGTCCACAACAAATAACAACAAACATTTGGTTACACTAACAACAAACACAAGGAGCCCTCACTCAAAAATTTAACACCGTGAATAATGATTACATAACAAGGTTCGAGTCGCTTCATGCACAACCTCACTTCAAGTGAAGGCACAAACAGGCATGCATTTGCCTCAAAATTAAGAACATCATGCAACGGATTGCTAACAAAATACAACGGTGGATGCCGGGGGTGGATGGGGGGGTAAGAAATAGTTGGCATATGCCCGCTGCGCCGCGCTGGTAAGGACTGACCACAATGTGTTGCTCTCCCGTTCTTATAGACCCCCGCTGATGCATCACACGTGCAAGCCCCCCGGCAACATGGACATTGCGGCTGGGCTCTTCTCCTTGACTTTCACAAATCCTCCTCTCCCCTCTCTTTCTAATTACGGGCCTAAGTGTTGATATCCTGCTTTACTACCCTCTCTTCCCTACCTGCCAACACTGATCCCTTTAGGCCTACCTCAAGTATCTAACATCCTCCTCCTCCACCCGCGGCTAATCTGTCTCGTTTAAATAGAGTTTATCTGACGCTGTCCGCTCTATCTAAACTCACACTTAAACTACTCACTTATCGCCCCCCCCCCCCCCCCCGGCGCAAATCAAGAGCACACGATAATCCCAAAGAAATGACACTCCTCTTTCTCTCCCTCTTATTACTTACAGTTATACTCACACACCTGCGCGCGCACACACTCACATACACCTGACACACACGCAATCACTCTCGTGCGCACATACATCACACATAGCCAAGTCATGTATTGATTTGGGCAAATAACGAGGGCAGTTTATTCAAGAGAATACCATCTGACAATGAGAGATATCATTGTGCAGTGATAAGTCCCAAATTAGAGGTACTACTCGTTATTCAGCCCAACTAAAGACAGTATACTAGGTTAGAGGTGGGAGGTTTAGGATTGTTGTGATGTTATACATGAAGGAGTTGCCTGGGCTACCTACATGTGATCTGTAAGATGATCTTTTGTGGCAGCTGGTCTAAGTAGCCTAAGTACGCGTTGCTTTTCCAATCCCCCATCACCTTGACAATTTCCCCCGGCACACCACAACTCAACGCCCACGCGGCACCACACCGCCGAAAGCTGTGGCTGGAGAAGTTTCCCCCAGCAACAGCGGTAGTCAAGCGCAGTTTCTTATTGAAGTCTGACCCTTTCATCGGGAAGACCTGCGCCTTGGGGTCCATCGGCCCCAACAAAGGTAACACAGCGGTCACGGCAGACACTGGACACAAGGGATGGAGTGACATTGCCGGGAGCTTAATTTCAACAGAGCGCTCTTTACGCTGAATCGTTTTGCTCCATTGGAGCGTTATTGACATGCCCGTACCCAGAATAACCACCTGGTCTCTTGTGAGCTGCTTACAAGGATCGAAGTTCCCGTTGTCCTGAAACAAGTTCGATCTCCGGAGAACTCCGAAAAAAGCACCAAACACGCAGCCCAGAACACAATATCTTGCCTACACTCAAGGTCCAGCTGGCTTTTTATTATGTGTAGTAATTCAGGGGTGATTGGGGTTTTCTTATCAGTGGCACACCCCTTGCATTTTTTGATGCCCTTAAGTGTTGTCTGGACGTACCACGAGTCCCTGAATGGGTGCGGCAAGCCGCTTTCAAGATGAAGAATGCGAATAATGTTGATGTATTGCTTGATGGAGGACGGTTTCAAACGTCGGGCTAGGTACGCTGCGTATTGCGCAACAGTCTGCTCGTTCACAGGCACTGGCATTATGTCCATCTCCCCACAGAAACGTAAATACGAGGTAAGGTGGGTGCGGTAAGTCTTCTTAGTGTTATCAGAAAAGGCACTTGCTCTGTAATCCAACACTTCTGCCGTCAGTTGCGCCCCTAATGGGGGCTGCTAGTCTGAAAAACAAGGAACAACAGGGCTTGGTCAGACATATGGTCACACAGGTTGATGTCGGGGGGTCTCCCCCGGTGCCAGAATGTCAACAGACGCACTAAGTCTTCGCGCCGTCTGGGCTCATGGAGGCGGGAAATTGTGTCAGCCATGATGTTTACACTACCAGCCACATGTATCGCCGCGATTTTGCAGTTCACTTTTGCACATTCCCACGCCATTTTTCGGAGCAGACTGTTGACATACTTATTAGTCGATCTGCCCTTATTAATGATAGCTTTTGCGACAGTACTATCGGTATGAATAATCACTTCTTGTCCGCACCACATCGGAGCCCATCGTGTCACTGCTTGCACCACAGCGCACACTTCTTTATAGTTAATATGTAGCTCCTTTGCTGCCTGCATGTCTTTTTCAAAGATGGTGTACTGCCAGTCACCTTGCCAAAAGGCACCCGCTGCAATATTACATGCATCTACATGAACATGCTGTTTTGCATTGTGAAAATAATATACTGTGCCGTTAAATACATGCATAAAAGAAAGCCACCATTGTACATCCTTATGAAATTCGCCAGATAGTTTCGCTTTGTGTCGCTGCTGCTGAAGGGGTTTAATCGTGTCCAGTATCCGCCGCAGAAAGAATTTTCCTCCTCTGACAGCCTGACAGGCCCAATTAAGGGACCCCGCTATGCTTTGTAGCTGAGTTTTTGTCGCGCGCTTCTTTCCTCGGATCTGGAGGAGTCGCTGCCGCAGTTGCTGCAACTTGTCACTTCCAAGTGACAGGGTGTTGTTTCGCGTGTCGATGTCGACACCGAGAAACGTGATACGTTGAGTAGGCCCCACCACCTTCTTCCAGCTAATGTTGAAACCCAGTTCCCTCAATAATCTAATTAAAGACAGTAACATGTCATTGCACTCTTGTCTGGTAGCTGCTACCAGAAGAAAATCATCAATATACGCTAACACACCTGGCATGCCTTTCCGTGCCATGCATCTGCGAATAAACTACTCACTTATTAAACTATTATTAAATAAGAAATAGTTGGCATATGCCCGCTGCGCCGCGCTGGTAAGGACTGACCACAATGTGTTGCTCTCCCGTTCTTATAGACCCCCGCTGATGCATCACACGTGCAAGCCCCCCGGCAACATGGACATTGCGGCTGGGCTCTTCTCCTTGACTTTCACAAATCCTCCTCTCCCCTCTCTTTCTAATTACGGGCCTAAGTGTTGATATCCTGCTTTACTACCCTCTCTTCCCTACCTGCCAACACTGATCCCTTTAGGCCTACCTCAAGTATCTAACATCCTCCTCCTCCACCCGCGGCTAATCTGTCTCGTTTAAATAGAGTTTATCTGACGCTGTCCGCTCTATCTAAACTCACACATAACCAAACTAACTGATACTTGTGAAAAGTAGGACTTTGGTTGATGAATTTATTTCTTAAACACCACTTGTGAATTTGAAAAAAAACCGCCTCACAGACTCCTCTGCGTACAGAAAGCTCGCAAGCTGTTGGTCTGGGTATGTGTCCATGTGGAGGGATGGACTTATCCCTCGTAAAAAGGATGGTCAGGTCTTAGATGGTGAGTCTCCCCCGAAATCGGCGTATACTGCCTGAATGGCGGGGTAAAAACGGCCATACACGTACAAATCCACTCGTGCTAAAAACATGAGTGAACGTGGGAGTCTAAGCCCATGACCAAAGCAGAAGAACGAGAAGAAGATGGTGAATCAAATCGTTTACACGGGAAGGGCTGTGCCTTTAACTTTTCTACGGAGAAAGAGCACATCCCCCGGCGTGTTTCGTGAAATTGCGGACAGATGTCGGTTAAATATTAACAGCTATTGTGTTTTCAGCGTAGCAATAGGGATTTAGACGAGACAAGTATAATGCCGACGAGTCGAAGACGAGTCGCATTATACTTGTTCGAGTCTAAATATCGGACCCTATTGCTACGCTGAAAATACAATAGCGATTATATAGCTGTTCTGACCTTGATTTGTTGTTCCAAACTTACAAAATGACAGTTTTGTGTCGATGCGTTGATCTCAGGTCTTGATAGCAGACGCCGTTTCTTATGCGCATTAGTTTTGCGCAGGCGCCACACTGACTTTGGAAAAAACCACTCGATTTGACAACACAGCTGTTAAACAGCTTTTTATTAGTTCATTCGTATTCAACAAAAAGAAGTTTGAGTTTTTTTAAATTTGAACAAGACTACTTATGAAGAAGACCAAAACACAACATCAACGGAAAACTAGAAACAACTGAAGAACTAGGATGCAACAAGGGGAGGAGAAGAGAACAGCTAGTCCGTACAACGCGAACAGACAGCAGCGAAGTTTTTAGTTTGGTGAATAGCATTTATACTTGTCTCGTCATGAAGCGAATTTTTCAACCTCAGTTATAAACGACTACATGAATGTTAGTGCCATGGGTTGAACATCAATACTTCAGAGGGGAATTGGGGTATTTAGTGTGAGTTACGAGATAAGAAAAGCCGAATGCGAAAGTTTGTGTCAGTCGGCAACTTAAGTTCACACAGGCACACAAAAACGGCTGTTCCGTTTTACTCCCCTGTTTGTACTACATCTTTTGACTTTGGGCATTTTGTGGGGTTTAGGGACAGAAAATAATTGGTTTAGTCCTGTTTCATCGGGAAGTTAGCAGAAAAGGGTATGCTACCGACATTTGTGAAGCTGAAAAACATTCCCGAGAAGAATTTCAAGTTGTCAGTGTATGCTGTTGTCGATTGAAACATCGTGTGGTACAGATGGGTAAACCGGAACCATGCGTCTTTGTTATTGTCAATATGCTTTTGGATATTAGCAAAAATGGCCGACTTCCGTAGCATTATGCTTTGATGATCGGAAGAGACCATCCAATCACAGCCCCCGAATTCCCCCACGTGTCCATCAGAATAGCTATATATTTATATGTAGGTTTACAGAGTATACGATTTTTTGACTGAAGATACCTGCTGGGTAACCATTTACAAAGAAAACAAAATAGCTCTTTTGGTTTAAACAAAATTTTATTCAAATATCAATATGTTATTACGAACAGAATATTGCTCGCTATCTTTTAATAATATTTCCACGCGTCTGAAGTGAACAGGCAACGAATTGATTGTTGTCAGACGAGCATCTGCATACAAAGTGCAGTTTAATAAATAATGTTCGGCTGTTTCATTTGGATCACCGCAAACACACTGTGCGTTATCGTTTAGATGGCGTTTACACAAGTCTGAATTAAGGTTACTAATATTTAAACGCATTCTGCAGTGTTGAACTTCTGTCTGTCGTTTTCCAAAATAATAATAAGCTGGTACACTATGATCAGGACTTTTTAAAGAATGCTTAAACTCGCTTATTGAATTTGTTGTTTTAATCACATCAGGCAAATTATTCCATAAAACTGTGGAGAATGGAATGAAGGATGTTCGGAATATGTCTGTCCTATGTGCTGGTACGAATCTTTCGAATGATCGTCTTCTGTGGTAGGGATTTAGTGAAGAGACTAGTGGTGGCAAGAGGTTAATTAAATATTGTGGACATTTACCATGAACCATTTTGTGAAATAAAATTAATTTATGTCGTTTTCGGCGTTCCTTTAAACTACAAAAAACACTTTCTTTGTAAATCTTATCATGGCTTGTTCCCCGCACACCACCCATTATAACACGTAATGCTTCAAGGTGTAATTTTTCACGTGTTTTTGATAAGGCTTCGGTACAATTGTCCCATAACACATCAGCGTAATCGAAATGTGGCAGAATACAAGATTTATACATTATTTCCAAACTATTTCTGCATAACTTATACTTATAATATCTTAAGCAGTTAATCAACAAAGTGGTCTTTTTCACAATATTTCTAATTTGAGCGTCCCATTTACAATCGTTTTGCAAAAAAAATGCCAAGATGCTTGTGTTCTGGTATGTCTTCCAGGAGATTTCCATTAAAAAATAGAGGGTCATTTTGGTTTAAATCACGTTTTATATTCAGCAGTTTAGTTTTGGTTTCATTAAATGTAACTTTCCAACGTGCTGCCCAACTACTAATTTTATCAAGGTCTGAATTAAGAATTTCGGCACGTCGTATCGGGTCATTTAATGCAAGTGACAAGCTAGTATCATCAGCAAACAATTTGATAACAGACTCAATATAATTTACAATATCATTTATATGAATCAAAAATAACAAGGGGCCTAACACTGAACCCTGGGGAACGCCTGCTTGTAAACCTTTTAACTCTGACTTGGCACCTTTAACAACAACTGATTGAACACGGTTTGTTAAATAGCTACGAAACCATGACAATAGTCGGCCTCGAACACCAATCGACTCCAGTTTTACCAATAATCCTTTGTGCCAAACTTTATCAAAAGCTTTTGACACATAAAAAAATACCGCCTGTGTTATTAAACCGTTGTCGTAGTTTGAACACAAGTCATTATATATGGAGACAAGTTGACAGATCGTCGAGTCACCGGATATAAAACCGGACTGTGTAGGTGTGAGAATGTTGTTGGATTGTAAAAAGTTATATAATTGGCTGTGAATACATCGCTCCAAGACTTTGCCAACACAGCTCAACAAGGAAATCGGACGATAATTATTACAAGCGTCTGCAGGACCTGTCTTGTAAATAGGTGTAACATTAGCTGTTTTCCACATGTTAGGATAAACTCCTTCCCTCAGACTCCTGTTGAAGATATACGTCAGTGGCTCCGAAATAACATCTAATGCTGCTATGAGAAGTCTGTTGTGAATCAAATCGGGACCAATGGCTTTTCTTTTATCAAGGTTTCTAATTACATCTTTTACCTCATTAACTGACAAAACAATATCACAAAATTCGCGATCTAACAACGGGACTTGAGGGACTTCATCGTCTGGGTCTTCGACAGTGGAATTTTTTACAAAGAAATTATTAAAGGCGTTGGCTTTGTCTTGGCTTAATACGTAAACTTTGCCGTTGTCACAGATAGGTGGAATTTCATCTTCACATAAACCTTTCTTCTTCATAAATGACTTCACCAGTTTCCACCAGTCTTTGCCACCAAACTGCGTTGGATCAGAAACTTTAACATCTAGTTCGGAATAGAATTCAATAATACGTTCTCTTTTCTTTGTTGTAGTAAGGTTACGTGCCTGGCGATAGTTCAACCAGTCTTCCGGCTGCTTGCTTGTTTTGGCTTTCAAGTGAATCTGGTCAAGTTGGTCGATTAACATTAGGATTTCAGGTGTTATCCAGGGTGCGTCTTTAGGGCGTATCGTAACTTCTTTTTCTGGCATAAACTGTTTTGCTATATCCATAAACATTGCAGAAAAAATATTAACACTTTCATCAAACACCTCCTTCATCAAAAATTGTTGCCAGTTAACCTGAGAAAGTGCTGCACAGAAACCATCAACATTAAGCTTACTATAATTAAAAATTGTTCTTTTATAGGAAATATTTTTGTTCACACTTCTATCTAAAACAGCTTGTGGTACAATGTGGTCGCTACAAATAGGTGGCAAAACACTCACAGATTTAACCAACTGAGGAGTCTGGGTAATTATGAGGTCGATACACGTACTTGTGATGGCTATTACACGTGTCGGCGTATTCACAAGTTGACAGAGCTGGTGCGCATGTAAAATATTCAAAAAGTTCCGCGATGGAGAGTTCAGGATGTCGACGTTGAAATCGCCCAAAATTACAAATATCAAAAACTGGTTATTCACTCGCCTTAAATTTTCATCAATTAAATCCCAATAATGAATATTTGCATTGGGTGGGCGATAGAATGAGCCAATCAAAATGCCTTCGTGGCCCAACTTTGTCTCAATCCAGACTGCTTCAAGACCATCAACTTGGAGATCAGGTCGGGGTTTACAGTATAAATAATTCTTAACGTAAAAGGCCACTCCTCCATGAGGATCACCTGGACGGTCGAGGCGTACAGGAGGATTAAAATTAGGTATACTTAAAGAGGAATTATCATCTGCAAGTGACAACCATGTCTCAGAAAGTGTCAAAATATCATGCTGCTGAACTTCAGGTTGTAACAAATCAATTTTATTCCTTAAGCTTCTAACGTTAATGTGTACCACAGTGACCTTATTTTCATCTGGGCCTGGATTTTTCTCAATAGCTCTTTTGTAAATGGCTCCTTTAAACGACAGGTATAAAGTCTGCAATACCTTATCTAAAAAATGCAAATGGCTTGGGATTTGTAACTTTGTCACCACGTACCAGGAATACATTAAAGTTAATGTTTAAACATACAGTTATTTACATTTTAAACGCGTTGTTTGTGTATTCCTTGGGTAATCTTGGCATGCAGACGGTATTTTCTCGTGTCCTGTCTTTGTGTTCTTTTCAGCCCTAGTTTGTATGTATTTTTGCACCTGAGAGCGGGGAATTTGCCATTACAAAAAAGATAAAAATAAAAATAAGGATTGCGCTCTTTCCGATGGCTCCTTGAAGTAATCGTGCTTCTGCCTTTTTAAACAAACAGAGCAAATGACTTTATTTACGTGAGAATTACGAACAACGGAGATTTTGTTTTGATAATGACAAGGTTTAAACGTTCGAACAAGTATTCCATAGAGCAACCGCAGGTTGAAATTGTCATTGCCTTGAAATGCAATCCCGAAGTAAATACATGTACCAAAAAGATATTTGACTTTTTGATTTTTCTTTTATTGCCCGGGTTGCTGGTCGCTTGATTTGCGAAACCTGCTTAGTCGGTAGGTTGTTGCAATGGGCTTGGCTGGTAGGCTGATCGACTTGTTGGCTGGTGGGTGTGTTGGTTAGTTTGGTGTAGGTCGTTCGGTTATTTGTTTGATAATGAACTATAGTAACCTCTAAATCAGCGCCAAGCCAGTAGCCCGCAAGGAGAATCCTTGAGTTTCTTGTACCTACTAAAGCCTTTGTCAAAGCTGGAAAATACCAGTTTCTTATCGATCTTTACTCCATATAGAATTCACAACGGCGCCCAAGAACCCGTCCTCTCTAGACCAATGCATGAAATTCGAACCCTGAAGAAGTATACACCTACGGGTACCCTATACCTACATGTACCAGTAAGCAGGGCCGGACTACCGGGGGGGTTATGGGGGTTGCGCAACCCCCCCCCTAGCCTAAACATGTACCTTACTTATTTAATTTTTTTTTTATTATTGCTTATTTTATGTGGTTTCATGCAAGGAGCGACCATTTTCCTATCTCAGAATATGACCTACCCGTCAGCTTCAGGGGGCTTCGCCCCCTGACCCCCACAACGAGGGGTGGGTGGGGGGTGGGTGGGTTCTAGGGTTTCCGGCCCCCCCCCCCAGCCAAAAAATAAAAATATTGAATGAGGTATGCATTTCTTTATTTTACATTGAGTTTCAATTTTTGGGGTATTAATCAGTGACAAAATCTGCTGCCTAAAACTGGTAATGATCATCCTCAGAATGCACCAGATTGCACCATTTTGCATCCTTTTTTTCAAAATTTTCCGGGGGGGCATGCCCCCGGACCCCCCTAGCCAGCTAGGCGCTTCGCGCCGTCGGCTCGGCGCTTCGCGCCTTCACACCCATATCTTCACAATATACTTTTGAGAAAAAAACAGTCATAAAATGAACTGATCCGCCCCTGCCGCCAGGGGGGACATCCCCCTGGGCCACCACTCGCAACCCCCCCCCTCCTCTTCGCCTAGTCCGGCCCTGGTAAGTCTTAATCCCCTCTCAGCTAGCAGGAAGAGAGGATCGTCATTTTATCGGACTTAACGCTCAGTGCTGGTACTGGAGGGACCTATAGTACCCATCAGGTAGACAGTGACAGCTCTGTCAATGACCAAAGCAAACATTTCTCCTTCGCTGATCGATCAAGCCTTTTGGGCGTTGCTCGGTGTCAACATCATCGCTTCCGTCTAAGACGTCAGATCAAATGTGCACGGTTTGGGGTTTGATGAATGAAGGGTGCAGATTTGGTTCGAACATAAGCTGCATCAGGTGAGCTTGGGTTCTCTGTTGTCGTAAGGGTTGAGAGGATCCTCATTTTTACTAATAATTATACTGCTCTTCTTCGAGTCGAATATAGTAGAAAGGCGACAACCGAGTGATTCCCCCCCCCCCCCTACCTCTTCTTTTCAGCTATGTGTTCTCAAAACGGGTGGTACAGACTTCGCGCGGCATCAAGCGATAAAAGGGACAGCGAGCGCTAGCGCTGGATCCACACTGACTCAGTTGATGGTGGGTTTGACACTCCTCTTCTTCTTCTTCTGCGTTCATGGGCTGAAACTCCCACGTTCACTCATGTTTTGCACGAGTGGAGTTTTACGTGTATGACCGTTTTAGCGTGTTGACACTCGATACAATATTTAAATATGCCTGGTATTTTGCATCATGAGTAAAGTTTAGATGGTCATGATCAGGTCCCATATTCTTGAAAAATCTGTAAAATGGCCCACATAGCAGTTTTCCCCATTCTCCGTTTGCAATACACAACTCCTTTGTGATAGGTAAACGTGTGTAATTTTACCGAGTTCACGAAGCACAACAATCACCTTTGGAGGAAAACCCAGTCAAACAGGGATGAGGCTTTAGAGCTAACTTATAAGCCCTATGTTTTGTTTTAATCTTGTGTCGATACTATTTAGTTCTGCCTCGTTATTAGCCATTGAGTATAACTGTTTTATTATTATTGCTTTGTTGTTGTTCTTTGGCAATTTACGTTGAATGACTTGTTATACATTGACATTGATAGTTTTATTCTTCTTCTTCTTCGTCGTTCGCTAGATAGTTTTATCATAAGAACCTTTTCTAATTCCTATTAACTCGATGTTCTTTAACTATATTTATACATAAATGCATATTGTAAAGCAGTATGCATTGTTAGAGGATTTTTTAGTAGCAGTGTTTAAATGTCGAAGCTGCTTTTCCCATTTTTACCCAAGAGACCGACTGTATATTGTGTTATTGTATTTGTCAGACTTGATTGTACCGAGTCCCTACACATGTTGTAATGCGCTTAGAGCCAAATATTTTTGTTTTTTGTAAGGGATAGGCGCAATATAAATACACTTTATTATTATTATTATTATTATTATTATTATTATTATTATTATTATTTAAGTTATTGAGACATCCCAGTGCACTAAGGGATTTATAGAGCAAATCGAGAAAATTCATTATTGAACGAAGCGCATAGCGCTGAGTTCAATAATTATTTTCGAGATTTGCTCTATAAATCCCTTAGTGCACTGGGATTGTTTCAATAACGATATTGTCGGTACCGCCAGAGAAAAAAGAAGATACAACACGCACATTTTGCTACGCGCATTTGAATAGGCATAACTGTGTGGTCAGGTCGTATAGAAGATCTACTTTTGTGTGGGCTGTCTCGTGTGTTGTGCTTTCATCACACGCAAACTCTTGTTTTAATTTCTGTTGGTAAATTCCAGTGTAGCGTTAAGCTAAAGAGTGATGATCTTTCTCTCATTTGAACTCGGAGAAAGGACTGTGCTTTCAGTTATTTGCGGTTCGAAACCTTCATCGAGCTTCGACAGATTGACTGTGCAGAGTTGTGCCCCTTGCCAAGGTCGACGGAAAGCCCATTTTCAAAATAAACGTGGCATGTTTTTCGTGTGGTATCTTCCCTCATCGGGGAGTCTGGTACTAAATATGAACGGTAAGAATGCTCTGAACCCTACACGTATTATATCCCCATCGTTTTATCGTTCACATTTGCCTAACATGTTAATTTGCTGAGCGGGATTTATGTCGTCTGCTAGGCTATTGCACTGAGTCTCATTTCAAAAACAAAAATTGCTCGTCCCGTTGCACTGAGTCTGCACACATAAAGCAGGCTGGTAATAAGTCTTATATGTGGTAAGAACGTTCTAAACCCTACACGTTTTCGATTCCGATTGTTCTTGCCTTAAAATAAACGGAAAGCATTCATTTACTGAACAGATGCAGTCGTATTTCAGTGTAGTCTGCTACGTGCTGATCTAGCTGCGACGTTATCGGAATAACACTTGTGTTTTCTGTTAGCTGCTGGGAATTGTATACTAACTCATCATTTGGTAATGTGGATAATAAGGTACATGCCACCAACATGGCATAATTATGAGAGGAATCTTCGCAAGTCGAAACTGAAAAATTAGACACAGCGGGTTCTATTTTTAGATCAGTGCAACTGTGGGCGGCACAGGCGCATGCAATCTGTCAGAAAAAAAACACTTCTGCTTTAATTGAAAAGCAGGACATTTATGGTCATAATCATTGGTATTGTGGAGAATATATAAGCTACATGTCATTAATTAATTCTGAGGATGAGAGTACAGTCTCGCTTTGGCAAAGGGTGTAAGAATACGCTCTGTGGAAAAGTTAGCGCACTCCAGGAGTGCGCTAACAGATTTAAGCGCATCGCCATTAGCCAATCAACTGGTTCACATCAGTCATGTGACACCAGTACTTACTGACAATTATTATTATTATTATTATTATTATTATTATTATTATTATTATTATTATTATTATTATTATTACTAAAACTAGAATGGTTACACACAGGTTCCCAAGAGCATACAAGCAGACTGCAACAGTCAGATCCCATCACAAACAGTCACTCCACGAGTCACGGGTGTGCCTACTTCCGACGTACCAACAAAATCGAGCTACTATGAATAGCTCACGATTTGTCAGGAAGACAACTCCGTCAATGCAGATAAACTGCCAGTGACACAATGGGACTACTGCGTCACCCTGTCACAGGAAGATTGAACACTGAGTTTTAGAGGCTCTCCAGTTACCCCCCAACTGTTCCTATCTTTGTCACTTCAACCTTGTTTGTCATGACCCAGCTCCGTGCCGGAGTTCTCACTGTAAATTTATGAACTCCTGTCTTAGGGCGTGTGTAAAATCGAAATCTTTGTTTGTCTTTTTCTTTTTTGACCTCAGTTGCATGCAGGCTGCTTCAACCCTGAGTTGTTTTGCCTTTGTTTCTTCATTTTTATTTTTTTTATTTTTTCATTGTTTTTCAAGGCGGGGAGCATCTTTCTTCGTTCGTCATTTTTTTCAATCAAAATCGAAATCTGATTTCTTCAGAACACTGCCAACTCTCTTCTATCTATTGACAAACAAGTATCATTCTTTTAGTATGCATGTTGTATGTATGTATGTGGCGATGTGAACTGTGATGTAATGTATAATGTGTTGTAAAAAAAAATAAAAAAATAAAAAAGGAAAAAAAAGAATTAAAAAAAAACCAATAAAAAAAAATTAAAAAAAACAAGTATGAATACGAAAGGGCAATTCATTTGGTCATTGAGGTAAGTGTCCTCCTTTGACCATTATTCACGCACTTGTTGGATTTGTAAAAAAAAGGACAATTACTGAATAAAAATGTGTTTATGTAATTATATAATGATATACCCTTCAAAACAAGTTAAGGACCACTTTTTCAAACGCATGCCATACATAAATGACAAAGTTAAATGATTTAATTTGTTCTGTATTGTTTTATCGAAGAACTGAGGACTGTCTCCAGAAAATGTCACGTCAAACATGTCAGCGAAAACAACGCTAGAGCTTGTTACTCTAGACAACCCTCTGATTTCAAATTCACACCAGTAGTATTTCTTTCGACGAAAAACTGCAAAATCTTATCCCGGCAGCGAGCACTAGTTAATCTCCCACTAATCGGTAGACCATCACAGAGCCCCCATCAAACGATTTTGTTCTTGAACAGCGCCATCTGCAAAGCGCTCTCTACGACGCCTCTCGACTCTGCTGCGTCCATCAGCAGGATCCAAAAAGAGGCGGGACCCATCTGTAAACAAGAACTGAGCCCTACTACGATGCCGTAACCACTTCACCAGGCTCGGTGGGCAGCTGGATGGTTGGCAATCAATGTCGTTTTGCGGACTGGGCGTCTTTGACTGAAGTTGAAAGCGTGTAAGCAGTTTGTAACACTTTGATTACTGACAACAGTGTGTGGTGGCATCTCATAGTCGATGCCTGCCGCCTTTTCATTTACCTTTTTTTGCTGCATGACCATCATTTAGATGAGGCGATCCTTCATTGTTTTGGTGACTGTAGGCCGACCAGAACATTGTCGTGACTGTACTCTGCCAAATGATTGAAGTCCGATTATGTTGAAGTGAGACACTGCGACACTCTGAACCACTTGCATGGCAGAAACAACATCTTGTAGCCATCAAACTGCCTTTGCCTTATCCAAGTCGCTTCGTGTTCGTGATAGGGGCATGTTGTTTTATTGCATTATTTTGTCAGTGTGTCATTTTACAAACACACATTTGTCAACACATTTCTTGGCTGGAACCCTGTTGTAGCACGTGCATCAATGGTTTTTGTCCTGGCATGTCTTGCACCGATTTCATAGGACTTTGAAAACTCCCCCCTTTTTAAAGAAAACCTCATTTTTCCATCTGTTTAGCATAACACAGTAACACTGCCTACCAAAAATGTCCATAGAGCAAGATTCACTGCCCTTTTGTTAATTCAATAAAATGATGTTTCAATCAAATTGTCAAATCCTCGATTTTTGGCGAATATTTTAAAGATTGTGAACATTTCATGACCGGTCCTTAACTTTTTTTGAAGAGTATATATATATATATATATATATATATATATATATATATATATATATATATATATATATATATATATATATATATATATTGACACGCCCCTGAGGAAGGCCTGGTAACAGGTCGAAAATTTGGGCTGCCACTTGAAATTCTTTGTTTGGCTTTTCTTTTCCTTGATTTTGTATATATATATATATATATATCTTTCTTTTTGTCGTTTCTTCTTTTCGTTTGTCTTTGTCTTTCCTTCTTTGTCGTTTGTTTTCTATGTGTAAATACAGCTTGGATGGGACGAAGATTACAGAAACACAAGGACGAAATTAATTTAAAATTAACCTTTTGACACGCACACAAGAGATCAAACCATTCACACGACCTTGTAAATTCTCAGTCGGAAATGTTTCATCCTATCTTGATTATTATGTAATATTTGAGGTTATAAACAATCTTCTTTAAGTCATCCCACGGCCCCAACTCCCCCCCCCCACCCACCCAACCCATTATCTTTCGTATCAACGCAAAATAAAGAGTGACACAGCTTAATCGTGCACAACCTAGCGACGAATGATGTGCAGCGAAGTGGGAATGTGCAGAATAATGCACTTTGACAGCGATATTTTATCTGCTGCACAATGGTTTCTAAGTTTGAATGAACAGTTAGGCCAAAAAAAAATTAGGTCTGTTTACGGTAACATAGGCCAAAAAAATAGGGTCGGTAGGTCGGGATTTTTTTTTTTTTCCCCAAAAAAAACCATATTTTTACGTTATTTTGCAAAAAACCCCAAGATTTTTGTAAAAAAAATTTTTTTTTTCCCCAAATGCCAAAAAAAAAAAGTCTAGGGTCGCGCGAAAAAAATAGGGTCGGTCGGGTTACCGTAAACAGACCTATTTTTTTTTTTTTGCCTTATCAAGATGTACGCCGTGCACGTCAAGATAAAGTTGCACGACATTCATGTTTGTGGACACAAGAGGTTCCTACTATCAACTGTTCTTTCTATAAGGTTAGGATAGGTGGGTCAGATAGCTTTTTATCGCTCAGTGGAAGCGAGAGTGGGGACGTTTTTAAAGACTGAATAGAGGATAAGATTTCTTTTAATACCGCGTTCAATCCAACATTTTAACAGAGGTCCTTTAAGAAAATAAAAACAAGCCGTCAATAAATCAACCAATTAATCGCTAAATAAAGAAAAGAAAGTCAATCATTTAATCAATCAAACAAACAAACAATCAATCAATCAATCAATCAATCAATCAATCAATCAATCAATCAATCAATGATTTTCTGTTTTGCTGTTTAACACAGGTCATGGTTAACCACAAAATTGAATCTCTGGCTGACTATATAGATATATTAAGATATATAAAAGAACACATACAATGGTTTGACAAATGTAAATGCCACAATACCGCCACATTTTGTCTGTGTGTAAAAAGTCGGATATGGTGCCATCAAAGGTGTTTATCAAGAAAGTAAAATATATTTATGTTTTGTTTACAAAATGAAAAAAAATCGCGGATATTATCTGGAATAGCTACTTACAAAATTACAGAAAATCCGCCCAGTAGTTTTGTTGTTGTTTGCTGTTTGTGAATCGCTTTTTAGAACAAGAGGCGAAGCCTTCAAGGCTCCCGTAAGAAATCAACAAACAGTAACACAAACTCACTCACTCCGTCACACACACACACACACACACACACACACACACACACACACACACACACACACACACACACACACTCACACACACGCACGCACACACACACACACACACACACACACAGGTAAAACTAACGCATCATATCAACTCTATGTATAATTTTCAAAAGAAGGCAAACAGATTAATGACTGTGTATTTTTGTTGTTGGTGCAGTTGTCCTTGAATGAGATCTTGTGCAATCCTCACACACACACACACACACACACACACACACACACACACACACACACACACACACACACACACACACACACACACACACACACACACACACACACACACACACACACACACACACACACACACACACACACACAAACAAACATACTGTCACAAAACCGCACAAGCACGCACGTACACACAGACACACATTTAAACTACATCAGCATAATTGTTGCTTGCCCGTCGTAAATCAGCAGTATAGAGGGCACTGTGTTCATTTGCAAAATCTACCATCAGCTTATCTGTCTTTTGCACTGCAGACACTAAGCAATAGGTACCTGTCATGTGGCCACTTTTTCCACTGCTGTCCTCAGTCCCATACTTTTCATCAAGACTTGTCACCATGCCGAGTGGATCTAAATTCGGAAGTCTTCATGTGGCTGAGGCATATCTGACATAGCGTCGATCTTGTAGGTTAACCTCCTTTCTGAAACAAATGGCAAAATGCGATTAGTTATGATGACTACAACCTACACAAATATAAACAGTGTTTTGAAACAGAATAGTCAGGTTATACAAGCCACGTTACCTATGCAGCATGGTAACCCTACAATATGCGAAACATGTCAACTGACTGCAGCAGCCTGGTTCTTAAAATAATTCTGACGGTCAACACAACCAACACACTATTCACATTCCATTTTAAGGAGCAACGGAGG
Organism: Littorina saxatilis; assembly: GCF_037325665.1. Lineage (NCBI taxonomy): Eukaryota > Metazoa > Mollusca > Gastropoda > Littorinimorpha > Littorinidae > Littorina > Littorina saxatilis. The sequence continues at coordinate 107,033,950 of NC_090245.1, forward strand.
TACTCTCTGAGGGTCTTGTTTAAATGATAACGATCAACTCAGGAGGGAAAAAAACAAGAGAGGAAAAAAGAAACCACATCAACCGCAGAAAAATACAGAATCACTGTGACACATGTACCATTATTTACAAACAAATGCCACAGCAAGCTTTCTTTGGACGACTGTCGTTGTCTCAAAACTCACATTCTACCTTCTGTCCGAAAGAATCTAATCTTACGTTGTACTGCCTTGAAAGAAAATGCCAACAAAGACAAGAAAGCTGTTGCAAGGTAAGCTTACCAAACGTTACATAGCGAATCATGATAGTGCGTAAACAGCAAACAGTACAATCAAAGAGAGAATCGAGTCTGGAATGAAATGCGATACAGATCTAGCATTCAAAAACTGTCTTTCAAGTTCAAGGAAGTTGTTGCAAGGTAAGACTTACTAAATTGTACAGATAAAACCATGACAGTGCATGTTTTGAATCTGAGGAAAAAATCGTGATCATTTTGACTTTGAGAACAGATTCATTCCGTTTCCTTATATCTGCATGTTCAAGTAAATGATGGACAGTTTTTTTTCGGGCAGAGTAAACTTAACTTGAGACTCTACTGCAAGTCTTGAAATTCACATAAATCGAACCACGAACAATTAAAGACATCCAAACATTACAGGCACTTTAGATCAACTCATTTCACTAGAGGTGGCTGCCTAGCACTGTGTTTGACATCCGTGTCTGCTGAAATAAAAAGAAATTAAAACAAAACGGATTAACAGTAGGTGACACGTTATCAGAGTGGGAGACACTAGATCTGTCTCTGAACTTACCGGGATACGACTGCCAGATCGACACTGCGCTTTCGACAGCTCTTCCTCGCGTGGACATTTGAAAAACGCTGTGCAGATCAAATTGTAGGAAATCTCCTTTTGGTAGCTTCTTTATTTACTTTTCTGGAGCTTAGAAACCGAACAACATGAAATCGTCTTCCCCGAATCGGCGAATGCAGAAGTGAGAACTGGAGAAGTGAATCTATACCACAATCCTTCGCGCGACCCCTGACCTGGTCTTGACACCTGATCTGGTCTACTTACCACACACGACAGAAAACAGTCAACTGCTTGTACCCCTTCAAAACCCCCCACCACCCGTTTTCTTTGGATACACGCTTTAACTACACACATGCCGACACAATGTTGATCATTGCTTCAATATTTTGAAGATGGTGCTTGAAAAATAACCAGGTGAAATGAGTATTTCGGTGTATAGTCAAATGTTAAAGTTTCTACCACGTACATACATACATACGCACGCACGCACGCACGCACGCACGCACGCACGCACGCACGCACGCACGCACGCACGCACGCACACACAGACAGACAAAGTTTAGCATCGCATAGGCTACACTTACGTGAGGCAAAAATGGACACCAGTGATCATATTCAAATGTACTTTGATAATAAGTATAACAACCATTTGTTTTCAAGCACACGAAGTCGACATGTTTGTGAATGTGAATCTTCAAACCTGTGACAGCTAGGTTCTAAAACGCTGTCCGGAAGGTTGCATAAAGTCTGAAAAAGTACCTGTAATGCTCAGAAATGTTACATGGAGTAATTATCGTATGTAGGCAAAAGATCCTAAAAAAAATCATATCAATCCAACGGGTCATTACTGAAATACAGCGTGGTACCCTTGAAGTTGACGCAAAAACAGATTTTAGTCAAGCAGTATGTAATAAATGTTAAGTCCTTTGTACTGGAAACTTGCATTCTCCCAGTAAGGTAATATATTGTACAACGTTGCAAGCCCCTGGAGCAATTTTTTGATTAGTGCTTTTGTGAACAAGAAACAATTAACAAGTGGCTCTATCCCATCTCCCCCCTTTCCCCGTCGCGATATAACCTTCGTGGTTGAAAACGACGTTAAACACCAAATAAAGAAAGAAAGAAAGATGCAAAAACCTTCAGATTTTCACAGCTCATGAGATCGAAACCTGCATCAGTAAGAATGACATAACACAAGAAATACGCACGATGTGTATACGATATCATGTTCTGGACAGATTGCGCTTTCTTCCAGTATGTGAAACTTCTCTATTCTGAATGTTCGTCGACTTTTTTCTTGATATACCTGACATTTTTGTCAGGTCTATTTTGGGGGTACCCTGAGCTGAGCGGCGGTAACGTGACCCATGTAACAAAAAAGTATTTGGTCCTTTGTATAGCGTAGTTAAATGCTTGAGCTTGAATTACATGACACGGGCATGAACTTATGACGTTGGGTTTAAACAAAATATCGCAATGATATTTTTGCAGAGTTGCCGTTCCGCAACATGATTCAAGTGCAGGTGGAGTTAGATAGAGACATGGTTGCCTGAATGGGCAGGTAAAAACGGTCATAGACTTAAAAACCCACTCGTGCAAAAACATGAGTGAACGTGGGGGGTTCCGCCCATGAACGAAGAAGAAGAAGAAGAAGAAGAAGAAGACAGAGAGAGCGGGTATATATAACGCACACTGCACAAGCAATGGGCAGAATATACCTGCGCAGTTTCAGCAGCACAGACGACGCACGGCCTATTATTTATGCCGCGATAGAAATTATGACGAGTACTTGGCCTGTTTTCCTTTCATGTAACGTGTAGAGGGCTGGGATAAGCTGCAGTGCGTCGTCGGTCCTGCTGAAGTTACATTTGTGAGCGGAGCCCCTAAGGTTTCCCTACCTGTATAACGCGGGGGTGAAGAGGCTGCTAGCATTTCCAAGTGTCAGTCTTGTGAAAGGGACACTTTGGGAACCAAGCTACTGTCCGGTCGGGACACCGCTGGTACGGCCTGTGTGCTTGTCGCGGGCATTTTAAGGTTGGTTCAGTTTGGTCAAAACATTTTTCGAAACAACAGACACTTCTTTCTGCTTTCGGCTTTATTTTATCTGGTTTTCCGGTCTCACTGTTTCTGTCTGTCTGTATGTATGTCTGTCTGTCTGTCTGTCTGTATGTCTGTCTGTCTGTCTGTCTTCTTGTCGTTTGTTCGTCCTTGCACCCTTTCTTTCTTTCTTTCTTTCTTTTTTCTTTCTTTCTTTCTTTCTTTCTTTCTTTCTTTCATTCATTTTTTTTCTTTCTTTCTTAATTTCTGTTTATGTCTATATGTCTTCTTTTCTTTCTTTCGTCCTTACATTCTGTCTTTCTGTCTTTCCTTCTTTCTTTCTGTCTTTCTTTTCTCTTTCTTTCTTTTCTCTACATTTACGCTTTTCCTTCTTGCATTCGGTCCTTGCCATAAACTGATTTTTCTTGTGAAACTTGGTTCTTCCATCTTTCTGTTATCTTTTTTTTCTCTTTATTTGTTTTAATAAATTATGGTGTTTTTGTAAGCCCTGCAACTTTCTGTCCTTCCTTTTTTCCTTTCAGTCTTTCTGTTTTGTTTTCTTTGTTTCTTTGTTTCTTTGTTTCTTTCTTTCTTTATAATAATAACGGGCATTTATAAAGCGCCTTATCAGAAGTTCAAAGCGCGTGACAACAGTACATGTATACAAAAATCATACAATCACTGTCAGATTCAAACAACACATCATGCACATCTCACATCCCCAGACTCTATACTAAGGAACTATCCGTAGTGTTGTTGGAACAAGTGAGTTTTCAAATTGGACTTAAAAGATGAAATGGATGGAGAGTGACGTAATTGAAAGGAGAGTGAATTCCATAACTGAGGTCCATAATACGAAAACGTGCGGAAGCCATGAGCCTTGCGTTTAAAGCGACATTGACGGAGAAGTCGAGCATCATCAGAAGAACGAAGGGTGCGAGAGGGAATGTAGAGGGAGACCAGTTCAGAAAGATAGGCAGGTGCCGATTCAGAGATGATATTGTAGCAGAAGCAGGCAGCTTTATACCTAATACGTTCAGATACAGGAAGCCAGTGAAGTTCTTTCATGAGAGGAGTGCAGGGTTGTCGATGCTGTGCTCTGAAAATGAGACGTGCAGCAGAGTGTTGTACTTTTTGCAAGGGTTGGAGAGTGGAGTCAGGGCAGCCTATGAGAAGGGAGTTGCAGTAATCTAATCTGGACAGAATGCAGGATGTAACGAGAGTTTTAGTGGCATCAACAGTGAGACATTTTCTTATGGAACCTATTCTTCTGATCTCAAAGTAACATGTCTGACAGACTTTTTTGATGTGTTGTTTCATTGAGAGGTGGGAGTCCATGATGAACCCAAGATTCCTAGCACTATCAGAGAGAGAAATGTCACTAGAACCTACTGTGATGGAGGCTGGAAGGGAAGTGGTCGAAGAGGAAGCTCCAGAGAAAAGAAGAAATTTCCTTCTTTCTTAAATTTCTTTATTTTCTTTTTTTCTTTCCTTTCATCTAAAAATACAAAACGTTTTATTTGCTCAGCCGTGTTCAAATATATCTTAGTTGGTGTAAGCTGAGATCGTTGTTCTATAGAATCAAATTCTGATTTGTTCTTTGAACAGTTTTGTTGTCACTGCTTTGTTTTTAAAGTTCATTGTGTTATTTGTGCCTCTTGCTCCGCTTTTCTCGAATAAATGTTACCCGCTTTTGTTTTGTGCTTTGAAAAAGAAAAGTCAGACTTGGGCCCAATTTTTTTTTTTTTTTTTTTGGGGGGGGGGGGGATTAATGTTGAAGTCAAAGTAGTTAAAACTAGAAGAATGCAAAATAAAATTAAAGAAAAACAACACTCGAGTGTCACGTTTGTGCTTCGACCTTGAATGTCTCCGAGTCGAGTGCAGAATGTACAATCTTTGCCTTCTTTATGAGTCGATAAAACTAGCATAGAAATTTCCATACAAACACTTCTCTTTGTTTCTCTTAGCTCCTATTTCCCTGTCCGAAAATCGATTTTATCTTCCAGCTAAAACATCAGTCAAAGTCCGTGAAACAAAGGCAATGTACAGGTACACAATAAAACAGACGCAGATTCGTGAACACACGCCAAACAAGATAGCATTTTACCAAGGAATACAAATTAATTTGGACTAAGTGTAAGGGTTTGCATAATGATTATGGTGCTTAGAGTAAACAACGAACCAATAAACTCAATGAACTCAAGTTAGAATAAAACAAGTCGCGTAAACATTTAGTCAATCTGTCGAACCCACAGAATAACACAAAACTTGACTAAAATTAATGTAAACAAAAAAGAAGGAAGGACACTACAACAATAATTACAATAAAGACGAACAAGCCATTTACACGTTTTGAGGTTTTTGTCGGACATTACATTTTTACTTACTTACTGCCAATTATGCCGGTTGGCATGTAGGGCACACACAACATTCTGACTTAGCGTTAATGTGCTTTAGTCGAGTCATGTATCGTTATCACGCATTATTACCATTCCAGTGCACCATATGGCTTTTGGACCAATCAGGACTGATTCTACGTGACCCTCTAAATGTTATAACGTTCAGGCAGGGACCATTTTTGTTTATCACACTAAAAATTAACAAGACAAAGTAAACATTGGAACTAACAATATCAGCGTGACTTATTCTATAGAAATACACTTCAAATGCTGTCAGATACTACACTCTTTATCTAAAAATACAGAAAAGCCAGTTTTGTCGGTGGGTGCTTTACAGAACGGCGAGGCACCACCCACCCTCTGCGTTTGCAATGCCGACCCACTCACTTCAAAATGCCATTTTCCAAGTTCTGACGATTCAAGCAAAATTGCGTCACTTAATTTACGTCAAATATATCTTTACGTCATTTCTTTTCTCTCTGGCGTTGTTTCGAAATCTGTCGCTCTCAGGTGGACAAGAGATATCGAAGCAACTGAAACGCATGTTAAACATATTTTATCTTGTGAGATAGTTGTGTGATCGCATTTGACCTGTGATTATTCATCTCGTCAGGTGAGTGACTCTGATTGGCTGACCCAGGTCACGAGAATGCTTTGACTGACAGGCATAATCAGATACGAACGACCCAGTTTCCATTGCAGCTCCATCTAATTCGCGGGGTCGCGTCGAAATTTCTTTTGGTCGAAATAGACGGTATATGTATAGGTTACAACACGAGTGGTTTTTTTATATGGCTTGTATTTCAGTCAAGACCCAGCGGATGAATATCATCGGGAGACACGAGCCTTTGGCGAGTGGCTCTCGATTGATATTCCCGCTGGGTCTTGACTGAAATACAAGCCATATAAAAAACCACGAGTGTTGTAATCTGTATATCCCATTCTACCATCAAACACAAAGTGTAGACTACTAGCGGCACTGTTGCGATCTGTGGAGTGTGAAACAGTGTTTTCAGCGAGACTTGGCCTTTTTGCAACCTTAAACTAAGTGACCGTCGCTGAAAAAATAAAACGAATGAGTGCATCTATAAGTACGCGGTAACACTACTTTCAGACCGTTTAAAAGCTTTAAGTAAAGGTTCATAAGTTGCAAGAAAGTAATAAAGTCGTATAGAAATCCATTTAGTTGAAGCGCACAATTCTTTTGCGTTTCAGGTCGGCGGAACGGGGAAACCGGTTTGGCCCCCATTTGGCTTACTCGACTCGATTCAGAATCGATTCCACGTTGTTTTTTTCGAACGCATTATTATACAATTAGTCTTATTGACAGAGAAGCAAATTTTAGGGAACACATATGTAGATTTAACCATTTGCTCCCTATTTGAAATGTATCTACATGTTTTGCGAATGTGTTTGCATGAACCTAAACTGGTATGGGTGCGAGGAAAACAGGACCCAAGTCTGTCACCGCCGCTTGATTGCATTTTGAAAGAATATGACTGGATTACGGAAAAATACACACATGTTAAGTTCTTAGATACCTTCATCGCCAATGTGGACTTACTGCAGAGCCAGGCAAAAGAGTAGACTTGCTCGCAAAACACGTGAAACAGCTGATGATAGCGAAGCCCAACCGTGCCAGGTAAGGACGGTCTGACAGATTCTCAAAAGTCGTCTGCTAACGAAGCAAGGGGAGGGTACTCGTGTTTTTGTTTTGGTTCGCTAGCATCTGGTTATCTTGTAAGTTGAATGTTCGTTTTTTCCCACCTGCATTGCTTTCATAATGAAAGAAACGTTTGCTTATTGCATCTCATACATCAGATCAGTTCTGAGATTCATTTTTGCGTGCAACTGATATGGTTTTCTGAGCCGTGCAATACGATTTTGGAACTTCATACAAATGTGTCACATTGTTCGGCGCGAGGTCAAAGGTCGGGAGCAAAGTAGTTCTTCGCCCAAATCGGAATCTGCACTATCATATATTTTTTTGAGTCCATGATGTATTTATTGAGCTATAAAAATACAACATATATACCCATACTGAAGTAACAGAGACAAAGAAGGGAGGTCATGGGATATAAACCGTTATATCTAATATGCTGACTGTTAGCAACTGACAACAGACATGTCTCACAAAAGATATCAGCATTCGCCTTCGGCTCATGGCTGATAATCCATTTTCTCGACATGTCTGTTATCAGTTGCTAACAGTCAGCATATTAAAAATAACTCATAGTGTTGTTTGTTTGTATTTTGTTTGAGTTGAAGTCTTTGCTTTGTCTTCCTTTTGTTGTTGAACGAATTGATAAGTTTAATATTGGTCAAGGTTTTGCAAGTAAATGTTACGTTAAGTAAGATTAGATTAGGTTCGTTTAGGTTAGGTCCGGTTTTGTTTCGTTTTGTACCGCGTTTTATGTTCTTGTTATTCTCGTGCTTTGCATGTAGCAAGAAATGGTACATTTTCCGTTCACTCGCACAGACAAAAAGACACCGATAGACGGTTATACATACACACAGACAGGACGACAAACGCACCAACCAATGCGCAGACAGTTGGTTAAATTGACGGACAGACGGATAGACATACGTACGGAGTGACAGAGAGGAAGAGAAAAGGGTGAAGGGACTGAGGGTGAATAGAGAGAGATAAAGAATGGAAACCCGTGAAGGATAGAGATAAGATTAAAAAAAAACTGCAAAAAACAAAGATTCCTTAACGTAGCAGAACAAAGCATGCTTGACAACTGTGACAAGACGGATGTGAAGACACGGATAAGCAAACGCTAAAAATAATATCGTAACCCGGCAACGGGATGTGACTAATAACTGAAGATTGAAGTTCGTTTAGCAATATGTAATAGTTGTGAAAATATAAATGCACTCACGCACGCATTTACGCACACGCACATACGCACGAACGCACGCACGCACGCACACACACACACACACACACATCTACACACACACACACACACACGCACACACGCACACACACACACACACACGCACGCAAGCACACACACACACGCACGCACACACACACACACACACACGCACACACACACACACACACACACACATAGAGCTCACACAAACACACACACACACACAAACACACACACACACACACGCACGCACGCACGCCCGCACGCACGCACGCAAGCACACACACACACACACACACACACACACACAAACACACACGCACACACACGCACACGCACACACACACACACACACATAGAGCTCACACAAACACACACACACACACACACACATAGAGCTCACACAAACACACAAACAAACACACACACACACACACACACACACACACACACACACACACACACATACACACTCACACACACACACACACACACACACAGACATGAATGCCTGTAAATGGGAGTTAAATCCAACATTCATTGTCAGCGTTTTAGATCAGCTCTTCCGTCATATCTTCTTCCTGAACAAATCCGATTAAAATCTCGCTTCAAGTTTCATCCAAATAGCAAACAAAGGACAAGAGATAGAGTGTGATACATAAACGTATTACCCTTTATGCAGATGAGGTGGTATTTGCCGAGATGTCTAACAGAGTTATAGAGAGTTACACAACGGCAGAAACCAATCGAACACGTCGACCTTTTTATGATCACGAGAAGCGTGATCCCGTCATGTAGTGATATCATTGTGAAGATTTTTTGCAACTGGTATGAAGGTGAGTACATGCATTATAAACGCATTTTCCGATAACCAAAAAATAACACACAAAAAGAAGTGAAACAAAAACCATCCTGTTCAGTTGGTGGCTAGATGGCTCATTTTCTGTCATCACGTGTGAACCCTATTGCCCCAGAGGAAATAGTGTGGATTTTGTATATATTTGTGTGTTTTGTCTTCATATTTCATGTTACTTTATTTGCTTGCTCGTGTGTTTGTTCCTGTGTTTGTTTGTGTATTTGTTTGTTTGAGATCTGTTGGCTTGGGGCAATGGTCCCATAGCTTTAGGAGGTATGTCCAATTTTTTGCGAACAAATATTCCATAGACAAAAATCGAAAGCACTTTTTTGTTTGTGTCGTGTTCATAAACCTTTTGTATGGTGGGTTGATAGAAGAATGTCTTGTATCCGATCATTGTTCCCACCTTGGTTTAGGGCAATTCCAGCGTCACTGACGTGGCATTCGCACAAACAATCAGACATTATTTGCCATAAAAGCAATATTCATGAAGCTTTTATTAACTCAAATTTGTGCAAAGATTTCCCCAAACATGACAACCTTCATACCCAAGGTGAAAAATGTTAAGGTGAAAATAGCTAAGGGTACTTAACTTGATTTTGAAGAAAACGTCACTGACGTGGAAAAAATGCCCACCTGCATTTCACTCACTAAGCGAAATTCTAAAATTCTATGAGTTTAGGCAACTAAATCATGTGATTTTTGGTAGATCATAGTCAAGACATATCGCAAATATCAAATATATCCTTCCCACAAGCGGTTAATATGTAGCGTCACTGACGTGGCACTTGAGCGTCACTGACGTGGCACGTGTGAATTCAATGTTCAATAGTAATATATTTTTGGTGTTAAAATATAGGTAGTTTCATACGGACGATTTTTAACTGATTATTGATCTTCTCAGCCATTGTTGAACCACTATTCGGCTCTTTGTCTCTCCGTCCGTCTGTCCGTTGGTCCGCCCGTTGGTCTAACGACACCATTAATGCCCATCTAAATAACTTGTGAACTATTGATTTGGACATTAATGAAACGTACAGCAAACATATTTAAAGTATTCCGGGTCAAGGTCACTTCTCAAGGCCACCGGTCAAGGTCACTCGGTTTTATTCTTATATGCTTCAAACAACGCCATGATTTCCAAAAATATTGCATTCAAACGTGGCGGGCGAACAGGTACATATCATCAGAAAGATAAATGGCTCCTGATTCTAGCTCGAAAACGTCATTTAAACGGTTTTGTATTGAGCAGTCATTATTTTGACGTTCTTGGCTGTCTTTCTTCCCGGCAATTTAACAACCATTATTCACTCACGTAAAACAAATGAGTATGTACATTTGACAAGATCCTAAATGTGCAACACACTATTCCACTTTATTTTGTGTT
>NC_090245.1:107049323-107059323 GCF_037325665.1 Littorina saxatilis
CTTTGATGACGTCATATCCGGCATTTTGTAGAAGTTGAGGCGGCACTGTCACACCCTCAGTTTTCAATTAAATTGATTGAAAGTTTGGCCAAGCAATCTTCGACGAAGGCCGGACTTTGGTATTGCATTTCAGCTTCGAGGCTTAAAAATGTATTAATGACTTTGGTCATTAAAAATCTGAAAATTGTAATTAGAAATATTTTTTTATGAAACGATCCAAAATTACGTTTATCGTATTCTTCATCATTTTCTGATTCCAAAACCATATAAATATGTTATATTTAGGTTAAAAACAAGTTCTGAAAATTAAAAATATAAAAATTATGATTAAAATAAAATTTCCGAAATCGATTTAAAAATAATTTCATCTTATTCCTTGTCCGTTCTTGATTTCAAAAACATATAGATATGATATGTTAGGATTAAAAACACGTTCAGAGAGTTAAAAAGAATAGAGATATAGAAAAGCGTTCTATCCTCCTCAGCGCAACCGCTACCGCGCTTTTCTGAATTGTTAATTTCACTGCCTTTGCCACGAGCGGTGGACAGACGATGCTACGAGTGTACAGTCTTGCGGAAAAAAATGTAATGCGTTCAATTTCATTCTGTGAGTTCGACTGAGCTTGACTAAATGTTGTATTTTCGCCTTACGCGACTTGTTTTAATTGCAAGTTGAGGGAATTACAAAATATATATTTTTTTTTTATGTGAGGAAAAATAAGTCGAACAGACAGGGGGCATTGACCTAGACTCCCCACATTGTCTACTTTCTGTCCACAATGAAAACGCCATCTTTTTTGTGTGATTTCAAACCAATGCAATGCGTATACTTACTTTTTGGCTCACGTAAGTGTAGCCTATGCGATGCTAAACTTTGCCTGTCTGTGCGTGCGTGCGTGCGTGCGTGCGTGCGTGCGTGCGTGCGTGCGTGCGTGCGTGCGTGCGTGCGTGCGTATGTATGTATGTATGTATGTCTGTGGTAGAAACTTTAACATTTGACTAAACACCGAAATACTCATTTCGCCTGGTTATTTTTCAAGCACCATCTTCAAAATATTGAAGCAATGATCAACATTGTGTCGGCATGTGTGTAGTTAAAGCGTGTATCCAAAAAAAACGGGTGGTGGGGGTTTTGAAGGGGTACAAGCAGTTGACTGCTTTGTGTCGTGTGTGGTATGTAGACCAGGTCACGTGTCAAGACCAGGTCAGGGATCGCGCGAAGGATTGTTGTATACATAGATTCACTTCTCCAGTTCACCTCTGCATTCGCTGATTCGGGGAAGACGATTTCACGTTGTTCGGTTTCTAAGCTCCAGAAAAGTAAATACGAAATAAAGAAGATACCGAAGGGAGATATCTGCACAGCGTTTTTCCAATGTCCACGCGAGGAATTCGGAAGAGCTGTCGAAAGCGCAGTGTCGATCTGGCAGTCGTATCCCGGTGAGTACAGAGACAGATCTAGTGTCTCCCACTCTGATAACGTGTCACCTACTGTTAATCCGTTTTGTTTTAATTTCTTTTTATTTCAGCAGACACAGATGTCAAACACAGTGCTAGGCAGTCACCTCTAGTGAAATGAGTTGATCTAAAGTGCCTGTAATGTTTGGATGTCTTTGTTCGATTTATGTGAATTTCAAGACTTGCAGTAGACCTAGAGTCTCAAGTTTACTCTGCCCGTATAAAACTGTCCACCAGTTACTTGAACATGCAGATAAAATTATAAGGAAACGGAATGAATCTGTTCTCAAAGTCAAAATGATCACGATTTTGCCTCAGATTCAAAACATGCACTGTCATGGTTTTGTCTGTATAATTTGGTAAGTCTTATACCGTACCTTGCAACAACTTCCTTGAACTTGCAAGACAGTTTTTGAATGCTAGATCTGTATCGCATTTCATTCCAGACTCGATTCTCTCTTTGATTGTACTGTTTGCTGTTTACGCACTATCATGATTCGCTATGTAACGTTTGGTAAGCTTACCTTGCAACAGCTTTCTTGTCTTTGTTGGCATTTTCTTTCAAGGCAGTACAGCGTAAGATTAGATTCTTTCGGACAGAAGGTAGAATGTGAGTTTTGAGACAACGACAGTCGTCCAAAGAAAGCTTGCTGTGGCATTTGTTTGTAAATAATGGTACATGTGTCACAGTGATTCTGTATTTTTCTGCGGTTGATGTGGTTTCTTTTTTCCTCTCTTGTTTTTTTCCCTCCTGAGTTGATCGTTATCATTTAAACAAGACCCTCAGAGAGTACCTCCGTTGCTCCTTAAAATGGAATGTGAATAGTGTGTTGGTTGTGTTGACCGTCAGAATTATTTTAAGAACCAGGCTGCTGCAGTCAGTTGACATGTTTCGCATATTGTAGGGTTACCATGCTGCATAGGTAACGTGGCTTGTATAACCTGACTATTCTGTTTCAAAACACTGTTTATATTTGTGTAGGTTGTAGTCATCATAACTAATCGCATTTTGCCATTTGTTTCAGAAAGGAGGTTAACCTACAAGATCGACGCTATGTCAGATATGCCTCAGCCACATGAAGACTTCCGAATTTAGATCCACTCGGCATGGTGACAAGTCTTGATGAAAAGTATGGGACTGAGGACAGCAGTGGAAAAAGTGGCCACATGACAGGTACCTATTGCTTAGTGTCTGCAGTGCAAAAGACAGATAAGCTGATGGTAGATTTTGCAAATGAACACAGTGCCCTCTATACTGCTGATTTACGACGGGCAAGCAACAATTATGCTGATGTAGTTTAAATGCTAGATCTGTATCGCGTTTCATTCCAGACTCGATCCTCTCTTTGATTGTACTGTTTGCTTACAAATTACATGCAGGGCCGGACTACCGGGGGGGTTATGGGGGTTGCGCAACCCCCCCCCCCCCCTAGCCTAAACATGTACCTTACTTATTTAATTTTTTTTATTATTGCTTATTTTATGCCGTTTCATGCAAGGAGCGACCATTTTCCTATCTCAGAATATGACCTACCCATCAGCTTCAGGGGGCTTTGCCCCCTGACCCCCACAATGAGTGGGGGGGGGGGGGGGGGGTTCTAGGGTTTCCGGACCCCCCCCCCCCCCAGCCAAAAAAAATAAAAATATTGAATGAGGTATGCATTTCTTTATTTTACATTGAGTTTCAATTTTTGGGGTATTAATCAGTGACAAAATCTGCTGCCTGAAACTGGTAATGATCATCCTCAGAATGCACCAGATTGCACCATTTTGCATCCTTTTTTTCAAAATTTTCCGGGGGGGCATGCCCCCGGACCCCCCTAGCAAGCTAGGCGCTTCGCGCCGTCAGCTCGGCGCTTCGCGCCTTCACACCCGTATCTTCACAATATACTTTTGAAAAAAAACACCCATAAAATGAACTGATCCGCCCCTGCCGCCAGGGGGGACATCCCCCTGGGCCACCACTGGCAACCCCCCCCCCCTCCTCTTCGCCTAGTCCGGCCCTGACATGTACTTGTTACATATATGTGCACTGCCAGTTTGCCATGATTGTTTGATGAGTGTTGTTGAATAAAAAAAAGTTGAAAAAAAACAAACAAAAAAAACTTATTAATTTAATTAAATATTAAGCGTTTGTTTTAACTCTGTGTGTGTGTGTGTGTGTGTGTGTGTGTGTGTGTGTGTGTGTGTGTGTGTGTGTTTGTGTGTGTGTGTGTGTGTGAGTGAGTTTGTGTTACTGTTTGTTTTCTTACGGGAGCCTTGAAGGCTTCGCCTCTATTTACCTCAGTGTTCAAGAATGAATCAAGCACCGTGACCCTGAATGTGTCGATTGTATGCGAGCTGCAATAAACTAGATGATGGTCCTGGGTCACTCTTGCGGAACAGTTTGAAGTATCTGCGCTTTTTAAAAGGGCGCGTCTTTTTCAAAACAGAAAAAAAACAAGTCGCGTTAGGCGAAAATACAACATTTAGTCAAGTAGCTGTCGAACTCACAGAATGAAACTGAACGCAATGCAACGCAGCAAGACCGTATACTCGTAGCATTGTCAGTCCACCGCTCATGGCAAAGGCAGTGAAATTGACAAGAAGAGCGGGGTAGTAGTTGCGCTGAGAAGGATAGCACGCTTTTCTGTACCTCTCTTCGTTTTAACTTTCTGAGCGTGTTTTCAATCCAAACATATCATAACTATATGTTTTTGGAAACAGGAACCGACAAGGAATAAGATGAAAGTGTTTTTAAATTGATTTCGAAAATTTAATTTTGATCATAATTTTTATATTTTTAATTTTCAGAGCCTGTTTTTAATCCAAATATAACATATTTATATGGTTTTTGAATCAGAAAATGATGGAGAATAAGATGAACGTAAATTTGGATCGTTTTATAAAAACAATATTTTTTTTACAATTTTCAGATTTTTAATGACCAAAGTCATTAATTAGGTTTTAAGCCACCAAGCTGAAATGCAATACCGAAGTCCGGGCTTTGTCGGAGATTACTTGACCAAAATTTCAACCAATTTGGTTGAAAAATGAGAGCGTGACAGTGCCGCCTCAACTTTCACGAAAAGCCGGATATGACGTCATCAAAGACATTTATCAAAAAAATGAAAAAAACGTCTGAGGATATCATACCCAGGAACTCTCATGTCAAATTTCATAAAGATCGGTCCAGTAGTTTAGTCTGAATCGCTCTACACACACACACAGACAGACAGACACACACACTTACACCACGACCCTCGTCTCGATTCCCCCTCTATGTTAAAACATTTAGTCAAAACTTGACTAAATGTAAAGAGAACCCTTTGAAAAGGTTCTCCATTTATTCCTGTTTTCAATAAGACGCGGCTTTTGCTCGTTGTGCGGTAGATATGTTGCATAATAAGAACGCATTGCTGCCTCATTGGCCATGAAAGGCTCAGCTTCCACCGAAAAGAAAGGAGGAAAGAAGGAATAGAAAAGAGAAAAGTGGCTCAACCTTTTTGCTCTTAGCTAAGTAATAGGCTAGCTATGTCTGTACTTTTATGCGGTTATATATGCCATATCCTTCACCACGTGCTTTGAAACCACTTTATATCACATACTCTTCACCTAATGAAACGCATCACCTGGTGCACTTCAACACAAAAAATAAAGCTAAAAGATAGTATACCAAAGGCGCTATTATGGACAGTTTTCTGACGATTTGGACCTTAAAAAGTTCAAGTGACGTTCGCCGTACTGTAATTTAGGAACACTTGCAATGATTTGCTCAAAACTGCTCCGAAACTATGCCAAATAATGACATCAATTTTAATCAGCAAGCGGTTTGCTTCGCCCGGCTTGCTTCACCTGACCTCCAGTCAGGAGTCCGGATTTCCGGTCGTCATTATTTATTTAGTTTTCATAGATACCCATTCGTCAAAGCAGGTTAAGACCGTTGGATTGAGAAAGTCAAACCGTCATCAAACAGGCTGTCAAGACCGCCATTTTTTAGTCGCACTGGCGTTTTAGTGGTGCCACTGTTTTTTCTTAAATGATGCATACTCCCCAGCTCAAGGGAAATAATGAGGGGGATGGGCCGTTTTTGTGACGTCAGTTCTGCGTGGAACCAAATCCTTCATCTTGCGTGCGTTTGTATGTCAACTATGTCACCTGTAGCGGTGTGCAGACAGGCAAGGCAAGTTTGACATGTTTACACTCGTCAAAAGGGGTTGAAAAGTAAGGCAAGTTTGACATGTTTACACTCGTCAAAAGGGGTTGAAAAGTAAGGCAAGTTTGACATGTTTACACTCGTCAAACGGGGTTGAAAAGTAAGGCAAGTTTGACATGTTTACACTCGTCAAAAGGGGTTGAAAAGTAAGGCGAGTTTGACATGTTTACACTCGTCAAAAGGGGTTGAAAAGTAAGGCAAGTTTGACATGTTTGCACTCGTCAAAAGGGGTTGAAAGGTAAGGCAAGTTTGCCATGTTTACACTCGTCAAAAGGAGTTGAAAAGTAAGGCAAGTTTGACATGTTTGCACTCGTCAAAAGGGGTTGAAAAGTAAGGCAAGTTTGACATGTTTACACTCGTCAAAAGGGGTTGAAAAGTAAGGCAAGTTTGACATGTTTGCACTTGTCAAAAGGGGTTGAAAAGTTATAACAAATTCAGCTGTTTAAGTCAGGTTTTGCACAACATTTCTGACACTATTCAAAATACCTTTAGAACATTTTGCATAGTCTCTGGGCATTAGTGGCTTCCTCGTGAAGCTCCAGATTATTTTCTTGATATTTGGATTGTTTTCCTTTTCAAACACACTTTGAAAATCAGTGTGTGTGTGTGTGTGTGTGTGTGTGTGTGTGTGTGTTTGTGTGTGTGTGTGTGTGTGTGTAAGTGTGTGTGTGTGTGTAAGAGTGTGTGTGTGTGTGTGTGTGTGTGTGTGTGTGTGTCTGAAGCGATTCCGAGATAACTACTCTACCGATCTTTATGAAACTCCCCATGAGAGTTCCTGGGTATGTTGAAAGATTTATTTGATGACGTCATAATTATCCGTCTTTTTGTGAAAGATGAGGCGGCACTGTCAAATTGATTGAAATTAGGGTCAAGCAATCTTCAACGAAGTCCGGACTATGGGATTGCATTTCAGCTCGGAAGCTTAAACATTAGTTAGTTAGTTAGATCATTCAAGTTGTCATTAAAATCGAATTTTCACTAACAGATTTAGAAATGGTTGCGTCGTATTGCTCATCTTCTCATGAATGCACAAATATATAGTGTGCACAGCGATTGCCAGCGAACTACTAAACAGATGTTCATGAAACTTTACACGTGAATTCGTCCCGATAATATTCAGACACGTTTTTATTTTTAGTATTTTTATTCTTAATTTAATTTTTGTACACAACCAGCAACACTGTTTAAGAAATAAAAGACACAACCATTGTGCTTGGTCCCAAGTAAACTTCCTATCATTTGGATCTTATAGCCGCCAATTACCTAACATATAATAGTACTAGAGGTGAATCGCGAGACAGAGACAGCCAGCGTGGCGGTTCACCACAATCACCTTTGAAGGCGAAGTCCTGTCAAACGGGATTGAGAATTTTAGAGCTTATTTCTAAGCCCTATATTATCTGTTATGGCTTCTCAAATGTCAGAACATACAGACAGACAAAAGTCGCCAGACCCCATCACAAACAGAACTCTACAGTCCACAGGTGTTGCCTCCACACACACACACACACACACATAGACACAGACACAGAAGCCGTATATATCTATCTATATCTATAAATATATAGAGATAGATGACAGTGGATTTTTCGCGTGGCTATAAATTGATTCGACCTTTTCACTTTTACAGTAAGTTACGGGTACATGCAAGGAAAGCCCACAACTTCTAAGGCGAACAACTCTGCAGAGTCTGCTGTGAAGGGCGACGGTAGTCTTCGTGTCACACTCGACCCCCTTTGAATGAACTTAGATCACTCCCAGGTGGAATGGGAACAGCACGTAAATGATTCAGTGGCCTGAACATTTCATGTCGAGTCCCATCGCTGTCGACGACGCCAAATGTAACTGAGTGCCTACACACCACAATCACCTTTGAAGGCGAAGTCCACTCAAACGGGATTGAGATTAACTGTTATGGCTTCTCGAACGAAGGCTTGAACTTACTGACACACCAATGCCACTAGACCACATCACAAACAGAACTCTACAATCCACAGGTGTTGCCCACACACACACACACAAACACACACACACACACACACACAGAGAAGCCGTATATATATTTATGTATATCTATCTCTATAAATAATATATAGAGATAGATGACAGTGTATTTTTCGCGTGGCTATAAATCGATTCGACCTTTTTACTTTTACAGTAAGAACTTACGGGTGCAATCGTGACATTCTAAAAATAGTAACGTAGTAACGGGAATATGGATTGACGCCACACGAAGGAAGGGAGATAAACGCTGAAAACACTGGAGAAGATAAGGAAGAGTTACTGGGAATGGATCCAGAGAAAAACAGAGAAAAACCAAAATCGGTTCAGCGCTGCGCGCTGAGAGCACGTGTTGAAATATCTCATCGATGAGGTTGTGTCCGGGGTCTCTCTGAATAAGCCCACCAAATTTGAAGCAGATCCATGGAGAACCTTGGCCGCGCATCGCGCACAGACACACAGACACACAGATACACAGACACACAGACACTAGTCGTATATATACTGAAAGGCAAAAGAAACGCAATTGTTGAGTGTAGAACGATATTTAATTTAGTCTGTAAAACGGATACAGTTTTCGAAAGAGCTCTCTCAACAGGTTTCTGTATGTTATGTGTCCGTAATGCTTAAACAATGTTCCGTTATCTGGGCCATCAGCAGCAACTGCAACAGGTCATTCAGCCCAGTTCCAATCAGTCAGTATTGAGTATGCCTCCCTCTCGCCTGGTCAACTGCACGACATGTGGCTGGCATTGAGCGGATGAGGCGATTGACGGAGGCGATGTGGACATTGGGCCACACGTCCCTGATGGCCTGCTCCTGGGCTGCAGCGGTTGCGGGCCTTGGCTGCACGTTGTTCAGCTCCTGTTGCAAGGCATCCCTAAAGTGTTTGATAGGGTTGAGATCAGGGCTATAGGCAGGCCACTGCATCACCCTGATGTTGTGATGCTGCAGAAAGTCGGCTGTAAGTCTGGCAGTGTGAGGCCTGGCGTTGTCCTGCTGCAGAGTGAAAATCCTGTGCTGGTTGAAAAAGGGAACCACAGCTGGCCTCAGCACCTGGTCGACCTAGACACAATCATTTGTCGTAGTAAGCGTAGACATCCGGTCTGCTCCCCGCCTAATGGCCGATGTCTTCCGTCTTCGGGGGACTACGTGGGTTTAAATTTGGAGTGGTCCTTCTCCTAGAGGAGTTTCCTTGCAGGGATAGTGAGCCTCCTCTGCCCTCGTTTTAATTTTGGAGTGATCTTCTCCTAGGACAGCTGCCTTCCAGGGTTGACGAGCCTGTCCTGCCCGGCTATTTAACCCATAGTTGGGGGTTGGTTCGTGGGCACCAGGGCGTATCCACACGCCGGTGGGCCTGCATGCCACACGTCTAGGGGCCAACCTCCTCCGAGTCCTTGTAGTTCAGCCTGGGGCCTTTCAGTACCCAGTTCACGCCTGTCGCCACGATGGAGGCACTACAAAGGGCTTGCTGTGGAGAGGTTATGTACTGGCAGGAGAGACTGACACAAGCTGCTCTCTTTTCGCGTTGTCAGCACCTGGTCAATGTAGCGCACTGCTGTGACGCCATTGCCTCGTCCTGGGCCGATATATTGAAAGATGATGGGTCCCAGGACTTCGTGCAGGCAGATGCCGCCCCATATCATCACACTAGGGCCTCCCCAGCGATCCCACTCCAAGATGTTGTTGGGAGCGTATATCTCTGGTTGTCTCGCCTCCAGATCCGGATGCGGCCGTCAGCGTTGCTGACACAAAACCGACTCTCATCTGTGAACAGAATGTTCTGCCACTGTCGCCAGGTCCAGTTCAAGTGCTGCTGTGCGAATTGGTACCTGGCTAGTCTGGCGTGAGCGGTCAGTACAGGTGCTCTCCTGGCGGGACGTTTGCAGTGAAGGCCTCTGTCAACCAGCCGACGTCGAACTGTGCGGGAACTTACTGGCCTGTTGCGGTTGCCAGCAACGTCTCTGGCTGTTGCTGCTGCAGTGTGGAACGGATCCCGTACGTGCTGTCGATAAATGGCACGATTTTCTCGTTCAGTGGTGACACGTGGTCTTCCACTCCTTGCCAAGTCATTCGTGGACCCAGTTTGCAAATATCGTTGCCAGAGACGGGTGATGGTAGACGGATGGACCGACGCCAAAAGCATTAGCAACCTCATTCTGTGGCGTTCCCAGCGTCAGCTGGCCTATTGCTCTTTCACGGTCAGTGGCGTTCAATCTCGGCATAGCTGGTTTTTGGAATAGGGGAATGCCAGATAGCGTACAATACTGCCATTTATACGGCATGACCAGCGAGTCGTGCTGAGACCCAAAAAATCGGCATTCGGCACTTCCATTGTCTCTGCAC
>NC_090245.1:107064323-107084323 GCF_037325665.1 Littorina saxatilis
TATGGGATCGGCACTATGGTTTTGCCCTATGAATAGTTACATAGTTTGTGTGTCACATCTTATTGTAAGTGACTCACGGTTGTTGAGAGGGGGAGAGAAAAAAAGGCGCGAGGGTGTTTCATAGAATTCAGGTATTTTATATAATTAGTCACAGTGCTCAGGGGCTATACATTCATGCTTCGTTTAGAAATGCCTTCATTTTTGCAAGGCAAAGATCTGCGGGGGACAGGTGCATGGCCTCACGGGAACAGCGATTGCTTATGTGTTAAGGCTGTAAAAAGACAATTTGCTACTACCACAAGTGAATACAATACTACAAGTAGACATCACTGTTCATTGGCTCTAACGACGCCCGCTTTTAACCGCTTGCTTCCCTTTATATGATAAACCGTCCATAGATCGTCGTTCTTCCGAACTAAATCCTTTGTATGTCATCGAGAATAGAGGATTCTGGATAAGGAAATCTTTTCATGCAATGACGTCAGAGCCTTTTGACGATTGGTCAATGCATTTCGTAGCATGCAATAATGTCGGTCACGCTTGAAATTATCGCTACTTGATATTGAAAAACAGTTAAAGAGATACAAATGTTGCTTTGTGGGTAAAAACATTATGACAAGAGGCGAAGCCTTCAAGGCTCCCGTAAGAAATCGACAAACAGTAACACAAACTCAATCACTCCGTCACACATACACACACACAGTAAGCATAGGTGACACGGTGCCAGAGTGGGAGACCCTAGATCTAGATCTGTCTGTCTGTAGCCTACTTACGGGGACACGACTGCCAGATCGACACTGCGCTTTCGACAGCGCTTCCTCGCGCAGACACTGAAAACACGCTGTGCAGATCAACCTGTAGGAAATCTCCTTTGGTATCTTCTTTATCTATTTTTCTGGAGCCGCTACGAAACCGAACAATGTGAAATCGTCTTCCCCGAATCGGCGAATGCAGCTCGGTTAGAACTGAAAAGTGAATCTATACCACAATCCTTCACGCGATCTGACCTAACCTTGACCTCTGACCTGGTCTACATACCGTATACCACACACAACACAAACCAGTCACCTGTTTTTACCCCCTCCCCCCCCCCCCAAAAAAAAACAAAAAAACACACCACCCGTTTTCTTTGGATACACACTTTAACTACATACGAGCCGACGAAATGTTGATCATTGCTTCAATACTTTGAAGCTGTTGCTTGGATAATAACCCGGTAAAATTAGTATTTCGGTGTTCAGTCAAATGTTAAAGTTTCTATCACACACGCACGCACGCACAGACAGACAAAAGCTAGCATCGCATAGGCTACACTTACGTGAGCCAAAAATGGGAACATGTGTATCTCTTTAACTATGTTAACTAGAGCTTATCCGTTCAAACAAATCATTTATCAGCATGTCTAAAACATTTCTGCAAACGTTCAAATCATTCTGATGAATAGTTTTGAAAGTATCTTGTCATCCGTGAACTAACATGTTTCGATTCAACTCTTTGCTTATTTTTCATTTAATAAGTTTTGTTAAAGTCAATCTAAGAGCAATTTTGTTTTTGATCGTATGCTATTACTCTACATCCATTGAAGCAAAAGCACACCGAATTTTAACACAAACAGTTCTGCTTTATGAATGCTGTGGTCAAATGACTTGGATAAGAAAAACGGTGTATTGGAAGGTAGCTCCTGCCTTTAAGTCGCTATCGCAGAAATGAGCGCGTTAAGCCCTGTTCTTTCGTTCTTTTTGTTGTTATCTCTAACCATGAACTCATTGAACTAATAGCAACATTTGTGACCCTCCACCACGAAATGAGTCGCATGTCACCTCGCGCGGTTGTGCGCTGGGCTTAATATAAGTCCGGGGAGTGTCTAGCAACAGTGTGAGGTTCACCTTAGTCACAGGCTTATAACTCAAACAGTTTTCGCTCTTTTCTAAAACGGTTTTCACCACTGGATAGAGCATAAAAAACTCTTCCGGAAAATGTAAAACTATGAAAATCATGCAAAGGTGACATGCGACTCATACCGTCGTGGAGGGTCACATTTATTTGGATACACACTTTAACTACATACGTGCCGACGAAATGTTGATCATTGCTTCAATACTTTGAAGCTGTTGCTTGAATAATAACCAGGTAAAATTAGTATTTCGGTGTTCAGTCAAATGTTAAAGTTTCTACCACAGACATACATACATACATACATACGCACGCACGCACGCACGCACGCACGCACGCACGCACGCACGCACGCACGCACGCACGCACGCACGCATGCACAGACAGACACAAGTTAGCATCGCATAGGCTACACTTACGTGAGCCAAAAAGGATTGAATTGCTGGCAGCTACACCTGTCTACTTCTCAGCAGGCGAGAACCAACATAAAGGCATCTAAACCCCGGCGCTCACCTATGTAACTTCAGCAGGACAGCACACGCACTGCAGATTATAGAGGTACTTTTTTCCCCAGCCCGCTACACGTTGCGTGAAAAGAAAACAAGGCCAAGTACTCGTCATGATCCCTATCGCAGCATGCAGCGCCGCTGACTCTGCGCAGGTATAATTCCCCCTTAAGGAAAGGTCTCGACATACGGGTTCGCACTTGGAGCATAACGTAAAAAGCTAACGTGACTCAAATACATGACACAAATGATCAGGACTTTCGCGAGGACCTCATACGTATCGTATAGTTTCTGTTGTCTTTGACTGCCTTGTCGGGAAATAAATTGCTCTGTAGCAAAGACATGCGATACTGCCACAACTGTTTGCCATGTGGCTGTAGACACACGCTCGAATACTATTGCTCCTAATAAAAAAACAAGTCGCGTAAGGCGAAAATACAACATTTAGTCAAGTAGCTGTCGAACTCACAGAATGAAACTGAACGCAATGCCATTTTTCAGCAAGACCGTATACTCGTAGCATCGTCAGTCCACCGCTCATGGCAAAGGCAGTGAACTTGACAAGAAGAGCGGGGTAGTAGTTGCGCTAAGAAGGATAGCACGCTTTTCTGTACCTCTCTTTGTTTTAACTTTCTGAGCGTGTTTTTAATCCAAACTTATCATATCTATATGTTTTTGGAATCAGGAACCGACAAGGAATAAGATGACAGTGTTTTTAAATTGATTTCGACAATTTAATTTTGATAATGTTTTTTATATATTTAATTTTCAGAGCTTGTTTTTAATCCGAATATAACATATTTATATGTTTTTGGAATCAGAAAATGAGGGAGAATAAGATAAACGTAAATTTGGATCGTTTTATAAATTTTTATTTTTTTTTACAATTTTCAGATTTTTAATGACCAAAGTCATTAATTAATTTTTAAGCCACCAAGCTGAAATGCAATACCGAAGTCCGGGCTTTGTCGAAGATTACTTGACCAAAATTTCAACCAATTTGGTTGAAAAATGAGGGCGTGACAGTGCCGCCTCAACTTTCACGAAAAGCCGGATATGACGTCATCAAAGACATTTATCAAAAAAATGAAAAACACGTTCGGGGATTTCATACCCAGGAACTCTCATGTCAAATTTCATAAAGATCGGTCCAGTAGTTTAGTCTGAATCGCTCTACACACACACACAGACACACACACACACACACGCACACACGCACACACGCACATACACCACGACCCTCGTTTCGATTCCCCCTCGATGTTAAAATATTTAGTCAAAACTTGACTAAATATAAACAAGTCGCGTAAGGCGAAAATACAATATTTAGTCAAGTAGCTGTCGAACTCACAGAATGAAACTGAACGCAATGCCATTTTTCAGCAAGACCGTATATACTCGTAGCATCGTCAGTCCACCGCTCATGGCAAAGGCAGTGAAATTGACAAGAAGAGCGGGGTAGTAGTTGCGCTAAGAAGGATAGCACGCTTTTCTGTACCTCTCTTTGTTTTAACTTTCTGAGCGTGTTTTTAATCCAAACATATCATATCTATATGTTTTTGGAATCAGGAACCGACAAGGAATAAGATGAAAGTGTTTTTAAATTGATTTGGACAATTTAATTTTGATAATAATTTTTATATATTTAATTTTCAGAGCTTGTTTTTAATCCGAATATAACATATTTATATGTTTTTGGAATCAGCAAATGATGCAGAATAAGATAAACGTAAATTTGGATCGTTTTATAAATTTTTATTTTTTTTTACAATTTTCCGATTTTTAATGACCAAAGTCATTAATTAATTTTTAAGCCACCAAGCTGAAATGCAATACCGAACCCCGGGCTTCGTCGAAGATTACTTGACCAAAATTTCAACCAATTTGGTTGAAAAATGAGGGCGTGACAGTGCCGCCTCAACTTTCACGAAAAGCCGGATATGACGTCATTAAAGACATTTATCCAAAAAATGAAAAAAACGTATGGGGATTTCATACCCAGGAACTCTCATGTCAAATTTCATAAAGATCGGTCCAGTAGTTTAGTCTGAATCGCTCTACACACACACACAGACACACACACACACACACGCACACACGCACACACGCACATACACCACGACCCTCGTTTCGATTCCCCCTCGATGTTAAAATATTTAGTCAAAACTTGACTAAATATAAAAACACGCATAGACATCGTTGCTTAACGCTCTTTCGCAAAAGTGAAACCACCTTGCTCTGTCGCAGAAATGCGACATCGCGACAAGTGCTGACTCATGTAGACTAAATAGTCCAGGAAGTGCAACCCAAGTCTTTGAGCGATCTGTCGCAGAATTAAAATCGACTTGCTTTGTCGCAGAAAATGCGACTTTACGACAAGTGCCCATTCCTTTTTAAGAAAAAGATCAGATTAATCCAGGAAGTGCAGCCTGAGTCGTTGACAGCGTGTATAATTTACCAGCTGCAGTTGGAGAATACAAACAACTGATTACAACTGCCTTTTTCACTACCACGAACTTGCTGATACAAACGAGTGGATTATCTTGAATGTCTGTCATTGCCCAACTATGGGTTGCTGTCTATTATCTCGCCCAGGCTCACGCCTACTGGTCTTTGCCTTTAACGTGTATTGCAGTATGCTGGGGTGATATATTTTGATATCAGCTTAGCTGCGACTCGCCACGTGATCTTATTTAGTCGGTGTGCTGTCACTTCTGTTGTGTGAGATGTCAAAAACAGCTCGACTTGAGGTACGTGCAGGTTGAAATGACTTTCTCTTTCATATTTGTGTTGCTTATCGTTGAAGGATTCGGAATCGTTCTGTGTTCACCGTCCGCCGGTAAAACCGTAAGAAAAGCCCGTTTTCTGTTGTTCCTTCCTCTCTCTATTTTGTGCTGCCAACTGCGTTTGATTATTATCGTAAATAGTATTGTTCTCTTTGTTATGTTGTTTATACAGGGTGACCCCCCAAATGCCGCCCATTAAAATGCTAATAACTCCTAAACTGGTGCAGCAATTTATTTCATATTTGGTTTACATTGGCTTGAAATATTGGATGCGAAGTTCACACAGTGTTAAGTTTGTACGTTAAATATTCTGACTTACAGGCTCTTTCGGAACAAAATCCCAAATTCGGGAATTGACGCAGCTATACGAGATCTGGCCCTGAGTGGTAGCCACACTAACACAATTTTAGCCCTCCAGATTTTCATTTGTTGTATTATCTGAATGATCTTGCCTTAACAAAAATATCCTCAGAGAATAGATGAGATGAAACAGTAATTCCAGGGAGTCTCGAGGGTGCAAATCGGATCAGTGTGGCCATGCAATGCTCATTGCCAAACCTCCTACTTTTAAAGCATCATCCGAATTTGAAAATTAAGCTTTAAAAAGCGTTAAAAACCCCACTTGACCAACATACTTAAAACTTATTGAAATTAAGCTCCCACATCTGAGGCTACTGTACTACAAATATGAATTAAATCGATGAAATAATTTAGAAGTTATTAGCATTTTAATGGTTTTTTTTGTTAGGGGTGTCATCCTGTACATACACTGCTTTAAAAAAAACCACAACACTAACGTAAATATAATTGACGTTGCTTCTGTTAACTGTGACCTCCGAACCCTGTGAACCTTCACCGTACTACATCTGGGACATCCAAATTAAGGTGGATCCTTCTTTAATAATAACAAGAGATGGTGCAAATACT
Organism: Littorina saxatilis; assembly: GCF_037325665.1. Lineage (NCBI taxonomy): Eukaryota > Metazoa > Mollusca > Gastropoda > Littorinimorpha > Littorinidae > Littorina > Littorina saxatilis. The sequence goes on from NC_090245.1 coordinate 107,070,436, forward strand.
GCACTCAATTAAGAAGTAACTGTTTTGAAAATGGCTGGGATTCATATTAACTCAAATTCTGTAATTTAAAGACATTTTAAAAGAGGCAGGAGGCGGTTATCTTCGATCTTTAGGAGCAACTTCATCTGATTTTAAACTTCGCATCCGTATACATTTGTTGTCCAGGTTTTCTGATTTAATCGAGGGATCTGGCCATATTGTCATCAATATTGCCAACAATGTTGCGTTTATAATGTGTGTGTGTGTGTGTGTGTGTGTGTGTGTGTGTGTGTGTGTGTGTGTGTGTGTGTGTGTGTGTGTGTGTGTGTGTGTATGCGTGTGCGTGTGCGTGTGCGTGTGTGTGTGCGTAAGTGTGTAAGTGTGTGTGTGTGGCACACATTTAATTTCTTGGTACTTTGTTGTCATTAAACTTGTTACATTGTCGTTTGTCGTTTTCAACAACTGTCGCGATATAACCTTCGTGGTTGAAAACGACGTTAAACACTAAATAAAGAAAAGAAAGAAAGTTTTCAACAACAAAGAAAGAAATATGGCCATACCCTTTATCCGGCTATTAATTTGCAACTGGTCATACCCAAAGTTCAATAATTGTAGGTGCAGTAAATCTTTGCTTTCATTCCTATCCCACATGTTCGATAAAAGTGTCGTAATCTACGTATTCATTGTTTCCACCTATCAATTGACCTATCGGATGAGTCGAAAAACCGAGGTCCCTTCGTGTACACTACATTGGGGGTGCACGTTAAAGATCCCACGATTGACAAAAGGGTCTTTCCTGGCAAAATTGTATGGGCATAGCTAAAAATGTCCACCAAATACCCGTGTGACTTGGAATAATAGGCCGTGAAAAGTAGGATATGCGCCGAAATGGCTGAATGCGTGATGTATTGTGTGAAAAATTCCATCTCACACGGCATAAATAAATCCCTGCGCTTAGAACTGTACCCACGGAATACGCGCGATATAAGCGTCATATTGATATTGATTGATATTGATTAAAAAAAAAAAACCCTAACCGGATCTTAAAGATTGAAGTAACGCGTGCACTGACTGTGGCCCTGCAAGACTAAAGGGTCAAATCCGTCTTCCCAACAGTAGTACCGGACTTAAGGGAGTTTATCGCCTCTCGTCGACCTATGGTTTCGCATGTGCGAGGGCCCTAACAGGGTTGGGACATGTACTGTTTCCGTTGTCTCGCTTACCACGCACCTGCATTCCGATAGGTGTCGCATCGACCTTGTAACAGATTTTCTCCGGAATACATGTGCGCAGTATTCGTTTCCCATTGTTGTTGTTTTTTTTAACTTTTTTTTAACATTTACAATTTTTATAATTAATTTTTTTTAATTAAATATTTGTTTTGGAACTTTTTAATCAAAAATACATATTTCTCATCTGCAGCTGCTTTTCGAATATAGCAAAAAGAGGAATTAAAGCCTTAGTTTTCCCATTGTTGTTTCTTTGCCTTGGTCTTCCGAATATATTACCCAATCTTAGCAACCTTAACACATTCAGGCCACCGTATTGACGTTTATTCAGCAATGACTTGACTGCTTCTTCTCTGGATTTAGCATTTTTCTGTGATTTGTTTGCATGAAGGTGTCGTATACGATTTTCCTCAAAGCAATAATGGTGGTTAACAAGAACGACAACTCCACGTAACATTGAAGTATTAGCAATTTTTACTGCAACGACAAAACAGTTATACCTTTTATTGATTTATTGCTTCGCGTCAGTTCTTGTCGTGGAAAGTGTAAAGCAAGCTCGCTCAATGCCAAACTTGCAATAAAGCTTCTCATTAAAGGCATACTAACGCACTCCCGTGTTTACAAAGTGTAGTTTGCCCACAATCGATGTCAAACGCACCATAAGACCATATAATGACGATACGTCACCATGCGCGGACCATAATACATGCATTACAGCTTGTTCTAGCCTCTGAAAAAGTGAGGATGTCAACAAAGCCGCGGTGTTCTCTCCCTTGCATCAACGTTACATGTGTTGCCAAATCTATAAATAGGACGATCCAGATCAAAATGAAAATTCAAATATCTCAACATTTAAGGGGTCCTAGACCACAATATTTTGCAGGGAACTTAATTTAGTCTGTCTCCAGCTGTTGGTAAAGCAATTAGCGTGTATAGTCATCGAGTACATATGGCTTTAAGCAGGTCACAGGCTCTAAAAAGTTCAGTAACATGAGTTTATTTCACACACACACACACACTCACCAATTGTGTATGTGCACACGAAGTGTGGGACCCTTCACAGAGTTAAGTGTATCTGGGGTACACACACACGCACGCGCACGCGCGCACACACACACACACACACACACACGCACGCACGCACTCACACAAACATACACACACACACACACACACACACACATATATATATATATATACATACACACACACTCACACACACACACACACACACACACACACACACACACACACACACACACACACACACACATAAACCAATAGGCCGTGAAAAGTAAATATTCGCCGTAAAGGCTTGAGATTTACTTGCCGATGTGAATGCGTGATATATTGTGTACAAAATTCCATCTCACACGGCAGAAATTAATATGTAAAGCGCTTAGAGAACGTCAAGCGCAATATAAATCTCCCATATAAATAAATAAATAAATGTGCACACGAAGTGTGGGAACCTTCACAGAGTTAAGTGCATTTGGGGTACAAATGCAGAGCCGGGTCTCCGGCGCGTTGGGAATACAATGGCTTTGGTTATAAAGAACCTAAAGAGCAGATAGCTTCTTTTTATGCAAAGCTTTTGCGGTTTGATGTTTCACATGGCTATAGTCCTTTTCAGTCGGTGCCATGACACAACCTTAAAATGCCTGAACAAAGGAACGATGTACATCTCTGTGAACATAATCATTATCCCAGAGATCTTTATGTAACTGATCCGTTCTAACAATGCGCCGAAGAAGAAATTATCACCAGGAAAAGAAAACTATCAAATTAAAATAATGAAATTGAAAGAAAGAAGGACAGCGTGTGTGATAGCGCAGAACATGCAAACAGAGACTGTATAGTCTCTGAAGCAAAAACCTCGTCGAATGATTCTCAGCGACTTGAAAACAATGTCCGCGACTTGAAAAGTATCAGTGATTGCAACAGATCAACCTTAGCGCAACATTGAAGTTTTCATTATAGTCACACACGTTTGTACTTAACGAGATTAGGTATCAAACCAAAGCTTATTTTTGATGGGTAGTTGGTGTTTTACGATGTGTTGTTTTTGCTGTCTAAACGTAATCGCTTTTCTTTATTTGTGTCTGTCGGGTGCAGACTGTTTCAAGTACCTTGACCCTGGACGGACAGTCGCCAGCACATGACACATAATGTCTGGAGGAAAGAAAGCATGTGATCAACACCCAGGTAGTAACACCACAGAGCAGCGAAACCAGCTAATCTGCTTCTTGAGTCAGGGGTACGAATTCTACATTCTGCGTCTCCATCCAGAACAATAATCTCTTCCCTATTTCGTTTTTTGAGTGATCGACCGATTGGCTTTCAGCGTACACAGCTGCAAGGATTCCGTGAAAGTCTCTTCACTTGACAATGGCTTGGAACCAGTCTCTTTCAGACCAAACCTAACAGCAGTTAGGACAAAGTCGAATACTGAAGATCTTCCCCTGACACGAAAAAAAACCCAGCAGAGAGAACAAATATTCCGATCTGAAGTAGAAAATTGCATGAAATTGCAACGCTGGTTCTTCTTCCAACCAAGTTAGCTGCAACCCAGCTGATTCTTCAGCCGAACCCGTAAGTTAAAGTCTCTGTCCTGTCTTCATGGATCGTTACCAACATCTCGAGGAGTCTGAGGCGGATTATCCCAGTGACGACGATGATGACTATTTTCCTGGTCATCCACCCGGAATTTCCAACCCGGGTGGCTGGTCATCGCGTGCACTGCATCAACCATGGGCGGGAGCGCGGATCAGTCACTATGAGTCCGAAAGAGGAAGAGAAGGTCCACCTTCTGTGGGGCCAAGAAGACCCGTTCCGATTGTAACGCCCAGGTACAACTCGGCTTACGTCCATGATGATCACACGAGTTCTAGAAACTTCCAACAACCTGACTATGCCGCAGGTCCTTGGCTTTCCCAGCGCGGTAGACCTCACGATGACCGAACGTTTGAAAACGAAGACAGAGTTTCACAAGCAGATCCTTCTGGATTCCCACCACCAAGAAAGGAACACACCGGTTACCAAAACAGCCATCCGTCCCTCTCTTCTCAAGGCTTTAGCTACACGCCTAATAGCGCTGCAGTTCGCAGCCCTCAAAGAACTAACATGCAATCTCAGTCAGGCGACAGAGTATCTGTGGCGGACTCTTCTGATGCCCCTGCTCACCGCAGAGCTGCTCTGGATCCCAGCGCAGACAGGACTTCTCGGCAATCTCAAAATCCAACAAAAGTGAGTTCTAACGCTGACAGACCTCATGTGGCTTTCGACAAGGCCAGGATCTACAAGGTGGAGAGCGACACCATGTTTTCTGATGATCTGGAGAATCAGACGTACAAGGATGAGGATCTCGCGGACCTGGAGTACCTTGACAACCGGATCCTCCTGGAGGAGCTCATGAAACGCTTCAACCAGCACCAGCCGTATGTAAGTATGAACAAAAATAATGTGTGTGTGTGTGTGTGTGTGTGTGTGCGTGTGTGTGTGTGTGTGTCTCTGTTAACCGTTTATTTTGGTCCACCGTTTTATGTGAATATCACTGGGGAGAATCGTCTTATTGCAACAGACATAGACAAACTGTTTCTTTAAAATAAATTTGTTTAGGTTTCAATGCAGCTCAAAGGCACACTCCTTACCGTGAACACAATTCAGGTCACCGTCTTAGATCTTGACATACTTTTATACCCCGGTCACACAGAGACGCCGCTTTTACTCCGTTGTAACATTGTCGGAGAGCGTGGCCAATCGTGGGCCAATCGTGGGAGGATCTCCATGAGCGTGGTTTTGTCGGGGTGGGATCTGCTAGGTCGCGAAGCTGCGCGCTCTCCCTACGCTTATTTTGAACTGCACAAAACAATCGTAGCCGGGTCGTGGCGCAGTACAGTCGTGATGTAGTTTTTTATGGCCCCCGTCACACAACTCTACGTTTTTATGACAACCATGCCGATCACTCCGATCTAAAACAAGTTATCAAGTCGTGGCTCGCCGTCAAAATCCAGCACATGGCAAATAAAAAAAACTGCATCACGACTGTACTGCGGTTTTTAGTTGCTATTTAGCTCGCGTAAACCACACACCAGATTTCGTGGTTTATCTAACCCCTGAACCATCGTGAACCCGTGTGATCCACTGTCCTTTTTTCACAATTTAGTCGTCAGTTTGTGATTTTAATGCGACTGGCTGTATCTGCACTAGCACGTTATTGTGTACCTCTGATTCTAAAACGCAACAAACGGCTGCGAGTCACACGAACTTGTCGGCGGCGGCTGCTTTCAAAGAAAGCGAGCGCTATGCTGAAAAATCGTCTGCTTTGAGACACGACCTTTTGTGACCCTGCTTCCGATACCTTTTTTAAAACTTTCAAAACTTCGAATTGTACTGATCTTGTTTTGATGAAAAAAGAAATCTTTTATGATTTAAGAATGTTTGTGTTTGTGTCAATTTATTATTTAGATTTTAAGAGTTAGTTCTAGCGCCAACACGAGGCGCCTGATTGTAGAACAGACGGTCCACGAAAGTACATTCTTTGAAAATGTTTCACTCTCGACGGAAAGCAGCCGTTCGATGAGTGTTCAAATGGAATGGTGTTTGTACTGTGTGTAAAAGCCTGACAGTATCTGTGATGGTTTACGGGAGGCTTACTGTGCCTTTAAGAGGCAAAACATTTAGCCTGTAGGACATAAAGCATTCTCTCTTTTTCCTTTTTTTCCCCATTTGTGCGTGTCACGTAATAAAGAAAAACACTGTATTTTCAGACATATGTCGGCGATTCGCTGGTCGCAGTTAACCCATGCATGCCTCTGGACATCTACACTGAAGAGGTAAGTGGGCACAACATTGACGATTTGTACAGTAAGTACTGCGTTCATGGGATTTGGTTGCAATGTGTTATACGCGTTGGGTACATTGTGATTTGCTTCTTCTGAATTTTTGTCAGAAATGCACACAAATCATGTATACATAGGTTTAAGACAAGTCGCGTAAGGCGAAAATACTACATTTAGTCAAGCTGTGGAACTCACAGAATGAAACTGAACGCACTGCATTTTTTCACAATGACCGTAGTCCGCCGCTCGTGCAAAACGCAGTGAAACTGGCGAGCCTGTTTAGCGCGGTATTGGTTTCGCTGTGCTGCATAGCACGCTTTACTGCACCTCTCTTCGTTTGAACTTTCTGAGCGTGTTTTTAATCCAAACATATTATATATATATCTATATGTTTTTGGAATCAGGAACCGACAAGGAATACGATGGCATTGTTTTTAAATCGATTTCGGAAATTTTATTTTAATGATAATTTTTATATTTTTAATTTTCAGAGCTTGTTTTTAATCCGAATATAACATATTTATATGGTTTTGGAATCAGAAAATGATGAGGAATAAGATGAACGTAGTTTTGGATCGTTTTATAAAAAATAATTTTAATTACAATTTTCAGATTTTTAAGCCTCCAAGCTGAAATGCAATACCAAAATCCGGCCTTCGTCGAAGAGTGCTTGGCCAAAATTGCACTCAATTTTATTGAAAAATGAGGGTGTGACAGTGCCGTCTCAACTTTTACAAAAAGCCGGATATGATGTCATCAAAAACGTTTATCCAAAAAATGGAAAAAACGTCTGGGGATATCATACCCAGGAACTCTCATGTAAAATTTCATAAAGATCGGTCCAGTAGTTTACTTTGAATCGCTCTACACACACACACGCACAGACAGATAGACAGACACACACACACACACACACACACACACACACACACACACACACACACACACACACACACACACACACACACACACACACACACACACATACACCACAACCCTCGTCTCGATTCCCCCTCTATGTTAAAACATTTAATCAAAACTTGACTAAATGTAAAAAACAATTAGTAAAATAACAAGTCGCGTAAGGCGAAATTACAACATTTAGTCAAGCTGTCGAACTAACAGAATGAAACTGAACTCACTGCATTTTTACAGCAAGGGCGTATACTCGTAGCATCGTCAGTCCACCGCTCGATTCAATGGCAGTGAAATTTACAAGAAGAGCGGGGTAGTAGTTGCGCTGGGAAGGATAGCACGCTTTTCTTTATCTCTATTCTTTTTAATTTTCTGAGCGTGTTTTTAATCCAAACATATCACATCTATATGTTTTTGGAATCAGGAACCCACAAGGAATAAGATGAAATTGTTTTTAAATCGATTTAGGAAATTTTATTTTAATAATAATTTTTGTATTTTTAATTTTCAGAGCTTGTTTTTAATCCAAATATAACATATTTATATGTTTTTGGAATCAGAAAATGATGAAGAATAAGATAAACGTAAATTTGGATCGTTTTAAAAACAATTTTTTTTTTTTTACAATTTTCAGATTTTTAATGACCAAAGTCATAAATTAATTTTTAAGCCACCAAGCTGAAATGCAATACCGAAGTCCGGCCTTCGTCGAAGATTGCTGGGCCAAAATTTCACTCAATTTGATTGAAAAATGAGGGTGTGACAGTGCCGCCTCAACTTTTACAAAAAGCCAGATATGACGTCATCAAAGATATTTATCGAAAAAAAGAAAAACACTTCTGGGGATATCATTCCCAGGAACTCTCACGTCAAATTTCATAAAGATCAGTCCAGTAGTTTGGTCTGAATCGCTCTACACACACACACAGACACACACACACACACACACACACACACACACACACACACACACACACACACACACACACACACACACACACACACACAGACACACAGACACACAGACATACATACACCACGACCCTCGTCTCGATTCCCCCCTCTACGTTAAAACATTTAGTCAAAACTTGACTAAATGTAAAAAATAAAACAAGTCGCGTAAGGCGAAAATACAATATTTAGTCAAGTAGCTGTTGAACTCACAGAATGAAACTGAACGCAATGCCATTTTTCAGCAAGACCGTATACTCGTAGCATCGTCAGTCCACCGCTCATGGCAAAGGCAGTGAAATTGACAAGAAGAGCGGGCAGGGCCGGACTAGGCGAAGAGGAGGGGGGGGTTGCCAGTGGTGGCCCAGGGGGATGTCCCCCCTGGCAGCAGGGGCGGATCAGTTCATTTTATGACTGTTTTTTTTCAAAAGTATATTGTGAAGATATGGGTGTGAAGGCGCGAAGCGCCGAGCCGACGGCGCGAAGCCCCTAGCTTGCTAGGGGGGTCCGGGGGCATGCCCCCCCGGAAAATTTTGAAAAAAGGATGCAATCTGGTGCATTCTGAGGATGATCATAACCAGTTTCAGGCAGCAGATTTTGTCACTGATTAATACCCCAAAAATTGAAACTCAATGTAAAATAAAGAAATGCATACCTCATTCAATATTTTTATTTTTTGGCTGGGGGGGGGGTTTCCGGAAACCCTAGAACCCACCCACCCCCCCTCGTTGTGGGGGTCAGGGGGCGAAGCCCCCTGAAGCTGACGGGTAGGTCATATTCTGAGATAGGAAAATGGTCGCTCCTTGCATGAAACGGCATAAAATAAGCAATAATAAAAAAATAAATAAATAAGTAAGGTACATGTTTAGGCTAGGGGGGGGGGGGGGGGGTTGCGCAACCCCCATAACCCCCCCCGGTAGTCCGGCCCTGGACAAGAAGAGCGGGGTAGTAGTTGCGCTAAGAAGGATAGCACGCTTTTCTGTACCTCTCTTTGTTTTAACTTTCTGAGCGTGTTTTTAATCCAAACATATCATATCTATATGTTTTTGGAATCAGGAACCGACAAGGAATAAGATGAAAGTGTTTTTAAATTGATTTCGGCAATTTAATTTTGATAATAATTTTTATATATTTAATTTTCAGAGCTTGTTTTTAATCCGAATATAACATATTTATATGTTTTTGGAATCAGCAAATGATGGAGAATAAGGTAAACGTAAATTTGGATCGTTTTATAATTTTTTTTTTTTTTTACAATTTTCAGATTTTTAATGACCAAAGTCATTAATTAATTTTTAAGCCACCAAGCTGAAATGCAATACCGAAGTCTGGGCTTTGTCGAAGATTACTTGACCAAAATTTCAACCAATTTGGTTGAAAAATGAGGGCGTGACAGTGCCGCCTCAACTTTCACGAAAAGCCGGATATGACGTCATCAAAGACATTTATCAAAAAAATGAAGAAAACGTTCGGGGATTTTATACCCAGGAACTCTCATGTCAAATTTCATAAAGATCGGTCCAGTAGTTTAGTCTGAATCGCTCTACACACACACACACACACAGACAGACAGACACACACACACACACACACACACACACACACACACACACACACACACACACACACGCACATACACCACGACCCTCGTTTCGATTCCCCCTCGATGTTAAAATATTTAGTCAAAACTTGACTAAATATAAAAAGACCAAAAAATACTGTACTCACGTGTTAGACGAAGACGAAACGAATAACAAATCACGCCGTTTTGACCACTAGGGTCTTTCTCCGGCACAAAACAGAACAAAGAAGACAGACGTCAGAACAGAAAGAAGATCTACAGTTTGACGGTTCACATGTTACGACTCACAAACCAAAACAAACGGACAGATGAGCAAGCTCTCTCACGCGCAGTCACCATTGTTCTGCTTTCGTCCATATTAGTAAAAGAATACAGAAATAAACAACGGAATGAATCAGATAGAATAAATGATTAAATGCATTAATAAATAAATAGACGAAGCACAGACAATTATATTATTATGTTCAGTCAGCATATTATTGCCTGTTATTTTCATTTACGTCAAGTTTTTACAAATACATTGTATGCCTTTATCCTTTCCGTTGTCAAAACGTAACTTCAGAGCACTTTATTTTAGTTCTCTGTGCGACGTACTGCAGGTACTCGAAAATTGCTGTGCTGAAAATGTGCAAATAACTTTTTGTGAATAGATTTATGTTCAATTGGTGAAACTGTGAGGGTACGGAAAAGAGCCTTGTGTGTTAACATGCTCCTAGTCCTTGAAAAAGGTTGATTGACATGTTGAGTCCTCGTAATATCCATGCTTGCACTTATTTAGCACAACAAAATGCAATAATTGTTTAATACGCTTTTGACAGCTCTCAAAGCCGAGTCTATATCTGTGTGCATTTGTGTTATCTTTTCAATGTGAATCATTGTTTGATGTGTGTATTTTTTTTCAACTAAAAGGGGAACATTTGTCATAAAACACTAGGCATTAAAAAGAAGATCAAGAAGGACAATCATTTAGATGGCAACATATACAAGCTCTTTTTCCGTGCATAGTCACTTTGAAACAATATATGATCAAACAAGGAAGAATCGAAAATTGAATCATTGTAAGTAGGGTTAGCAGTGATCAATTAAACAGTAATTAGCGACACGCTTTTTGCCGAATGATGGCTTTATGTAGAAATCAGGATCGAATATGTACCAAACCATTGCATCAATTATAGATTGAGGTTTAAATTAATTGAATACGTAGCTACACTGGCACAATAAAAGTGATTGTCTTTTTTTCCCCTGACACCTTCTTTAAATGTGACAACTCGCGCATTCTGAAAACGATTACAAAATCAATACTAACGGACATTGCCAAGGAAATTAGTTCCGACTGCCTCTAAATATAAATTTAAAGCTCAGAATAAAAACCCACTTAAAACCTGCAGTCTAAGTTTGGTCATGCCATTTTGATCGCAGAACACGTTTGTGTGTGCTTCGCTTTAAAGCAAGCAGGTGTTTGTTTGTTTGCTTAACGCCCAGCCGACCACGAAGGGCCATATCAGGGCGGTGCTGCTTTGACATTTAACGTGCGCCACACACAAGACAGAAGTCGCAGCACAGGCTTCGTGTCTCACCCAGTCACATTATTCTGACACCGGACCAACCAGTCCTAGCACTAACCCCATAATGCCAGACGCCAGGCGGAGCAGCCACTAGATTGCCAATTTTAAAGTCTTAGGTATGACCCGGCCGGGGTTCGAACCCACGACCTCCCGATCACGGGGCGGACGCCTTACCACTAGGCCAACCGTGCCGGGCAAGCAGGTGTGCTTCCCAACGATAGTGTATGGTCGCACAACACAACAAGTAGGAAACTTGTGTTAAAGAGTTTGACCATTACAAAACGTAGCGATTTGATCAAATAAGTCTCTTTACTTCTATGTTTTCATTTTATTTTTCAGTTGCACGACAAGTATCAGAATCTCCACGTGCGTTCAAGCGAACCGGCGCACATCTTCTGGGTCGCAGCACAAGTGTATCGCAACCTGCTGACCACTGGTAGCAGTCAGTGTGTTGTCGTGGGCGGGGATTCTGGGGCTGGAAAGACAGAGAGCACCAAGTACATCCTTCACCATCTTGTGCGCAACGGGGCCGCGAGCAAGGCTACGAGCAGCAAAGGCAGGGAACCACTCACTCCGGACATCGTAGGAAAAATCGAGAAGGTGAGGTCAATTTGGAGGAACAAACGAATTCCGAAAATAACTCCGTCGGGTTTGTATGGGTTCTGGGAGAGTGACCTTTTTTTGCAAAACCTCCGACAAACAAAGGATGGATGAATCACTAGCGAGAGGTCTGTCGGATACATGTGTTCCGGTCCACGTGTTTCCGACACACCCTTCGCTAGTGATTGGTCCATCCTTTGTTTGTTGTAGGTGTTGCAAGAAAAGATCATTCTTCCACAACACCAACAGACCCGAAGAAGTTATTTCCAAAAATCACCTAATGGTGTCTATTTTTGACTGTCAGTCAGTCTGCCTGTCTGTCTTCCCAATGTGCAAATAACCTCACCCAAGCGTACAAGTCTTCGTGTCTCATGGAGGTTGCAAACTGTACGAGAATATTTAAACTGCTCCAGTCTAAGATTTATTCTTGCCATCGTTTTCAGGTGAACCCTTTACTGGAACTGTTCGGCAATGCATCAACTGTGCTAAATGAGAACTCGAGCCGTTTCGGAAAGCTGGTTGAGCTGGAATACGACGACCAAGGAACACTGACAACTGGTGAGCTAATCACTTTATCTAATACATCCACAGAAAGTCATCAAACTTCACCTTAGATAAATGCACAACACACACACACACACACACACACACACACACACACACACACACACACACACACACACACACACACACACACACACGCACACACATACACACACACACAAACGAGTTACTTTTCTGCGCAGTGTTTGTGTACATTTTAAATATTTTGTGTGTGCTGTGTTCTTGACAGAATTGTGTTGTTTGAAGGGAATGAACAGAGTGAGAGAAAAACAACCATTTATACAGGAGTATAGGATAAAAAAAAGAGAATCTTTCCCTATTCCTACTTTCATCCTAAAGGTACCTCATCATTTCATTATTTACGAAGATGACTTTGCAGCTTTGGACTGTGCAGTGACCCTGTCCTCAGCTTATGCATGTGTCGATTTGAGTGTGTTGACCTTAAGGCGGGTTAACCCTTTTTACCCCACCTATGTTGACCAAGTTTGTTTTAGCCGAGACCAGTTGTGTTGCAGCAGGTCACTCAGAATTGTAGTAACTGTGTAGAAATGTGTAGCAACACGATGTAATGCAGGCGTTAGATCGAAGTTACAGGAAGCGACTGAAGTGACTGTGTGTACGGATATATCCGTACCAGTTCAGATAGAGCCATATGAGTGGGTACGGATATATCCGTACCTGGGAGACAATGAGTTGAGAGGATCAGATAACTGCCCACGCAGAATCTTGTGTGCAGTCGTCCCACAAGTCTAGAAATGTGGAATTTGTGTTTGTTTGTTTGTTTGTTTGTTTGTTTGTTTGTTAATGCAACACATAGTTTTGTGTTCAGCCGCATTAGTCTTTAAATCCAGAATTTGGGTTTGTTTATTTGCCTTTTTTTATATAAATGTACATTTACATACAAAACTGAGTCAATAAAAAATTTTGGAACCTTTTCCAATGGCTTCTTTGATCATTAAGCAATGAAGACATTGCAATGTGCTATAAATATGACTTTGCAGTTGTGTACGTGTGCCATAATGTATATCTCATAACCCTGACCTCACTACATTCATGTGGGGCTTTGAGTATAATTATTGACCATCGAATGGATTAAGACGATCAGATATTTGTCTTCACATCATTTTGTGTACAGTCCCATTAGTCCGGAAATCCGGAATATCCACCTGCCTTGATCTCAAAACAAACTTGCAGTGTTATGACATTCAATTGTGTTTTATACGACTAAACGACTGTAAAGAGTAATAATACGAAGTAAGCTCACATTGGCCTTTTCGGTGATCGTTCTTCTAAATTGTCGGTTATTTTTGTGTCAGTTGGAGTCCCAAACAAACGGTCAACGCTCCAAGATTAAGAGTCAAGAGTACACAGGACAGAAATCTTCATAGAACGTATGATTTATCTTTTAGACGTATTGTTTTTGGAGTTCATATAATTTTTAAAGTTGGCCTTTTCTCTTTTTAACATTTGAATTTTGAAAATGACAGAAGCTACATGCATCGTCAGGTGGTCTGATTTGAAGATCTGTGTTAAGTTTGACCAATTTTCACCTTGATAATCTAAATTACTTATGTGTTTCGCAGGCTTTTTGACGGACTGTATTTGCTAAGTGACAAGCTTCAATGCACATCTGCCTTCAAACTTATTAGCTGGTGACGGTGG